>NW_025999853.1:3256911-3284910 GCF_001458135.2 Marmota marmota marmota
CCCGCCCCCCGCCACTGGAAACAACTGTCAGTGCTGAATTAAATATTTTAATCTTTTTTCATCTTTCTTTGAGCTGGCAAGAAGGTCCTTATGACAAGTACCTAGAGATACAAGTATTAGAAAGTCTCCTTGTGCCTGAAGTGCATTTTTTGATCTTTGTGAAACTTAAGTGTAAGTTTTTGTGGTCTCACAGACTCAGAGACTGATAACAAAGTCCAGAGTCCAGCAAGGCAAGGGGGTGCTGAGCACAGGATCTTCCAATAAAGCCAGAGCCTTCAGAGATCCCAGCTTCAGTGTATGGGAGAGTTTTAAATACCCATCCCCTGGGGGTCTTCAAAGAAGTTTCCCCATCTCAGAAACTTTGGCATGACTGGATAGGAGAAGTAGCCCCCAAGAAGTGGTGAACACAAACCAGCCATCAAGCAGATTGCAACTAGAATTTACTTTATCTGCTGAACAACTACAACATCTAGTTTAAAACGATTCTAGCCTCGTAGACCCTGTTCCAGGCAGTTGGCATAAACCTTGGCAGATCTGAACCCATCTCAGATTATTGCAGAAGTGAAGTTTCAAGAAAATATGCATATCTCAGTAAGGTAAAAGACTAACTTTGTAGCTTTGTGTAGGCTACACATGATTTTTTTTTTCTACCCTATCGTTGACTATCTTTCAAAATGGTAGTCTGTCCTGAGAGTTCTGGATAATGGAGTTTTATTTGGAAGATGAGCATAGAGTGGCACGAGAATGAGGGGAAAAAGGAGGAACACTATGGTTTATTTAAGAGTATCCCATAGGTCTATGTATTCAGGGCTTGGTCACCAGCCTCTGGTGCTATTGGGAGGGGAAGGAAACATAGAGACTAATGAAGGAGACATAGAGACTAATGTGAAGGAGTCAGGTCACTTGGGGCATGTACTTGAGGGGATATTGGGGTCCTGCTTTTTTCCTCTCTTTCTTTCTCTTTGCTTTCTGGACACCATGAGGTAAACAAGCCTCATCCACAATATACTCCACCATCATGTACTGCGCTTCCCCAGGCTCAAAGCAACAGGGTCAAGTGACCATGGACTGAAATCTCTGGAACCATGAGCCAAAGTAAACTTTTCCTCTTTATAAGTTGATTATCTCAGGTACTTTATCACAGTAATTGAAAACTAACTAACACAAGGAAGAATAAGAAGGAAGAAGAAAGAAGTTGCAATTGTACTGAAGGAAGTATATTTATATAAGTAAAAATATGTTTTGCTGGCCATCAGATTGTGTTCAATTGATCAGTAAGAATAATACTGAAAGCCAGACTTGGTGGTGCCTGCCTGTAATCCCAGAGACTCGGGAGGCTAAGGCAGGAGGAGCACAAATTCAAGAGACTCAGCAACTGAGCAAGACCCTGTGACAAAATAAAAAATAAAAAAGACGGGGGATAAAGCTCAGTGGTAAAGTGCTCCTGGGTTCCATCCCATGACCAATAAATAACCATAATATTACTGAAAGGAGTATCTTTACATTAAAATATTTTCCCATGTTATTTTTATTTACTTGGAATCATTTTCTAAAAGTTCAATTGCTAAAACGGATATGAATGAACCCTGTTAAGTTTCATGAGATAATCGCCGCAACACACCACCTTCTGCATATCAGTGAGGTAAAGTAGAAGGGTGTGTAATTTTATGAGAAGGTATGGGAGGGGGAGGAGTAAGCAAGGCACCGCGTACGGGCTTGATCCAAACAGATCTCTCTTCAGTTCATCATTCAGAGCTTGAGATCAAGGAATCCTAGGTGCTGGGGTAACACCTAACGAAGCCACCATCTCTGCCTCCCGAAGCTGAGCACAAATAGGAGATGGATGGGGGTCTATTCAGTGCTTGGAACTGCGCCAGCCATAGCGGATGCCCAAGGAATATGTGTTGAATTAAATCAGCAGATGGCTACAGTGCAGGGCTGCTGATAGGATGTGGGACGGATTTTCAGGTGAGCTCAAGCAGAGATAAGATGTGGTTTTGATGGAGAGTCCAGATAACCAGCTTCTGGAGGAAGTCAGTGCTCTGGGGCCCTGTGCACATCTGTCCCTCCCAGGGAGCCTCACGAAAACGCTTCCTTGCTGTGGGAACTTGGGAAGGGGACGTAGGCAGGAGGGAGAAGGTGGGGGAAGGTGGGTGCACACGGAATTCAAGCCTTCACTGAAAATTCCCCAAATGCAAGCCAATATTTTACGTTGCTCAACAAAACTGTGAACTTGTTACTCTGCATGGTCTCCATGTCTGGGCCACTCTTCCCCACTATGGCTCATGTATGGTGACCCCCCTCGTGCTTTATTCCCTCACTCTACATAGACGGGACATCACCACCTCTGAAAGAATTTTCTGGACTCTCTTGGTTGTCTGTGTGCCTCTGACCCTGCCTCATTCATGTCCATCTTATTAACACTCTTCTTACTTGCTTATTAATAACCTTCTCTAAAGATAAAGAAAGATCTTCTGTTCCCTCTCATAATCCCAGTGTTCCAAACAGAAACATGGGAAATAGTAGGTGTCCAATAAAAAGTTGTTGGTTGACTAAATAAATGAATCAGTCAACAAAGGTTATTTTTCCTGGAAGGCCATCTTAAGGAAAAAGAACTCTGCTGCCTTATCACCCAAGGAACATGTGATGAGCCCTACATATGTCCCATCTCATAGACACAAGGATGCCTCAAGACAAAGAGGTTATAAAATGCTCTTAGCACAGTGGGTTGTACGTGTTGCTATTGCATCATGTAACATTCAGAGGAACGTGTGTGTGCCATCTTAATTACATCTTGTAGAAACTAACGTAGCAGAGTGAGGTCACCGAGGGACTGTGGAAATCAGGCCACCTGAGTCCTGGTACCAGCTCTGCTCCTGGAACGCTCTCTGACTTGGGTAGAGCCTCACTTTCCTCATTCATAAAGTGAGGGCTCTTCCTTGTCTACCAAGCGCATGTGGTTATTGGGAGCGCATGCGAGTTAACTGATGTGAAAGCTCTAATTTGCTCTACAAGTCTGACTCTACTTTTATAGCTTTGCCCTCAGGGGAACTAAGTCTAAAATACCTGAAGTTTCTGGGCTTCCAAGTTTATCTTCCTCTGCATATTTCATTTGCCTGACTTGGGAAGATAGGATCATTAATATTCAGGCTTCATGAATTATGCACCGGAACCAAGACATTTTTGTTCTACCTTCCCCAGCTTATCTTTTATCTCACAGGCCCGGTGAGCTTTAGCCCCTAACAAAGGCCCTGCAGAAAATGGAGCTGCCTCCCGGGGATGGCAGAATACGTAGCCATCCCCACCCCAGGCACTGTCCACTGTCTGGATATGAAGGGCAGGGACTGTGCGTCTGTTAACACGCATTTAAATTCCCAAGCATTGATAGCAGTCTTCACAAAAATCCCATTGCATCAATCACCACCTACTGACCCAGTACCGGAGGTTGGAAAGCCTGGCACATGCTCAGTCAAGAGCCTGTTCTCATGGAGGCACTTGGAAGATAGTAGTCTAAAGGAAGAGAGGGAAAAACATAGATATTTGGTAAGTGATGTTGCTCTAACACTTCAACAGGTGCCAAGGGAGGTAAAGGAAGATGCCTTTGGTAAGCAGAACAATCTTCCCCTCCTGCCAAGATGTCCACCTCCTAAAGCCACGAAGCTGTTAATAGGTCTCCTTGCATGGCAAGGTGGAATTAGGAGTGTAAATAGAATTAAGGTTACTGGTTAGCCTCCTTCAAGCTGGGCCAATTATCCTGCATTATCCAAGTGGGTCCAGTGTAATCACCAGACTTCCTACAGGGTGCAGAGAGGAGCAGAAGAGAGGGCATCAGAGTGTTGTGATGCAGAAAAGAGTCCACTGGCCATTGCTAGCTTTGAAGATGGAGGAAAGGATCAAGACCAAAAAATTCAGCCGGTCTTAAAAGCTAGAAATTGATTCTCTCCTAGAGACGGCAGAGAGGAATTCTGCCCAGTCAGCACCCTGATTTTAGCCCAGTGAGACTCATTTCAGACTTCTGATCTCCAGAACTGTACGATAGTAAACTTGTGTTATTTTAAGTCACTAAGTGTGTGTGATATTTGTTACAGGAGCAACAAGAAACTAATACAGTATCCAAAACTCAAAGGGTTTCATCAGAGATTCTGGCTCAATATTCAAATGCTAGCAGTTAGAAGGTCAAAGACACGAACCCTAACTAAAGCCAGAGTGCTGGAAGATGAGAGGTCTCTGACCCTCTGCTCACATAATTTTGAGACAGTTAGACATGAGGCTCTCAGATCCTCAAGTTCCTACAGATTCTGTAACCAAAGTGTCATCAATGTTTCACCTTCATGCCGCAACACCTGTCCTGATAGGAATGGACCCCCTTGTGCAGCTCTGGAAGATGGGGGCACAAACATCAAGACTGCTTGAGAGGCGGTGCATAAACACACGTGACAGCCCAGAATCCTGCTGTAATTGGTGTTCATGCTGCACGCACAACAAATTGCTCCCAACCTCAGCATTTTAAAACCGCGGACGTTTATTATTTCACAGATCCTATGGGTAAGACCCTGGGCGTGGCTTGGCTGGGTGCCTGCTGCTCAGGGTCTCTTTCAAGGGGACTGAAATCAAGGCATTAGCCAGAGTAGCAGTCATATCAAGACTTGACTGGGGAGGTTCTATTTCTGAGATGTTGGTGGGTTTCAGGTCCCTCCTGGCTGCTGGATGGAGAGGAACTGTGTTCCACGTCTTTTCCTAGAGCAGCTCACAGCAGGGTGGCTGGCTTCCCTAAGAGTCAGCAAGCCACAGTCTTTATGGGATCCAATATCTGAAGTGACACCCAATCTATCTCCTGTATTCTGTTCGTTAGGAGAGAAATACCAAGTCCAGCTCCTACTCGGTGGGCGGGGATGACATGAAAGCATGAATACCAAGAGGTATTCATATCTAGGGGGCATCTTAGTAGCCATGCACCTCAGTTACAGGTGTAATATGTAGAAGGACGAACAGGTGAGCAACCCCAACTATCATGCACTATAATTAATTTGATTCTTAGATAAGGGAAATGATCGTATTTCACTCTGGCTGCTTTGCCCACGAGTTAGTAGACGGATCTGAGGAGCCCGAAATTACATCTTTGAATCCCTTCGCTGCACCACATCAGCCTGGCTTGGGACCGCTGGGGATGAGGGATGGGACGAGAGCATTTCTGCAACACTGTCCACACGAGCTGCTGTCATTTTCTACCCAGATGATTGCGAGAGCTCCTGAATGGCCTATTGCCTTTTAATCTTGCTCTTTTTTCAACTCATTTTCTACAAAGTAGCAAGAATAAAATAAATTATGCTACTCCTCTGCTTAAGGTGTTTCAATGACATGCAAACACTTAGGATAAAGCCCTGAATTTCTTACCTGAGACCAGCCTGACCTGGCATCTGCCCGTCTCTGCAGTCTTGTTCGATGCCTCTGCTCCCCTTGACCACAGCTCTTCAAACTACATACCCTACTTTCAGTCCTCTGAACCTCTCAAATTATTTCTTGCCCTAGGGCCTTCACACGGGATGCTGTTTCAGTCTGATATGTGCTCTTCAAACTCTACCTGGATAATTTCTGCTTCATTCCAGTGCCATATCTTTAAGTGAGACAGTTTATCATGATATGGGTGTTTTTCTTGCTTAAAGTCTATCTCCTTCATTTGACCTTCAGTTTCAAAGGAGGTGAGCCATCTCACATGCTCACCACTGTGTAAGAGCATCTTTGAGAAGTGCCCAGCACAGGGGGACTTAATAAATAGTTATTGAGTAAATAAAAGAAGCCCAAGAATATACTGCCAGACCCTAGACTGGCCCAGCCACCCTCCTTCTCATGGGTTTTAGAAGGACTGTACACACAAAGAAAGAACGAGAGAGAGAATTGACATTATAATTCAAAATAACCCACACATAGTAATGAGCAACCTGTAAACATGTGTAGAATATCATTTTTGCCACAGGTATCAGCACCAAATACGGGCTTGTGACCATCAAGCTGATGGCTTACGTGGCTACTTTCTCCTGTTGCTCAGTGAAGAAGGATGTCTGCCCCATGGCTGAGGGCTGAGCCTGCTCAGGCCATCCGCAGAAGTTGATCAGTCCAAGGAAACTCCATGGGTCTGGCTGTCCCTGGGGAGGAAAGGCAGCAGCCGAGAGGGAAAGAGAGGGGGAGGCTGTGTCATCACTGAGCGCCAGGAGGAAGAGAAGGACGTGTGCACTGTGCCTTTATAACCTTGAAAGTTCGACCCACTGGGGTCATGTAATGCTGTGACCTTGACCCCACTTCCTCTTTGAGGATCAAAGCTAAGAACAAGACGAGGGACAGGTTGGAGCCTTCAGCTCCTTTTCCTAGAGACCAACCATGGCAGCTACTGGAATAGGGTGGGTCCCGTGGGGGGGGAATGGAGGCAATGGAGGGGTCACCCCGGGCATTTCACGCTCTCTCTTTCAATAGCACATTAAAGAGTGGCTTCACATTTGATATCCCTTCTGACCCTACAAGTACCTCTGTAACATTGGCATGGACAGGACTACCATCCTATTTCAAAGAGGAAGCCACAGGCATAGATCAATTTTGCATATTTGAAAACATCACCTGGATGAACATATTTTTGAAATTATTCAATTTTTAAGGCTATATGTTAGAGGATCTTTTTTGGGGGTTAATTCATGCAAATGTTTGTGAAAACACTGTTTGATTATCAAAGATGAATATTTTTCTATTCCTCCCCTCTTCCTTCCTCTCCCCTTGTTTGTTTGTTCGGTCCTAAGTCTACCAGATGGACAGAAAGGGTAGGCATCTGCACCTCTGGGACAGGCAAGGGGCAGGGCCACCTGGGCAGGCTGCTTTGAGCAGGGTAACCCGAACCTGTCCAGGGTGAGGACAGCATCTGTACAGAGGGGCAGCTTGATGTGAGATGTCAGAGCCCTGAGCGTGTGGGCAAGTTGTCCACATCAGGAGAAGACCAGCCCAGTTGGAGTACCAAGGACACCTGCAAAGAGCAGCAGCTGTCAGGGCCCAAGTGAGGTGACAAGGGGGTCTGTGCAGGAGGTGATGATGGGCTGGGGTCACCAGCATGCAAAGGCAGAGCCTGAGCAGGTCCGCATGGAGGGCAGTCCGCAGAAGGCATCAAGGTCAGGGAGGGCAGGGGCAGTATGGGTGAGGGAGTCCGCTTATAGTGGGGGATCAGAGCAGGAAAACATGAGAAGGGGCGACTTGGAGGAGGGTGCCACGCCTAGCAGGATCTTCCAGAGGGTACCTGTGTGTGGGGACAGCCCAGGGCAGCAGTGTCTGAGACCCAGCAGGGCAGAGGGGGTGTCCACACAGCCTGGTGGCCCCTCATGGGGGGCTGGAATGCAGGTGAGGGCGATGTCTGGTCAAGGGCAGTGGTTATCAGTGGAAGCAGGGATTGATTACATACAGGGGATTGATCAAATCAATGAGTAAAGGAGGGACAGTGGGAGCCAGTTGAGGAAGGGAGATGGAAATATGGAAAGGCAGGAAATTGGAATGAAAATCACGGTGTCAGGTTGTGGTTGGAATGAATCTGTGGTTTTTAATACAGCTGTGGATGTTGATGTGTGGCCAGACAGACAGACACTGGTGCTGCCCACTGAGAAGATCCGGGAGTAGCAACACCCCCCAACCAGCACGCCTGGCCTCACGCCCACTAAAGGAAACCGGGGCTCCCTGGGAAATGGCCAGCTTCAGGAGTGGGGGGAAAAGTACAAAGTGAACCTGGAGCATCTTGTGACAGAGAGAAATAATGGGGGCAGGTTAAGGGACACCCAAACCAGCTCGAATGGAACCCCGCAAGTCAGACTAGAAACAACCCTAGTATTAAAATAAGGAACTATAGCAATAGACTATAGCACACTGGATAAAATACAAAGCTCCAAATCCACACTGACTAGATAACTTAATAGTTTGAAGGCAATGGTACATTTACATATAGTGTCAAAGAACCTCACCATAACGTATTAGTTTGCTGGGTGCAGTGGCGCACACCTGTAATCCCAATGGCTCGAGAAGCTGAGACAGGAGGATTGCAAGTTCAAAGCCAGCCTCAACAACTTAGCAAGGCCCTAAGCAACTCAGTGAGACCCTGTCTCTAAATAAAATATAAAAAATGGCCTGGGGATTGGCAGAGTGGTTAAGCACCCCCGAGTTCAATCCCTGGTACTAAATGGTCTTCCAAAGGGCTAGCATCATGAAAATCAAAAAATGGCCAAGGAATGTTCTAGACTGATGGAGACAAAAATCACGTGAAACTAGATGCAATGCACAATTTCTAAGTGAGTCCAGGAGTCGCAGGGGAAATTATCAGGGCCATTGGAGAAACCTGAATGGGTCTGTGGAGTCAATGCGAGGCTGGGTTGGTGCTGACTTCTGATTCACCAGGTGGACCTTGGCTTTGGGGGAGAATGCTACTGTTTGTAGGAAACATTGAAGTAGTCAGTCTGTGGTGATAGGACACTGGGTGGGCAGCTGACTCTCAAATGGTTTAGGAGAAAAAGTTTCTGTACTGTGTTTATAATTGGATTTGTAAGTTTATCATTGTTTCAGTTTTTTTAAAGACGATCAGAGGGATAATTCTTCATTGGTTAACAGAAATGCCAAAGGTCTTTCTTTGCTTTTTGAACAGAATTAGTCTGAGAACATTGCTGGGTCCCTCCCTGCTAATCACAAATTCTAATTTTCAGCCATGAATGTCTATGATCCATCTTAATGAAAGGGCTGAGGAGGGACGGGAAGAAATTAAGCATTCCTTACACACTTAGGCAGACCACGTTTTCCAATCCATGGAATTCCTGAGAGAAAAAACCACGGAGCGGCTGAGTCAGAGTAACCGCTAAAGCATGCTGAATTGTCCCTGTTCTAGGTGTTATTCTGTGCATTTTATGAACTCAGGCTAAGACTTCCCACAGCCCCATGAGACAGATTTTATTTTATGGATAAAGCCACATCGCTAGTCAGTAGCAGAGAGAAGATTCAAGCCCCGGCAGCTTGACTCCCAAATTCGTAATTCCGTTAACTATTTGGTCAAGTCATTGGGATTACAGTTAATACTTATCAAGGATTACAGTTAATACTTACCAAGGATTATAGTTAATATTCATCAAGGATTTACTATGTCTAAGGTATAGCACTAGAAACTTACCTTGTTCAGTGTTCAAGTAAACAATGTGAATTTGATTCCTGATGAGGAAATTGGGTGAATGGGCCCTAGTTAGTATGGGCAAAATCAGGAATTCAAACCTGGGTCTGTTTGATCTCATACTTGTGTTTTCGTGGTGGAAAAGTCAGGAATCCTGGACCTTTATGCTGTGCCTTCAAGCAATGTCATTTAAAAAAATAGATACAGATTTGCTTTCTGCCAAGCTCTGTCAACAGCTGCCATGTTTAAATGATCTCATCCTGCTAGTCGTTGGTCGGTTTGTCAATCTGGATCTCAGTCACCTTCTAGCAGAAAACTGACTTTGAAGGTCTCCTCGCGGTGATGATCACACACTGCTCTTGTAATCCATCTTTTCAAAGGCCAAGCAGATTAAAACCTTCTAACAGGCAGCCAAGGTGTCTCTCGAATCTTCTTTTAATAAGCTCAGAAGAAGGTGGACTTTGCAGATTGGTGCTGCCAGTTCTGAACTATAACACCAGGGAGAGCAAACCCTGATCACCAGCTGTAAATAAGTGTCCTAGGTAGCTCTTCCTGTCAGCTGGAAATCCAATAAGGCTCCAAAGATCTAGAACAGGGCATTGCACAGGGGATAACGGAAGCCCAGGGAAGCAGAGCACTTTACACTTTGGGTTAGTCATTCAAGATTCTACCCCAAGTCTGTCCCAAAACAAAATGTTGCATCTTCTGAATTTTGTTTACATTTTTTAAATTTTATTTATTTATTTTGTGTATGTGTGTGTGTGGTGCTAGGAATTGAACCCAGAACCTTGTGCATTCAAGGCAAGTACTCTACCAACTGAGCTATATAACCAGCCTGAGTTTTGTTTTTAACGTAGGCACTCATGGCTATAAACTTCTCCTTAGAACTGCTTCTACCATAGGCCACATATTCTGGTAAGTTGTATTTCTTTTCAAGTTTTAATGAGTCCAGTTTAGATGAAATGGACTTTTATTTATTTATATTTTATACCAGGGATAGACACCGAGGGCACTTTATCGCTGAGCTACATTCCCAATCCCATGTATTTATTTATTTGTTTGTTTATTTATTTATGGCCAGGGTCCTGCTAAGTTGTTGAGATTGGCCTTGAACTTAAGATGTTTCCTCCTCAGCCTCCTGAGTCATTGGGATTACAGGCATGTCCCGTGCCCAGCTGTTGTGTTTCGCTTCTCATTTGATTCTAGGATTTCTACAAGGTCACATTTGTCATCCTAAAGTGCAGTGTTCAATCCTTTTGGATTTGTAGAGTTTCTGAAGTTTTTCTTGCTGCTGATCTTTAATTTTATTACAACATCATCTGATAAAAATGCAAGGAATTATTTCAATTTTTTTTTAATTTGCTAAGACTTGCTTCGTGGCCTAAACAATTATCTGCTTGGGAGAAAGATCCATGAGCAGCTGTTGTTGGATAAAATATTCTGTAGATGTCTGTTAAGTTCATTTGATCTAAAGTATAGTTTAACTCTGTAGTAGCTTCACTGATTTTTTTGTCTGAATGATCTATATATTGACAATAATGATGTATGAAAGTCAACAACTATTATTTTCCCTTTATGTCAAGCACTGTTTATTTTATGAAGTTGTGTGCACCAGCATTTGTGGCATGTATATTTGTCATCATTATATCTTCATGTTCCCTTTATCAATATGTAGTGACCTTCTTAGAAGAAGCACAGATTGTCAACAATTATATGAAAAAAAAAAGTCAACATCTTTAGCAATCAGGGAGATGCAAATCAGAACTGCACTGAGATTCCGTTTGACCCCAGGCAGAGCCACAATCATCAAGGATACAGGTAACAATAAATGTTGGTGAGGATGTGGCAAAAAGGAGCACTAAACCCTCTTGGTGGGAATGCACAGCCACTCTGGAAATCACTAAGGAGGTTCCTCAAAGAACTAAAAGTAGAGCTACCATGTGATCCTACCACTGATCAGACCAGGGATCTGTACGCTCCTCAATATTCACCCAAAAGAATTAAAGTTGGCACACTTCAGAGGCACACGCACACCTCTTTATCTCAACACAGATCAGGATAGGAACAGCCTAGGTGTCCATCAACAGATGAATGGATAAAGAAAATGTGGTGTACAGACACAACGGAGTTTGATTCAGCCAAAAAGGGGAACAAAATCATGTCATTTGCAGGAAAATAGATGGAGCTGGTGATTTGCAAAGTGAGCCGGTCTTAGACAAGTGTTGTATGTTTTCTCTCACACGTGGGAACTAGAGGCAAGAAGGGGGTGGGTGTTATGAAAGTAGAAGGGGGGCTGTCAGGGTGGAGGAAGAGGTGGGAGGAGGAGGTGGGAGGGGAGGCAGAGGGGAACCTCTGGAGAGTGAAATTGATCAAATTATGTTCTGTGCATGCATGAATATCCGCAATGAAACCCACTATTCTGTATAATTAATATGCACCCATTAAAAAAGACTAAAACGTTTTCCACCTGCCCACCAGGAGAGCCATGCGGACAACGACAGCGACAGCGGCCCTGAGATTCTCCCCCTGCTCTCCCAGGGTTTCACCCCATGATTTGCATCCTCACGGCCCCTCCCAGCCCCGTCCGTCCACCTTTCCTTCTCTCCCCCAAGGCCCGGCCATATGATTCTCTCAGACACGTGGGAGTCCCGGCTGCTTCCTGTGCCTGTAGCTTTGCCCAGGCCCTTCTCCAACGGAAAGCCTCTCGGCTCTCGTGTCTGGCTGGTGGTTTTGATTGTGTGTTTGTGTTACCCACGTCCCTGCCTGCCTCCCCCACCAGATTCAATGCCTGCTGTTGAGTGGCCCACGCTAGGGTCACCTGTGCCTCTACCTCCCTGACCCACGAACAGACACGCAGCACCGGCTTGGAGAGCAGGTTGGAATGAAGGATCCAATGAATGAGCGGCCCTCCCCACGCTGAGGGATCTTGCTGGGCCGCGGGCCTTTCTTCTCCTCCTCCATCTGTTCAACCTGGTGAAGATGCGTTAGGTCACTGGACTGGACACTGAGGGGTGCTTGTTGCTCTCTGCCCTCTTTATGGCGGGGCTGGCCAGGAGGGCCGACTCTGGATACTCAAGCGTAAGAGGAGTCCTGTGAGCCTCTTCCGGGAGGGAGTGTCGCTTTGCCAGGGCCGTCCTTCCCACCAGGGAGCATCACAGAAGCACGGTGCCATGGAGGGCCATGGATCAAGCTAGCCTGGGACCTGGAGCCACTGGGTGGAGGACAGCTGCTCTGGAGGGGCACCCGCCCTGACAGCAGACCTGACGTGCGTGGGCAGTCCACTCCGTGATGGTGAAGCAGGCACACTTTGGGATTCGTTTGTCACTGCGCTAATCTGCTGACTTTGAGTAACAGAGGCCCCGTCTCAGAATGTGTGAATCAGCGTGTCCGCGGCGGCTTGCACACCCTTCTGTGTGTCCGATGTGAGCGCGCTCCACTGTAGTGTCGGGTCTTCAAGATTCTCTTGGGTTCAGGCTTAGGAATCTGTGTTTCCATCAGGCCTCTGGTGGCCGGTCAGATCTGTAGGCGTGTTCAGCTGTCATCACATTGCCCATGTGAGATTAAATATAAAGTCTTTCTTTATATATAAAAGTTGCTGCCATTTGGCAGAAGGGGCTTTCTCAAGCCAGTACTCCAGGTACTGGCAGCGTCTGGATTGATAAATACCATCGTATTTCTAGGCCTTCCCTTTTGCCCCATGGCATTGAGCCCAAGTCCTACCACTCATCAGCTGTGTGGCCCTGGACAAGTCACTTTACTTCTCTGAGCCTGCTTCCTGGAATGCAAAATGGGTAATAATACACTCTCTGCTCATCCCTGAGGTGAATTGGGGTGAACGTGGTGCATGACGGGTGTTCAGGAAATGGTGTTCACCTGTCATAAAGAAATCGCAGCTCAAGATCACCCGGCAACCTTGTGCTGGAGGAGGGCCCAGAAGGAGGGGTTGCTTCTGCCTCCCCAGCTGCCCACCTGTGTGAGCCAGGGGCGGACCCTGCAGGGAAGAGAGGAACCCCAGGAGGGGCTGGGAGAGCAGCCGCCAGCCGCTCTACGGGGCCCTGGGACGGAGCCACGTCGTACTAAGTGAGAGCCCGCAGGCAGGCAGCGGGAGCGCAATCTCTCTGCAATTAAAAAACTAATGGCTTTTAAATGGAGCCGCTTCTTCAGCTGGCAAAAGCCAAGTCACCTCCAGGTTGTAATATGAGACGGAGAGAGAGGAAGAGGCAGCTTTCAGGCCCAATCTAAGAGCATCTGGTTAGTACCACCTTCACTCCTCCTGCCAGCCCAGGGGCTCCTCTCTGGAGGACATAGCAGTTCCGTGGGTGGAGACTCAGGCCACTGGCGTCTGGACCAATTCAGCTGTTCTCCTTCCACACCCGGCCAGTCCTCGGAGGCCTTCTGGCTGGATCCGGTGGTCCTGATGGACCACATGTCCCACCTGACAAACAGGATTGGAGCTGTGGGGGCTGGGCCAGGGCCTGCGGGAAGGACAAGACTCGGTGTCATGCTGCCAAGGGAGCTCTGGGCAACTGGACCCTTAACTTCTGGTTCCACTTCTGCCCCTCACTAGCTGTGTGGCCTTGGCATGCCCCTTCCCCTCTCTCTGCCTCTCAAGCTATAAAACAGCACAGACGCTTGAGGGTTGCGTCCTATGGATAATAAGAGCAGGCAACGTTTACGCGGTGCTTACCCCGTGTCAGGGGCGTCCCCCACGGCCCCACATTACAGACTTATTTAATTTTGATGACAAACTCATTTCATCATTCCCATCCTACAGATGAGTAAACTGAGGCACGGGACGCTTAAAGGGCTTTCTTACAAGTACACGTTTAATAAATGCAAGAGCCGCCCGTGTTCTGAGCTCCCCCAGGACAGCATTTAATAATGTGCTTGCAAAATGGCACTGCCCTGGGTCTCTGGACTGCCCCCCTTTACCAGGTTAGGCTTCCACGAGGACAGCTGGATTCCCCTCTTCAGAGTGCTCTCCCTTAGTACATAAAAATGACCGTCATCAAAAAGGTGGCATTGGGCATTGAGCCTGGGACAGACTCCAGGAGCTCAGGGGGAGAGAGGAGTGGTCTGGGAAGGTTCCAGTACACTGGGAAGATTTCATGACAAAGCAGAGATGAGATCCAGCCCCCGAGGGCTAGGCAGAACTCAGTTAGCAAGGGAAGAGGAGTCAGAGGTTCCTAATAACAGACACATGTCCGCCAAGGCCCAAGGTTAGGACCTTGCAGCATGCAAGCCAAAGGACATGGCAGGGTGAGAACCGTCGTTGTCCTGGGAAAGTGCACATCGCCAAGGCTCAGCTCCAGGTCCTCTCTCTTCAACCCTGTCCTGACCACCCTTCTCTCTGCACAGGTTTGGCCATCCTCATCTGACGCCTTGCCCCTCCCTCTGAACCTAGACCTCCTCAGGTCAGAGGCCATGTCTTCTCCCCATGTCCCGGGGCCTGCATGGTGTGGTGAGCAGAAGATGCCCAGTTCCAACCAGAGACGGTATTTGCACAAGTGAGTCTGGAGCACGGTGAGTCCTGGCGGGCTCTCAGAGTTTGATTTGACCTAAACGTAGACAAAGAGGTTAAACGACCTTGGGTAGAGGACTGACCCACCCCCCCCCCAAAAAATCTGTGTTCTATTTTTAAAAATTGCTTTGCTGATGCCTAATAATCATATATAACAGTGGGATACGTTGTGTTTTATGAAACCTATATCGCCGGGGCCAAGATTCAGGGTGCGCCATTGACCTTTACCCTTTTAATATGAATTTAAGATTGGAAGAGGAAGAGAGGCAGATGATTCATGTTCTGTAGATGTCAGCTGGCTGGTGATGAGTTGGGGTGATGGTCCAGCTTTGTCTTTGGGCTGCTGCTCCTCCAGGATCTCTTTCCCCTAGGCTAGGAATATTTGGGGACTTATTTTTCCTTAATATATCTCTCTGTCACCTCCTATCCCACATTCAGGGTCTAGGAGAATGACTTTCATATAATAGGTTTAAAAGAATGAGACTTGGAAAGGTGGCTTGTACAGTATCTGGACTTCATAAATTTTAGGTCAAACCATCTAATTAAATTTGCCAAAAAACGATATTTTTGTAAGTTATCCAGGTAGCCTATTTCAGCATTGCACCACTTTGAAATGCAATAATTCTTTGTAACTAATTAACCCCCCTCCAGCTACAGGAGAGGCACAGGAGAGAGGAAGAGAAATGTAAAAGTGCAGAAGTGCCCACAGTGTTTCATACAGAAAGCAAAAACAGATAGAGCCCAAGATAAATTAGGAAGAAGCACTGTGAGGCCACTCAACGAGGAGGAAGGTGCCAGAAGCCGCTCTGATCCTACAGCTCCTCAAGAGGATTAGCGGGCATTCTGATGGCTTATCAGCAAAACCAGGAAGACAGGCCAAAGAAGGATTATTTAGAAATAATTAGAGAAAAGATGAGCCTCCTGGATGGAGAACCGAGGAAGTGAAATTGCAGGCACATTTAACCTTCAGAGTGTAATTGACCAGATCTTAAACTCATTTAAGGACCTGGGGGTTAAAGCCCCAGCTGAAAGAGCACCCCACCCACCACCACCCCTGTCACAGCTCATGACTGCATGTAAAACCTGCCCCTCTGCCCAGCCTCACCTGCTCATTATCAGCTTGCCAAAAGGAGACCCCAATCTCATTCATACCAATGCAGCAAATCCCCCACCCCATCTAATACATATTCCTATGCACAGACACCCCTGTCACCTCACCCCCACATCCATTCATTTATTCTTACGCCATGCACTGTTCTCAAAATTGAAGGTACCCCAATATATTTGCATAGGATAGACATGGGATCTGTTCTCTTGGGTCTTACGTTCCATTGTGCAGGTAGGAACAAGAAAACAATCCCATAAATAAGAGAGATTTAGAGAGTAATAAGTGTGAAGGAGAAAGTGTCAGAGGAAGAACCATCAAGTGGGATCACCAGCCCTCACCCTCTGCCACTCCTCTACATTGTTCTTTGACTCTTCACCAACAGTCCTGCACACATGCGCACACAGGTGCCGACACACTTGCTGCAGCCCCCCACCCACACCCATTTACCCCCACAGACACATCCCACAGAGATTCTTCACCACCATGCTCCATCAGCACCCCCCCACACACACACTATCCCTAGCATGATCATCCTGCTTCATCACCCATCACACACTTACACATGGACACACACATGTGATTCCCCAGGACCACCCTCCAACTCCATGAACACTCAACATGGCACCATCTATACCACACAGCTGTGCTGCATGCTGATAGCCACGGAGCAGGCAGACCTCGACTGTACAAAGACGTGCATTTCATTTCCACGTGCGCGTGCACATGCACGCATGCACGCATGCACACATCTCACAGTTAGTCTCATGTTGCCGGGCGAGGAGGGCCTCTGCTCTTGTTTAGCAACTTACTTTAAGAAACACTCCAACTTCTATTACTAGCTCGCTCTGGTTTCAAGGATTGTTTTGTCTGTTGTGCTTTTAAGAAAAGACAGCTTCCTCTGATCTCAGATCAGGTGATATCTCCAAACAGTGACAAAGAAAACAACTACTTTATTTGGCCGAGACCCTGGCTGGGAACTTTCTTGCCATTTCACTTGAAGTCAGTGCCACAGGGAATTTGCTTCTCCCCCTCCCCGCCCTTCACATTTCAGCCTTTTTGCTCCTAACAGAGACCTACTGGAGCCACAGGGTGGGAATGTGACTAACTCCTGAGTGACATGCTGGGCAACTCCTCTGCTGTCAAGCTGATGGGGGTGGATGTTCAAGGGGACATACCAGAGGTCATTCCCAGAGGGTGTGTCCATTTTCTATGCTTAACAGTTCAGCACAACCTCCTTCTCGTAGATCTGTCGTTGGGGTCCTGGTGTGGGTGACCCCGTTCTCTGCTTAGGATCTCAAAGGCTGAAATCAGTGAATCGTTCCAGCTGGCTTCTCACGGGGAGGGTCTGGGCAGCAATCTCCTTCCACGCTCATGGGCCACTAGGAATCTGACTCCCGGCAGCTATGAGGTCCCCATTTCCTGGTGGGCTGTCAGCCAGGGTCTGCTCTCGGCTCCTGGAAGCTTCCCACACTCCATCTGCCTCCCATCGACTCCCTCTCACATTTCTCTGACCTTGAGACCAAATTTAAAGGGCTCCTGTTATTAGACCAGGACTGTCGAGAGAACCCGTATCTGAGGTCAACCGATTTAGGAACTTAATTCTATCTGAAAAATCTCTTCCCACTAGTATCTAAATTAGGGTTAGGACTGAACAAGTGGTGGACCAGGGATCTGGGGTCATGTTAGAATTCTACCTGCCACACCCTGGCCGTGGGGGTCTGGCCTGCCTGAGCAGCTACCTCTGGAACGTCTCTTGGGCCTTACGTAGCCTAACAGTTCCATCTCCAGTTTGACTTTGACTCCTGGCCTAATTCCATTCTTAAATAACCACTGCACTGAGGTCTGAGAGTCCGCCCTCCTTCGTATCCAGCCTGCACACCTTTGGTGACAATGAACACATCCTCTCCATCACCAGTCACCAGTCTCCTTCATCTCACAAAAACAGCAACCTTGATTTTAACTCCTTGGGATCTGACGAGTTTTCCTCTCCCAATCCCGACCCACATGCTCTAAGAACCATGGAAAGTCAATGGCACTTATAACCCTCAAGTTCAAAGCTCTCACCCTGCTGTCAGGAAGCCCAGGTTCCCAAGGTCACACGACAAAGGGTCACATCCCTGGCTAGAGTTGTGATCCATACCTCCTAGCAGGACAGGCACCAATCTTCTCACCAAAAACACAAGAGCAGCCTTAGGCAGGAAGGGAGAGGAAACCAGTGTTGGCTGAGCCCACATCACGTGCCAGCCCTGGACTGGGGATTTACCACACTGTATCCTAGGTTCCCATAATAACCCTTGACTCAGAGGCTTTCAGTGGAGATAATTCCCCCAGGGGATCCTTTGGAAATATCTAGAGATATTTTGTTTTTCACAGCTTATGGGATGAACCTGGCATCCAGCGGGGAGAGGCCCATGCTGTTGTTGCTCAACATCCTACAATGCAGAGGACAGTGACAGTAGCCACAACACAGAGTTATGTGGCCCCAAATGCCACTAGTGCCAAGTGGCAAGTCTCCACCCCTGCACATGTGTTAGCTCAAACTGTTTCATCTGACTTTTCTGAAGTTCTCTTATTTCAATCTTTTCTCCCTGGGGAGAGCCGGAATTTTTCATCAGCTCAGGGCCCACCCTACCTGTCTACTTCTGCCTGTCGCTTCCCTGGCCTCCTGGTTGGGCAAGCCTTGATAGGTGCTCCCAAGCTTCCCTCTCAGCTCAGGGGCTTTCTCCTTTCCCACGGAACTGTGGCCCACGATGCTGCAGAGATACCTCAGGGAAGGAGGCCTCGTGGGACCACAGCATCAAGATTTTCCTGTGGAAAAACCATCATGATACAAAAATAGGCTCAGTCTCTGCATTCTGAGCTCTTGTCTCCTACCCCAGCACCTGCTGAGCCCTACTGTGCATTAGGATCACCTAGAGAGAGTAGGATCGCAGGCTCAGCAGTGGGACCCAGGAATTGGCATTTTAAGTGATTTTTATTATCCAAGTTTGGGAACCACTGTTAGACCAATTAGGAATCCTGCCAAGACTTCCCAGACCCAAGAGGTACCTGATTTCATTTTTCATCCAAAGCTAACAAAGTTCAGTGCCACTGCCAAAGCCAAGGTCTTGCTTTCTCCCCGCGTTCGCTTGCTCTCAGGAGACTGTTAAGGGCTATCCCGAGCCAGGTGCTGCTGTGAGGAAACACAGGCCTTCGAGGGCCAATGTCCTTATTAGGAAGGCATCTGCAGGAGCTCTCTGGACCTGGCTTTCTCACTCGGGACAACCTGATCCTGGCTCTGAAACTCAGTGCAGGTTTATACACCCAGGTGTGGACCAGCGAGGCACCCAGAGGGTCTGGGTTTCAGAGGCTGTGATGTGCTGGGGATGTAGGAGCAGCACACGTGTCGATGAAGCTCAGTGTTCCTGTGGAGACTGTGGATAGCTCCCCTGGTGTGAGAGTAAAGGACAGAGAACCACGTGTGGACCAATAATAGATAATGATTATGACTAATTCAGTTCTGGTCAACTCTGATCTATTAGCAAAAAAACAACCCTGATTTTTCTAATAATCACAAAAGGTCTGTTGTGAATCATTGGACCCACATTCTAGAAAAAGAACTAAATGCCATTTGTTCTATCTCCTTGCGTACTAGGTACCACAAAGGCTATGTGGTGATATTTCTGAAGCCATTCTCCCAGGGATTTCTAAATGTTATCAGTACCATGTGTTTGTAGTAGAAAATAAGTTAAACAGGCTTTCAAACAAATGCAATGTATAAAGCAGAAAATGCAGAAGGTATAGAAAAGAACATTAAAATGACCTTTAATTCTGATATCAGCTATAACCATTGTTAACATTTTGGTGTCTATATTTTCCTTTTTCTCTTTCTCTGTATGAATTTTATAGGTTGCATTTTGTTTTTTATTTAGCACTCTATCAGGAGTTGCTTCCCAATTGATGATTTTTTTCAAATCATCTTCATTGGTCTCTATTTAAATTTGAGCTCAGGTTATACCCCTGGAACCAGTCTTGGCTCTGGGGATCCAAGAACCTAGCAGACATGATTCCTATCCTCATGCAACTCAGCTTCTAGTGTGACTGGTTATCACGTGACCACAGGAATGGAGGTAAAGAGAGAACTTTCATGAGAGCCGTGGAAGCTAAAATCACAGATTCTTGAGCACATATGGAGATGTGTACCACAGGGCAGATGTGGGTATTGGGGTGGGAGGGGACTTTGTGGGAAGTTGAGTGGATTGAGGTGAGTCTCTCAAAAGATACATCGGAGTCTTAAGCCCTAAGACTTATGAATGAAAATCAATCTTTACATGTAAAATTAAGTTAAGGGCCTGAAGATGAGATCATCCTGGATTCAGACTGTGCCTTCCCCCCAATGACTGGTGACCTCCTAAAAGAGAGAGAAATCTGAGCCCCATAGACACAGAGAATGAGGTCATGTAAGGACAGAGTTGGGAGGCCCCAAATCGGGGAACATCAAGGATCCTCAGTGAACACCAGAGAGGGATGGGGTGCAGTCTCCTCCAGATCCTCCAGAGGGAGCCAAACTTCCTGATGCCTTGATTTGGGGCTTCTGGTCTCCAGAACTGTGAGTGGAGAAATTTCTATGGTGTTCCTCTGCCCAGTTGTGGTGGTTATGCACAGATGCCCTAAGAAATCAACACAGGGTTTTCCTAAGGGAATGGTCTGTCTGCAGGTCTCTGAGGAGTGGGGAGGAGTTACTGAGGAGGAGGGAGCATCCTGCTCAGGGAATCCGTGGTGGCATGCAGGTAAGTGGTTTTGAGGAACTCGAAGCTGAGGAGTAGAGACAGGGACACACACATTCATCTTTGGGTCCCCAGGAGGCTGTGGGAAGCCACCGAGGCTCTTAACAGTACTGGGGGTGGGGAGACAAGCTGGCGGGGGCCAACCATGAGTGTGGCAGCCAGCCAGAAGGAAGGGCCCAGGAAAGCAAAGGTAGTGGACACTGACTGAGCCAGAGACTCTGCTCTGGACAGTTATGTGGATCATCTCACTCAACAGGATGACAACCTCAAGTAGCAGGTACCTTTATTACACCCATTGTGCAGGTGAGAAAACTGAGACACAGAGAGAGTAACTAACTTCCACGTTCATATCACAGGAATTGATAAAGTCCGTCCCCAGAGCCCACCTTCCAAAGAATTATGCCAGGTGAGGTAACTGCTGCAGTGGAGAGGAGTGGCAGAATCCATTCACATTGCCGGGGGTGGGGGGCATTCCAGGAAGGAAATGAGTAAATGAAGACCTAGAGGCTTGGTGGGAGTCCAGCTGGCTACGCAGAAGCTCTGGGTGCAACTCTCATCTCCAAAAGAAGAGTGTGTGTGTGTGTGTGTGTGTGTGTGTGTGTCTGTGTGTGTAAGAACACATAACGTGAGATCTTCCCACCCTAACAAACTCTAAAGTGTGCGATACAGTGCTGCTAACTACAGGCACATGGCACACAGCAGATCTCTAGAAGTCATGGCTCTGGCATAACTGAAGCTTTATCCCCATTGCTCTACAACTCCCCACCCGCTCCCGAGTCCCGGAAACCACCGTTCCACGGTTCTGAGCTGGGCTCCTTTAGAGGGCTCATATAAGTAACATGTAATATCTGTCCTCTGTGACAGGCTTTTGTCCTTTAGCATAAATAAATGGCTCATCTACTTATTATAACGTGAGAACTTCCCTCTTTTTAAAGGCTGAATAGTGTTCCACGTATTTATATAATACACTTTATTTATTGATATACATTAGGCTGTTTCTATATCTTGACTATTGTAGATATGGCTATAATGAATGAGAGTGCAGATACCTCTTTGAGATCCTGATTTCAATTCTTTTGGATGTATGCCCAGAGGTGGAATTGTTGAATCATAAGGTAGCTACATTTCTAAATTTTTTTAGCATCATAAAGAATAAAATAGTTATTTATTTTTCTTCTCCTCTCACCCTTATTTCTCCCCCTGCTCCCCTCCCTTTACTCTGCTAATTTTTCTGTAATTTATTCATAGTTTTTTTTAAATTCATGTCTCGTGGATACACTTGAGTTTGAGATTCACTGCATACATTCATGTATGTTCACACGGAAGTTTGATCAGACTCGTTCTGCTGTTGTTCCCTTTGTCTGTCCCTCCTTCCCATTTCTAATTTTTTGAGGTGGAGATCTTCTACACCACCTTCCCTACGGGCTGCACCACCTGACATTCCTGCCAACACTGTGTGAGGGCTCCGATTCCTCCACATCCACCCTAACACTGATTCTCTTTTATGACACTTGTTACTTTTAACATAAGGGCCTTCCTAACAGGCATAAGGTGACATCTCATGTAGTGTTCATGTTTCCCTGATAGTTTACGATGTGGATTTCATGTACCTGTTGGCTATTTATATGTCCTTTTGGAGAAACATCTCTTAAAGTCCTTTGCCAATTTTTAATGGCATCATTTGGGTTTTCTTACAATTAATTTGTAGGAATTCCTTATATGTTTTGGATATTAACCCCATTTTTTGATCTATAGGTTTAATGCGATCCCTATCAAAATCCCTATGATTTTTTTTTTACAGAAATAAAGAAAATCCTGAAATTCATATAGAAACACAATAGACTCTGAATAGCTAAAGCAATCTTGAGGAAGAAGAACAAAGCTATAGCATTGAACTTCATTATTTCAAAATATATTACAAAGATACAGTAGCTAAAATAACTAGCAAAAAAACCAAAAATACAGACCAGCGGAACAGAATAGCTAGCCCAGAATAAACCCACGTCTACATGGCCAATTAGCTTTGATGAGGGTTCCAAGGAGACACACAGAGGAAGGACAGTCTCCTCCACAAGTGGCCCTGGGAAGATGCATTTGGACCCTTATCTTACGCCAGACATAAAACATGACTCAAATGGTTGAAATTTAAATGTGAGACTTTTGAACTCTAAAACTAGAAGAAAGCGCAAAGCGGATGCTTCCCGACATTGGTCTTGGTGATAATTTCTTAGCTACATTAGCAGAGGCAAAGCAAATATAGACCCGGGAGGCCACATCTGCACAGCAAAGGAACAATGCTCAGAGTGCTGAAGGGACCTCCCAGCATTCCTGCTGTGGCCACTCCCAGGGAGTGTTCCGGACCAATGCAGGGTACTAAGAAAGGAGGATGAGAATGAGCCGAGATCCCAGAGGAAAAGACAAGGCCACGTTACCTGCTCTGCTTCTCCACTAAAATCCTTTCCCCTCCTTCACTCCTCGCTTCCCCCTTTCTGTGTCATTTAAGAAAAGAGGCAGGAGATTTATGGAACTATAGAAGTTAAGTCAAGAAGCCAGGCAACAGCCCTCACACTCCAATAAATCACAAAGCCCAAGCCATTCAGGCTGCCGGAAAGCTTCTCCCCGGCTCTGCTACAGGATGCGTCTGTGCTCACACATCAGCCACTTGCAAAATTTATCCACAGCCCTGTTCCCTTGAAAGTCTTTCTTTTGTAACCCTATCAGCAAATGCTGTGGGTAGGGAGGGAAACGGGGGAAATGGAATCAGGTCTTGTGACAGCGCGTCTACCAAAGAGAAATTCTTGGAGTCAATTTCTGAAATAGACCTCCAAGGTCATCTAATCCAAACCCCTCCATTTATAGCTGCGGAAGGCGAGCTGAGCAACAGGAGATCTTCTTGACCTATCAATATGTGGGGGGGTGCTGTGCTCAAGGTCGGCTAGCACGCCCCGCCAGGAAGCATCCACATGTGATACTATCTACAGGGCAGAAGATAAATTCTAGCTAAATGTTTAGTTACGTAACTGTCTTCCTGTTAGGATAAGAGTTTCTGGAGGCCAGAGATTACCTTTATGTTTTCATATTCTAATGCTTGACATGTCATGGGAACTGAGTGGGCAATAAAGGGGATTGAAAGGAGGATGAAAGGAAGGAAAGAAGGAAAGATGAGTTCTGCAGAAGCCATCTATGTCCTCTCCCTTTCTCAAAATACTCAGGCATTTTCACAGGCACTAAGCAGGGTCGACGGTTGAATTAGAGAAAATTGCCAAATGGAATGAACTTATGGAAGACACCTTGCTTTCTCCCTGGTCAGCAAGTCTCCCTTTCTTCTTGGCTTCTTTCCTCCATGGACACTGGGAAAGTCCCCTCGGGCCTCTCTCTGGGCCTGCTCTCCAGCCCTGTTGTCCGGGTTCGGGTCTCTGAGGAATACCTGGTTTTCACGTTTTCCTCTGCCCTGTCCCCTGTCCTCTTGTCTCTCCATTGATTCTGCTTCACAAAGGGGTCTTTGCTGGTTATCCTCCTTTCCAGTGTCAGATGGGAACTCTTAGGGTCACCTCCGACAGCTGTCTTAAATGCAGCAGTCAGGTTGTCACCAAATCCCCCTGCTTCTCCCTCCACCGTGTCCTGCTTCACAAGCCCCTTCCTATTGACCATGCCAGGCCCTGTTCCTTTTCCCCTTATTGTTCTGATGACAACGTAACTGGCATTGTCCTTGGCCTCTCCTTCCCCCTCCTTGGCTTGTTTCGCCCTATGGGATTCTCTCTCTGATCCTATCACACACTCTCCCTCCCCACACTTGTACCCTCACGTGCCTGTTGCACATTCACACGCTTACTTACACTCATGTGCGTTCATATACACCCACCTTTTCTTCTCCTAACCTTGGTTTCACCATTGGAAAGGTAGGATCTGTGGGAACTGTTTCCCAGGGTTCTGGAAAAAATATCCCGCACCATCATTCACTAGGTGCTCGGTAAGAGTGCGGCATGAGTTTGACGGTCGCGTGCCGTCTAGTTCTCACGATAGTCCCAGAAGACAGGTGTCTTTCGATCTTCATTTTGTCAATGAGGACCTTGGGATATACGGTAGTGAAATCAGTTGCTCGCGTTTTAAGAACTAGATTCTGAATTCAGACCCAGGCCGTCTCTCTTGAGGGCCACTGCACTCGACGACTAAAGAATTCCACTCCTGTTTTATATAAAGCACCTAGCAATCGTCTTGGCCACATTGGGTGCTCATGTGAGGTTCTCACCCACGTCGTCCGCAGAAGGGACTGGAGGAGAAATCTATCTGCTGTTGAATTAGAGGCCATTGAAATTAGAAACTCCCAACTTCACCCCAGTTGGAGTAGTTGTGTCCGATCCACCCTCTTGCCAAGAGCAACATAAAAGATGAATCAACAACAACAGTAGCAACCACAGAAACAGCTGTTTGAGGCATTGTCGAGGGAGCGCCCAAGCCAGCCAGGACTTGGGGTGCCAAGGTCCTGCAGAGAGGGAAATGCACAGGAGGCCCCTGCTCTCTGGGCTGTTTCTCTCTCAAAGAACATGTAGATTTGTTTTGCCGCGGGGTGGGGGTGGCAGCCTCGGCTTTTGGCAGTCTTAAGGGACTGGGGAGAGAACATTGATGCTTATAGCTACAAAGTCAGCCAGGACTGGAGGAGCCAAGATTGTCTCACCGACCTTGTCCAAGGATTTCATAGACCAAGGGCTTTGTTGAACTTGGACCTGGAGGCTGCCGCATTGTGCTTCCTTTTGAGGGGTGACATGTCATGAATAGAAACAATGTGGGGAAGAGATCTTCCTCCCTTCCTCCCCCACATTCCATCAATCTCCTGTTCCTATAATACCCTCTAATCCTCCTTTCCCCTCCATCTCTGGAACCCCAGGTCGCTGATGTGAACAGCTCAGATCTTTCTTGTCTGCCTCCTCGATTACCAACCCATCTCCCTGGGTTACCGCAAGCTCCTGAGTCTGAATATTACCTCTCTTCCTCCAGCACGTGTCTGCTGGACTGTTCTCATGATGGAAACCTCCCCACAACTCACCACTGCTCTCAGGAGAAACAAACAGCCCGATCTCATTAGCATGACCCCAAAGTCCACCCCTACCCTGGCCCCTTGCAAGCCTTTCTAGCTCCTTCCTCTTCTCATCCTCCACCTTCTGAGTTTACCTCTAACTCCAGGCTGACCCATTTCCACATAGCCTGGCCCTTCAGGAGAGTGTCACCCTGGGCCTTCTGCCCCCCATCTGGCTAGTTACCACTAGTTCCATTAGCTGTCCTACTCAGCACATGAAATGACTCCGCCAGGAAGCCCTCCCCGGGTGCCCTGGGAGCCCGTGACCTTGCCCGTGTTATCACAGCGTCTTTGTCCCAGTGTTTACCAGGCCAGAGACAACTAATGAGCAGCTCATCTCACCCCATCTGAGCATGGATCTTCCAAAGGTGGAGCCTGTGTGACTGGCCAGGTCTCACCAGCCACAGCCACCGTGTTTTAAATGGATGGAAAGAAAAGAGGCCTGGAAGGAAATGTTCAGCCAACTTCAGCTTCCTTCCCGTTAGGCTAGACCAAGGCCAGAGGCACCTTGCTAGGCCAGGTCTTTCTGCAGGTGTCAGGGCTTGGGGAATAGTGTATCGTGGAACAAGATTGTCCTCAGAACTCTGGCGCAGGTCACACAGGCTCAACTCCAGCTAGCTGAGGCCAAGAGAAGACAGCACTGGTTCAGCGAATGGCAAAGTCGGGTTGGTCAACGCTCAGCGGCAGTCACCTTCTCTCCCTGTCGCCAGGGTCGTTCTCTTAGGCCAGGTTCTCCATCTCTCAAGAAGTTGCACACTGACTTCTTTGCAGTCTCCTCTCCAGTTTGGAAAGAAGCTCCTCTTACACAGCTTCCGCTCTCCAGTTGGGAGGGACCAGGCAGGACTCTGCCTGTCCTGATTTGGTCCCCATTCCCTCCTCCAGTTGGAGAAATCATTGTTTGGGAGGAAAATACTCTGATTTTGTCCAAATTGGGCCATAAGCTCATCTCAGGCCGGGGGTGGACGTGGAGCTGATAGGAGGATGGCAGCTCTTCCCCTGGACTGTGGCTAGGGAAAGAGTACGAGGAGAGCAGTTCACCCTGGCTGTCACAGTCATGGTTGCTGGGAGCATCATTGGAGCTGGAGAGCCAAGCCAATGACAAGTGGCTCTAGAGGAGAATTTGGAAAAGTATGAAAAGGAAGCGACAGCAATTTAGCTTTTGCTGCATACGAAACAACATTCAAACTTAGTCGCTTAAGGTAATACCCTTTAGTTAGCTCACAATTCTGCAGGACCACAATTAGACTTGGCTCATCTGAATCGTTTTTCTCATCTTGGCTGGGCACGTTCTTAAATCTGTAGTCAACTGCCAATCAATTTGCAGCTCTGCTTTTGGGGGTGGCCTGTTTCCTCGGGGGTGCCAGGGATGGTGAAGGGCTATATATTCCTGAGCACCCAGCTGGAGAGCCTGGGGAGTCGACACAGCTGACTGCAGGCTTCCAAGAGAGCGGGCGGAAACATGCAAGGTCTCCTTAGGGCGGGGCTCAGAACTGGCACAAGGTCCTGCCAGGCCCTGTCTCAAGGAAAGTCATAGCACAGTCCAGATTCAAGGCCCAGCTTTCCATAAAGAAGGCTGGAAAGTACAGGGAAGAGTGGGGAATTGTGGCCACTTTTGCCAACAGCACTCGAGGAGGTGGGGTGTGATTGTCCAGGTCATAAGACAATATGTCCATAAGATCATAAGAGGGAAGAGGAGGAAGTGTTAGTGGGGGCTGGTGGCTGGGAAAGGAAGGAGAAACCAGAGGGACTAGATTCCTGGGCCATGTCCTGGGGTGACAGGGAAAGGTGGCCTGGTAGGATTTCAAAGCCAAAGTCAAATACAGCTGCCATTCCTGCCTCTCATGATGATACAGGTTCCAGAGGACAACTGTGCCATCGGCTCGGCCTCATGCACCCGAGTTCCAGCCCTTCATCCTTGAGATTTCATCAAGTTATTATTTTCATCGGCGATCTCCTATAAGACATCAAGCCTTTGCCCTAGTCAGGACTCACCAACCACAGGGACAAGCCAGAGAGGACTGGGAGGCACTTCCAAAGCACATCCAAGTGTGGTTCTCTCCTTAAAAAAATGCATTTGGCTTTCTAAAAATTAAAAAGATAAAAGGAAGGCAGCCCCTGTGTTCCACTAAAACTGGCTGTTTGGGGCCTCCGGAGGTGAATCAGCCGCGTGTGTTACGATGACAGTTTCTAGTTAAGCCGGCAAAATGGTTCCTTTGACTCTGCCAGCGGGACTGGTGGGTGGGAGCCCTGGGCACCTGATTGTTCCTAACAGTCAACTTAGAAGCTGCCGCAGAAGGAAGCTCGAACTCAGGAGTTTCTGCCTCAGGGAACACAGAGGAACTGCTGAAAGAAGTGGGT
>NW_025999853.1:3284931-3299507 GCF_001458135.2 Marmota marmota marmota
CTGGAAAGAGCTCCTGGCTTGGCAACAGAGAACCTGCGTTCGCAAGAAGCCCTTTCTGCACTTTCTCGTCAGGCAGCTTGGGCAAGACAACCTCTGAACCTCCAGTCCCCTCCTCCGCACGGGAAGGGGAAGGATAATATGGATCCCACCTCGATGGGAAGTGCTTGATTTGGAGAGAGAGGAGAGGGTCGTAATGAGAAAAGTTTAAGTACAAGACGTGAACCGTTGCTGCTATTTTGGGGAAGTTGAGTTCCACAAGGCAGAGGCAAGATGGAGAATGAGGGATAAAACTTGTTCCTTGAGTTATTAAAAAGCCTCACTCCTAATCCAATTTCAAATAAATGGGACTTCTCTAAATGGAAGTTGAAAGGTGAAGAGAGAGATCACCTGGAACTGTTGCCCTGCATCAAAGGATCCAGCCACAACCATTATCATTATTTCATTATTATTATTATTATTATTATTATTATTATTATTATTACTGCCACATAATCATTCAATATATGTGGATTGGGGTGGGCTGAACTGGGGCTGTTGGGCCCACTGGACCTCTCTGTCGAGGCTGCAGATCTTCAGAGCTCCCTGGGCATCACTGAAACCTTGGGAAATATGCCTTGGATGGGGGTGCTGTACACAGGGATGAGCAGACTTATTTGCAATCAAACCGGTATGAGAAAAAGGGGAAACAAGCATTGTCTACATTTTACAAGAAACATTACAACTTTTTAAAAGTGTAAAACTAAGGAGTGCAACAAATACAGTCACACTGAAGAGTCGTTTGCTATGTCCGTCCACGCCGTCAGGGGGGGTGTGTGTGTGTGGTGTGTGAGACTACAAGTGTCATTAATTACGCTGTTAGTGCACATTGCAGTATTTGACTGTAACACACATGCGCCCTTGACCAAATTTTGTGTCATTTGCCATTTGTGCAAAGTTCCAAATGCTGCTTCCTGTTAGTGCCGGGAGGCTGGACCACAGCAGCAGCTTCTTCCCTGGGTTACTCAGACACCACCCAGAGATGGTCGGGCTGCTTAGCTCTGTGTGGCGCTCCGTGCAGAATTCCCTGAGTGAGTGAACAAGATCGTCAGTCTTCAAGCTTCAAATGCTTACTTCCATTGTTGTTTGCTTCTGCCCTTAAATGGGGATAGCTTATAAATGGTGGGAACCATGTCCATTCATCTATATGCTCCTACTATTTCTCAGGCTCTGTTCTAGGCTCTGGACCTAGAGGATAATGTGAAAAAGGAGGAGGAAGAGGAGGGGGAAATACACTGATGTGGAACATTTTAAAACATAACAAACAAATAAATAAGCTGTTATGTAGTGAGTGCTTTGGGGAAAAGTAAAGTCAGATGAACAAATGGTGGTAGGACCGGGAAGGCTCTTAAATTAGAGCCATCAATGGTCAATAAAAAGGGTACTGCCCTGAGGGCAGAGCTTGGGGGACAGAGGAGAACACACCTGCCTCTGATGGGCATCTCCTTTCATGAAGCAGAGAAGTAGAAAGGACTGAGCTACTCACTCAGAGTTCTTCCTTCCCAGCTCACCAAGGAGAAAACTCAGCTTCCACAGAGGCAAAGATGGAGGTGGGATGGGAGAGGCCGGAAGTGCTACCATGATTTATTTCCCTCCAGGTGGGAGGAAATGCAAGAGCAGGGAGGAGAGGTTCCTTCCTCGTGAAGATTAAGGGGGATGACCAACGTGAAACACCCAGCAGAGCATTTGGCCCAAAGTGGGTACTCGATAATCATAGTGACGGCAAAATAACAGCAAGAACAAATCACCAGCGTTACTGAGTAAGCAACTGTACCTGGCAGGAAGCCAGGCACTTCCAGTGTATCTTCTCACTTTACCTTCCCAATGGCCCTAGAAGGTATGAGTAATTACCAGGCTGAGCCACATGTAATTGCCAATACTTTTACTCCTCATTCTGATGTGATCCCTCGTTGACAGAAGGGGAAATAATTTTGGTTATCAGTTTTGCTACTATTGCTGCTGTTTATGTTCACTATCAATTTTTGAACCGAAGCCCCCCCCCCCCCAAACCAAAATGCAGTATAATAAAGATACGCTGTTTCTTCTCCCCTTAGTGGAGAGTTTTGCATCGGGTCATCTTCTCCATCCCATTGTGGTCCTCCTTGAGCCCTGGAGCACATTCCAGGATGCTGAGAGGCCTTGGTAATTTGCAGTGTGCTTATCCTGGGTCCTAACCTCATTATTATATATCCTCTATAACTTGGGTGAAGTGAGCACCCTGAGCAAATGTGTAGGTGACATGGTGCTGGGATAGCTAGAGGAGCAAGCACCATGAAAAGAATGCAGCATAGCGGTTCCTTGAACATGCTCAAACCCAATAAGTTCATGTGCAATGGGAATAAACTCATTCAGGTTGACCTTCTTTCACTCAAAACTTAGTTACTGGATATCTACCATGCACCAGGCGCTGTGCTAGGTGCTAGAGATTCAGAGATGAACGTGGTGGACAAGTTATCTCTTCTTGCTTTATTGAGCTCACAGTTTTCATTCAGAAGACTAACCATAAACTAGTACAGCCATCACACAATGGTGATAAGTGTTCTGAAATGAAATGCAGTGCAGGAGGATAGGGATGAACTCTTTAGAGGTCTGGAGTTTGGGGTCTGGGCAGGACCTACATTGTGAGAAGAAGGCACAAGTGAGAAATCATGAAAGTCAGCAGTTCCCTGGCCAAGCAAATAGCTGGGGCCAAGCATCTGAGCTGGGAATGGCCATGGTGACTGCAGGAGTCACAGACCAGAGGGTCTAGCGTGGATGACGTGAGAGGAGAGTGACAGGAGAAGAGAAATAAGCAGGGAACAGATTGCCTAGGACATTGGTGAAGAAAAGGAGCATTATTTCCTGTGACTAAAATGTGTACTAATATCCTTCGCCACAAAATATCCCTGCACAAATATCGGACAAGGGAGAACTGGGAGAGACCGTGGCGTCCTTAATGACAGAACTGTGCCATGAGTCAGCGTAGCAAATGTGTCTGTGGAGGCCTGGGGCAGACAGGCACTGAATTGATGAGGCTGCACCATTCTTAATCCCGAGGTGAATACCCTGGTCCCTCTGCAGTGCTCAGAGCACAGCGGCAGCCCAGTGTCCAGACCCAAACAGGACACTTCCCCAACGGCACCAGTAAACTCAGGCCCATCTACATGGAAGAAAGAATCCTGAAGCATTTGCCAATAAAATATCATGAACCAGTGAGGGAAATAGAGCTGCTTAGACTAGAGAAGGTCAGATTGGAGGGTTAGGATCATTGCCTTTGAGGGTCGGAAGCATCGTGATGCAGAGGAAACCAAAATCAGTTAAGCTCTTAAGATGGACCCATGGAGCCTGCATGTCATCAAATATGTCCATCAACTTGTGAGACATGGAACATTATCCCCAGTTTGAAGAAACTGCAACTCAGAAAAAAAAAAAAAAAAACCCTTGCATCAGATTTCATTACTAGTTAATGAGAAGGTAGGATTTGAACTCAGGACAAAGCAGTTATTTTTCCCCCTTATGTTACTTGGCTCCGAGTGACACATCAGAAGCCCAAAAGATGAAGAGGTGGAAGTTACATAGAAAAGAAAGTAGTCCTCAGAGAAGAAAGAACTTTCTGGGAACATGTGCTGTGGGGTTATGTAGCCTTACTCCAGGAGCTATCTGCTCCAGGGCCAGAGGGGCTTTGGTAAAGATGCTGGAGTGGGATACTATGTTTAGGAGCAGGGGAGATTTGATTGAGCTCCAAAGTCCCTTTCAGCATTATTAGGATTCTCCAGTTATGTGCTTGAAACAATTTCCATCTATGTAGAATTCATGTGCTCAAAATGCTATAGGAGTAAATAGACCAGTGAGCTAGAATTGGGAGTCCAGAAACATACCTGTACATCTGTGGCTAATTGGTTTTGACAAGGATGCAAAGGAAGAGACTTTTTGGTAGAACTCGCCTGCCTTCTCCCAGACCAGCTTCAAGGGGTGAGACTCTGTTGCCTCCCTCCTATACTCCACCCAAGGTTATCTCATGCAAGGTGGAAGAAGTCTGTGAGCTCTGATTTCACACCTGGCTCTACTTCTCTCTTGGCTAGAGTCTGGTCTCCAGATGATGGATTAGAGATTGCACAAATTCTTCTCCATACTATACTGGAATACACTGCACTGATCTGTCTAGCTCAAAACCAAGATAGGTCTCACTCTAAATTTGACAGGAAGAGAGAGGACAAGAATGGAATTCTCCTCTTTTTTTGAAGAACTAATCACTTATATTTAGGAGGAAAATTTCTACACACAGATTGACAAAAGCATGACCATACCTCCTGAGTGTGCACTATGTCCCTTAGGCTCACAGTATATGTTAAAATAGCGAGTATGTATGTGTCATCCACAGCCCATATACACACAAAATCACAGTATGTGCCACACTAATTACACACACACACACACACACATCCATTCACATCTTTCTATATACCTGAAAGCACCATCTCCTGGCACAACCACAAAGATTCGATGCACAAGCACTTTCAAATTCACACAAGTGCATGCACATACATGGTACAGGCATCTTCTTAAGTATATACACACATATTATCCACTGACCATCACCATTAGGAAATTATCTCCTGGCTGCCTGAGTTTTCTCCTGATTCTGAGTTAGAAAGGGCCGCCATGCTCATGGGAGCAGATGGGAAGATTGCCTGCACATGTGAGAAGACCCATGCACTCTGCCTTTGCACAACCTCGTCTATAAATAAATGTAACATCACATTCCTTGGTCTCCCAGGGCTGGGGATTAGTTAGGAGCATGGGTTGGTAATCTCTAGATAAACAGTTACTCACATCCCCCAAATTGGAAACCAGGTGATCTTGGCCAGCTGGAAGAATATGAAAAGCCTCCCTCCTTACCTTGAACAAAATGAACCCTCTCTCCAAATCCTCTTTAGCAGAAAAGCAGGAGATAAGAAGCAAATGGAAGGTTACTAATCTCTCTTTTCTTTTATAAGAACAATGTCTTTTTTTTTTCTTTTTCTAATTTTTTTTTTTCATTCCACAGAAAATGCCAGTGGAATTGAAAGCCAGCCTAAGAGCTCCTGGAAGGGGAGAGAAATAGAGAAGTAGCCACAGGGAGTCCAGTTTTCAGACACGGTTGGCTCCTTCCTCCCAAGTTCAGCTTCACAGTCAATACAGGACTCAATGCTGAAAGTCTTGGCTTCTCTCCACGTCTAATGCCCCCTGCATGCCAGGTCCACGTCACAGTAAGTGTCAGGCTGATCTGGATTCAGATTCTAGCTAGACTGCCCACAGGGCAACTTGAAGTGAAATAGTTCATTTTACTAAGGTTTAGACTTCTGTAAAATGGGAACTAACAGCCTTATGGGAAGATGAATGGAGAAGTCAATGAAATAACATACAACTGAATGGACCCGAGAGCATCATTAGTTGTTGGTAACTTGGGAAAGTATCCCAGGGGCTGATTTCTCACATTCTTAAAAGTAGGAAATTGTGGAGAGTGAGCATGTGGGTAAAGCTGTGTGTGACACTGGAAAGAAAGAGTGTTCTGTTCACTTCTTCCTTCCCTTCCAATGCAGCCTAGTGTCACACACAGGATGCTTATGACTGATTTTTTTCATGAAGTGTCCTGCCCCACATTGTCATGTGTCACAAACTCTGAGTGCACCAGGCGCACATTCTATGCTTTGTCTTAAAAGATCAGTGAAGACAGAGGGAGCTCTTGTTGGCATCTACATGCTGAGTAACTTGAAGGAATCACCTTTAGAATCTCAGGTCCTTGTCTTTCTCATTTATATAATGAGGGAGCTATTATCCTATCAATGGTCACCTCCTAGGGATACTATAAGGATCCAATGGCATTCTCAATGTGAGAGCATTGATTCAGGTTCTTGTCTGGACCAGAAGGTATTACCAAAGTTGGTGCTTGGCCACAGTGCTTAGCTAGGTGCTTGGCCACAGTGCTAAGCTAGGTGCTTGAAAGCTCTCAACCATGTCCTCTTGGCCAATGGATAGTCTAGACCCAGGGTAGGCAAGCTTTTCCCATAAAGGCCAGACAATAAGTGTTTTATGACTTACCTGAGAAGCCACAGTGACAAAGGGGAAGAGGATCTCTGTCATGACTACTCCTCTCTGCTGATGTAACCCAAAAGAAGCCACAGAAAACATACACGACCAATAGGAATGGATGGATTCCCAGGGGATATCATATACAAAATCAAGAGGTTGAAGTCCTGGTCCAGATGATGCAGTCTGTTTTTCCTACTCTTCCTCACAAAGCACAACTACAAATCCTGAAATTGCCCAAGGGAGGTGAAATCAAAGGTGAACCCTGACAGGTAATGCGAAGGAGGAAAGTGGGCTTGAGAGCCCAGAACTGGGGGGCAGCACAGAGGTTGGACGTCTTCTACCTGCTATCCAACAAAAGAAGGCCACTCAGACCTAACGTGTTTTGTTTTTGGTACCAGGGATTGAATCCAGGGGTGCTTAACCGCTGAGCCACATCCCCAGCTCTTTTTGCTTTTTTATTTTGAGGCAGGGTCTCGCTAAGTTGCCTAGGGCCTCATAAGTTGCTGAAGCTGACTTTGAACTTTCGATCCTCTTGCCTCAGCTTCCAGAGCCCCTGGAATTACAGGTATGCACCATGGCACCCAGCAACACCTAACGTTTGTGACCTATGACTTAGCAATATCCCATGTAGATTCCTACCTTCAATAGATCAAACCACAGTCCCTCTGACAGCACTGCAACAGGTGAGGTGACCTCTTTTCTCAGTGGCAAGCACCCCCTTTCCTTCTGAGCAATAACCAGGCAAGCAGGCAGAACAGGCCCTGGGCCTCTGTGTACTTGGACTTGAGGTTCCACTCTCCTCTATTAGGGAACAGATAGATGTGAGCAGTGGATGATGATGAGGGAATGGTTCTGTAAACTACACCCACATCCTTTCTTTTCTAAATAAATGATTTACCTGCAGCCCTGACTGGTTTAAGTCAGCAGGATATGTTACATTCCTCAGCAAACTACTTGTTATTTGCAGGGGAAATGCAGGCCCGAGTGCCAATAAGAAGAACACGAGTTACTCTGAAAGAAAGAGACTTTTGTGACCTTTGCACAGACCAGATCCTAGAAGTTGGAGAGATAAGGATAATTTACCCCAACCATAAAACCTGTTAAAAACAGGTTCTAATTAGAACCAGTCAGTGCGGTCCAAAGTGGCCTGGAGTCGTTGTGCACAATGCAGGCTTGAAAGTTTGGTATCCTCCTGCTGTCAGTCTAAAGTCAAGAGGAGGGTTTGGGCAGGACTATCTACAAACGTCCCTAAAACCCCAGTAAAAATGAAGGGCTGAAGAGGCATGCCATTCCTCTCCTCTCTGAGAGGACTCACTCTCTCCCTCGAGAGTGTCCTCTTTTTCCGTTCCCTTTCTCTTATAATAAACTCATACCTGTTACTCTGAGTGACATATCTGAAATCTTTCCAGCATGATTATAAGAATCAGGGTGGAAAGCAGATCTAAGCATTGCAGGAGGCCCCTGCCCTGCTACAGACACCCAGGGCAATTAGGGGTCAGGAGCTGGAGGAAACCGAGAAACCTCCCCCACTAAAGGAAATTCTCTCCTTCTCACAGGTAGCACCCGCAAGAAGCGGGGACCCAGGAGCACCAAATAAACAATGACATCTCAAAGACTCGGAAAGTTGACCTTCATTTGGCACCGTCATCCAAAAAAAAAAAAAATCACATTAATATGTTAATCCAAAATAAAGTTTTTCCTTGCTAAAATAAAAGATGGTAGTAGAACCCTGAGTGTTCCAATATAATAGACAAGAGGTAATGGGTACAACAGAAGCCATCCCTGGTAGACCAAGAAAAGTATAACTTGAATGGAAAAGACTGATGCCAAAACTGATATGAACTGGATATTGGCCTGTTCTGACAAGGACTTTAAAGCAGCTGTTACAAAAATACTTAAATATTAAGTTATCCTGAAACAAATTTTCAAAATAGAATATCTCAGCTCAGAAATGGAAATTATTTTTTAAAAGTCCAAATGGAAAGTATAGAACTGAAAAATGCAATAACCGAAACAAACTAACAAACAAATCAACCACAGAATGTTCAGTAATAGAGTGGGAATAACAAAGTACAGAATCAAACTTGAGGACAGGAGAATAGAAATCACTCAACTGAACAGGAGAGGGAAGATGAACTGAAGAGAAGAAAATACAAGAGGGTGGATATGCAGGATGATTAGCAAAGATCCAACCATCATACCATCATAGGTGTAAAGAAAAAAAGAGAAGGAAGGTAAAAAAAAATTTTGGAGAAATAATAACTGCAAAATTGTAATGTGGGCGAAAGACACAGATATGTGAATCTAAGAAGCTACACTAACCTCAAATGAGAAATCCACACCAAAATACACCATTATTAAAAATTTTTAAATGAAAGATGAAGAAAAACTATTGAAAATAGCTAGAAAGAAATGACTCATTATTTATCATTGCTTAACAATATGAATGAGAGGATGTTTCAAGTGAAATCCTGAAAGCCAGAGGAAGTAACCCATTACATGTTCAGTAGGACTTTCCTCTAGGAATTAAGGAGAAATAAAAACCTTATGAGATGAAGGGATTCTAAAGATAAGTGTTCTAGCAAACTTAACCTGAGAAGCAGTTTTTCAAACATAAAGGGAAGGCTAATAATAATAATAATAGCAAGTGGAGTTTCAGGAAGACAAAAGGAAGAAAAAATCAGAAATAAGAATACACATAATAGGCTTTATGAGTTTTATAAACCATATTTGATAATTGAAATGAAAATTATGACACCTTCTGATACTTGGGATAGTACTTAAAAGTGAGAAATCAGAGGGTCCTAAGAGGAGGTGGGCTTTCCACATTTTACTTGAAGTAATGAAACAAAGATACCGGTCAGCTGTTATAACTCCAGACACATACCTGGAGCCAACTGCTCTGAAAACCACATGCAGATAAGCATTCAAAACCACAATGGATAAATCAACATGGACTCCTAATATCTGTCCAAGGAATTTCAAGAAGGCAAGCAAAGAGATCCTTATGGGTTGGAGCTACTCATTATCTTGACCACTGTGGTGGTAGATACACAAGCCTACACATGATGAAATTGTGTAATTGCATAAAACTTAATAAAAATGAGCATGGATAAAATGGGAAAATTTCAATAAGATCAGTTGATTGTATCCTGATTGTGATATTATACTATGGTTCTGCAAAATGTTACCATTGAAAAAGATGGCAAACCATACAAGGGATCAACTTCTCTGTATTGCTCTTTTCTACAATTGCATGTGAATCTATAATTATCTCACTCATTTTTAATTTTTCAAGACAGGAAAAAACAAAAATAGATGGACCTGGCCATCATCTGCAACCCCAGATCTTAGACTATTGTTTCTCATTTGGGGGAGCCCATTAAATCATGCTGTGAGTTTTTAAAAATAGAGATGCATGGGCTCTTCCCCAGAGATTTTGATTCAATTCATTTGGGTCAGGGCCTAGGCACACAATATTTTTTCAGGTTTCCCTAGGGGAGTGTAGTATATAATCATGAGAGTCATGATCCTTAGAACATAAAATATCAAACATTTTTTCTCCATATTTCACATTTAATCAGACACTAAAAACCTAGATACTCACACAAAACTTTTAAGCTTTTCTCTCCTATCTGTAAGACTAAGGTTGCTTAATAATTTAGGCTTTGAGCACCCATCACCAGGACTGATAGAACAGACTTCAGGTTGCTTGGTTTTTGTTTTGTACTTTTCCCTTGTAGTGACCTCTAACAGCATTTCCAAATTGCAAATTTGATCACGGCATTCTTTTGCATAAAATCATCTGTAAGTTCCACTTTGCCTGGAAGAGCACATCTCTGCCTTTTGGTGTGATCTGTTGACTCTAAGCCCATCTGCCCCGCTGCATACTCTTCCCCCTCACACACCCTGAGCTGTACCCACTCACTGTGCCCTGGACACTCCTGAGTTCTCCCAGTTTTATACGCCTGTCCATACAGGTCCTAAAATCAACTTTCAGATGTTCCTCTCTGAGAAGATCACCACTTTGCTTTCAATTCTCAACCCTCTCAATGAAGGCTGTTCGTCTCTGTCCCCCTCTCCATTACAGCTGGCCTGGCTTCTTTCCAGGGTCCACCCCACATAGTAGGTTATATTTCTCAAGGCCAGTAGCCAGGACTTGTTCAGCTCTGCCTTCTGGGTGTCTGGTGCATGACTTGGAGAATAGTCACATTTTGTTTTATTTTTAGACCTTTATTTATTTTTATTATGTGGTGCTGAGGATGGAACCGAGGGCCTTGCACATGCTAGGTGAGCACTCTACCGATGAGCCACAACCCCAGCCCAAATAGTCACATTTAAAAATGTTACAATAGCTAAAATTCAGAAACAGGGTCAAGGTGTTGTTGGAGGCCTGTCATGCTACTCATGACTGTGACATGCTTTATGTCTCATTACCTTCTGGAGGTGTTTTCTGAGACTTGCAAATGAGGTGTACTGTGGGCCTGAGTGTTCCCCTTCCCCAAAATGTACAGACTGACACCTAACTTCCAAGGGGATGGTGCTGGGAAGTGGAGACTTAGGGGATGATTAGGTCACAATGGCAGTGCCCTCATGAATGGCATTAGTGGCCCTTTGAAAGCATCTCAAAGAGCTCAGGGACCACTCCCCCCATGTGCAGATGAGCCAGAGGCACCACCTGTGGACCAGGGAATGGACTCTCAACAGACATCAAATCTGCAGGCAACTTGATCTTGGATCTCCCAGCCCCTAGAGCAGTGGGAAATAAATTTCTGTGGTTTATAAAGGGCCTGTTTTATGGTACTTTGTGACAGCAGAACAAATTGATAGCCCAGCACAAGATGTGATGCCCTCGGCTATTTTTGGATACCACCATGCATTTTCTACTGCAGTATTATCACCGTGGCTACTAGAACCTTTGGTTTATCTGACTGTGTTTTCTAAGGGCCATAAACTCAATGTGATTAGGGTCTAAATTTTTGTTGCTCCTTGTTTCAGACCCCATGTTTGGAACAGAATAGATGCTCCATAAATGGTACTTTGATGAATAACAAATGAATTCCCTCTAATGATATATCCCTTTGCACATAAATAATCTCTCTTCTTCGTATCCTAGAACCATAACTTCACTGTCCCAATGTCCTTCCAAAACATGCTATCTCCAAGCCACATTGTTCCGCCATCTGTACTCTCCCCGCTTAGGGACTGCCTTTGCTGCCCAGAGGTGACAATACATGACCAATCTGCTTTGTCAGGACTCGGTTGTGACATCACTCTGCCAGCTGAGCCCACAATAGCCAACAGTTTCAATGAGCTTGAGGACCTGTTCGCACTAATTACAGAACATCCTTTTGAATGAGGGAACAGGAGGATTTGAACTGAATATGAGGAATCGCAGAGAGGGAGGGCAGCTTTGGAAGATGAGATGTTATCATCTGTGCTATGCAAATTGCGTCTGGGTTGAAATATGAGTTCTGTTTGCCTGACTCAAAGGCGCTGGGTGAAAACATCAGTGCTACTGTAAAATATGGTGACACGCTGGAGCTCACACATTATGCTGAGGGCCTCGGAACACGGTGCAGCATAAGCATTTCTGCTTTATTCTTTTATTCAGTGTTTGAGGGAGTTGCTGATCTAATAATAAATTCTTCTTCTTGGGAAGAGGGCACCAGATGAGTACAAAACAGCATTTTCAATTGAAAAAAAAGGGGGGGAGGGGGGAGGAGAAAGTCACTTGGCATTCCTTCAGCTCCTTCCATAGAAGGAAGTGGCAGTGGAAAAACACACACTCATCTATTGTCACGGCAGCAGAACAGCAGGGACTCCTCACTGTTTTTCTAAGAAAGGAAAATGGAGCCACAGAAGAATCTCTGAGTTCCAAGGGCAAGTTGTATCAGGACCAGAATGTAGATATGGGGCCTCCCTCTTGGGACTGCTAAGGTATTATGGGATAGCAGGAAAGCAGAAGAGAATGCAAAGGTAGGTGCCAAGTTTGTGTAGAACAGGGCACACATGGCTGTGCTATTTAGCAAACCTAAGGGAATGGCTTCTAAACTTTTTAGAATTGCCCCTTCAAGTTAAAAAAAATTTTTTGAGCAAATATCAACAATATCTCAATCTCTGTCTCCCCCATCACCTGTTATGAGGAAAACATAAACCTCAGGAGGGCAAGTGCTTTGTCTTATGTGGGACTGTAGTTGAAGGGCTAGCACAGTACTGGGGTATGGGATCAAAAGATACTTGTTGAATGTCATAGCAATGCATGAATAAATGTATGTATGTTTATCTATGAATTATATTTAGGTAATAAAAAACTAATGTATATTCATATAGTGAAATATTATGCAAATTCAATGCATATTGGGACAGGAAAAACTTTGCAGAAAGAGATACAAACAAATATGAATAGTTGTTCTCATGTTTTTCTCCCCCACATGCCCCCAAATATTACTATCTACTCCACTTTGGACTGGATATAAAATTATTTTTAAACTTCAGGGTGAATATGAATCACCAAGGGAAGCTTTTTAAAAATGCATATTTTTACACAGCCTCCCCCCTCTCTTCCTCCAACCTTTGCCTTCAGATTCTGATTTAATAGGTATGGTTATGCAAGGCTTAGAAATTGTATTTTTAACAAGCTCTGGGAAATTGTGATGAGGTAGAGTTGAAACTACACTTTGTAAAACCTGATGTGGATAAAATGTTGACTACCTGAGATCTAAGCCCCCAGGAATGAGCCAGCTCTACCTTCTAAGTTGAGGCCATTCTTGACAGCTTGGTTTTCCAAATAGGATCCCCTCCCCTCTCTCTTTCTCTCTCTCCCTTTCCCCCATCCCTACCCTCAATTATACATTAAGGGTCACATTCAATTGCAGTCAACACAGAGGGGAGTCTAGGATCATCTGCCTCAATGCCTTAACCAGATTGGAAACAGGACCGTGGACAGCTCCCTAGAGTTTACCAGCTGCCCAACTCTCAACAGCTTTGCAAGCATCATTCTCAGGTGTCTGCTGCCCCCTATCTGGGGAGTGCAGTGCAGTACAAGTGCCTATAAGATCCTAGGACTGGGTTGTTGCTCCCTAAGCCCCAACAACCCATCTAATGCGTGAAGGACACTGCCGTGGCCTCTCAGGCCCCAAGTTCACCCCTTCTCTAGAACTTCCTTCTCCAGAGTGCTCGTGGCATTGAGCTCAGATCAGCGTTGGATAATTCATGGTCACACTGAAAGTCAAAAAAGAGGGGGAACCAGGAAATGTGGGAATGAGAGAAGAGCACCCCAAGTGAGGGAAAATGATAGATCAAGGATAGGGTGGAAAAACAACTCTACAAGCATATATTAAACTCCTACTGCATGCCAAGAATTGCAAAGAATGCTGAAGTATCAACCAAGGGTCTTAGTTTTCTTTTTAAAACTGTTCTAAAAATTAATTTTTAATCAATACATAAAAACATAAAAATTACTTCTTGTGGAGTAATTCACATATACATTGTGGCATGTTTAAATCAGGTGAAGCATGTCTGTTTCCTCAAACACAAACATACAAAAAAGGTACCAAAAATAGTACAAAGTGTTTACATTCCTAATGCTGACAATTTACTTAACCATAATTTAATTATTCAACTCAGGAAATTAATATTAAAACTACTCACCTCTGACCACATTTTCCCCTAAGTCCTTTTCTTATTTCAGGATCTAATCCAGTATCACCTGTTATATTAATTTGCCCTGTTTCCTTTGCCTCCTTGAATCTGCAACAGAATAACTAAATCAAGCTAATTAGTGTATCTGTTACTTTAATGCTTATTCTTTTTATGATAAGAACACTTAAAATCTACTCTCTTATCAAATTATCAAGACTTTTATATTTTTGATGGTTATAGACCTGTTATTTTGTAGACCATCCCTCAGATACTTCTTGGTTAATTACATCAGGGTAACTAGCATCAAAACATTTTATTGGGGATATTAACCTTGATCACTTGGTTAGGGTAGTGTCTTCTAGACTTTACCACTATAAACTTAACATTTTTTTTCATTTGAAATTAACAAGTACCTTGGGAGAGATAGTTTGAGAATATAACAATGTATTGTTTCATTGCAAATGTTCCCCCACTGATTTTTGCATTCTTTGATAGATCTTGCCTGCCATAATTATTACTATGATGCTCACCTAAAAGTGATTTTGTATCTGCCTCATTCTTTCTCAATTATGAATTCAATTCTTCTGTAAGAGAGAGCCATTTCATCTTTCTCCTTTATTTATTTGTTGAATTGTTTATTTATAACACTGTGGACTCAGGGACATTTATTTTATTTTATATATAATAACCCAATACTATTATGGTTGATTTTGTTACTTAAATTGTTCCATGTTTGGTCACTGGGAAAGATTTTCAGTTAGCTCCAAATTCCCTTCCACATGCCTCATTTTTTTTTTTTTTTAGTATATTCTTATGCTCTGGGTGGATCTCCCTCCCTCCCTCCC
>NW_025999853.1:3299530-3352781 GCF_001458135.2 Marmota marmota marmota
TCCCTCCCTCTCTCTCTCTCTCTCTCTCTCTCTCACACACACACACACACACACACACACACACACACAAAGACACCAGGCTCATTCTGTATTTTTCTCTCACTGGCCCTGAAATAAGCCACTTTTCAAAGGAATTCTAGTTCTTTTTATTTAAGAATGGCATTTAGAAACCAAAATCTTAGTGTGAAGTATGCTCACTGTCACTTGGGTGACATTACTTGAGTTCTCTTAGTGGCCAGAGCTAGGAAATACATGCATGCATATATAAATATTCCTTTATCTAACTCTCTGTGTGTTTGTGTGTGTGAGAATATAACAATGTATTGTTTCATTGCAAATGTTCCCCCACTGATTTTTGCATTTTAGAACCATGAGTTCATTCTAATATCTCCAATTCCAATCCAATGCCACCATGTTTATTCTAGTTATTCCCCTCTTCTTATTTGTAGCTTCTTTCTCTGACAGTGAGAACCCTGGCTCTCAGTATCTCCAATGTATTCACTCGTTTGCTCAATAAATATACACACATTGTAGCAGAATTATAAACATGCCCTATGGGAATACAGTATCTGTGCACTTTTTTTTTTATCTTTAACCTTACTTTATCTTGTTAAAAAAATACTGCTTTTCAAGTGTAGGATATCTTTAGTGCCAATTGCATGTGTGTGTGTGGGGGGGTGCGCACGCGCGCTTCACTCAGTACCCTCCATGACTTTAATGCTTCCACTTGCCCTGTTCCCCACGTGGAGACTGGAACGCAGCCAGCGGGAACAGTGGCCACTGTGCAAATGACCACAATGATGAAGGGACGCTGTGAATCTCACAGGAGGATCTCTGCTCCAGCCCCCAGCTCCCTCCCCTGGGCCCTCTGGATGCACATCAGACCTGCTCCAAGAGCTTAGAATGAGTCACTTGCCAGAGACTGCATAAGCACCCACCTTCTCTGACATGGTTTTCCAAAGCCTGTGCTTCTGCAGAGACCTTCCTGGACTCCTGCCCCAGGATGTACCGCCCTCGTCATAAACCACATTTTAACTATTCTGTCCCCATTTCCATCCACCCTGGACTCTAAGTCCTTGAGAACAAAGACTGTGTCCAGCTTACATCCCTAGCACCACTGCCTCCTTAGTGCCCCCAGTGGAGTCGGTGCTTTAAAAATGTCTCTGAAATAACAAAATTATCGTGAGTCACAATGTGGCAGCTTCGCCTAAACTTCGTGCTTAGATCACCTCCAGGAAAACACCCAAAGTGCTTTCTGCAATTGTCAACCTGGGGCTTTACTTAGAAGTCTTAAGATTTGATAGGTTGGGCAATGCACTGGAATCAGCATTTTTGCAGAAAACCAGGGATCCTTCTCTCCTTTCGAGTTTACTCACCACACACACATTAGTACATTACCATCAAGAAGCAGACTGCAGTGGCGGATGGGGTGATCAGGGAGACTTCTTGAGGAAGGAACTTTTTTCCAACTCTTGTAAGATGGACCCAACCAATTCAAGAATGTGCCAGCACACTTAGATCATGTAATGTTAACAACAGGTCTTTCTGTCTCCTTCTATGGTCTGGGAGAGAGAAAAAAACTTCAGAAATTTTTCTTAGGGGTCCCCACTGTTCCCTTTTAGGATGGCTACTATTGATATGTTAATGTACAAAATATTAACATTTGGGACCAGTTTTTGCTACTTTCAGTCTCTGAACGACCTTGAGAAAGTCATAATTATTACTATAGGAACATTATTGCCAATGTTATTATTCTTACTACTTTGAAAGTATCCCATGCACTGTGCTCAGCATTTCACATACATTGTCTCTGAACAGGAACCATGGACATAGTTGCTATTATAATTTTCATATTTCATGAGGACATTCAGGTCCAGAGAGATTCAGTCGCTGTTGCCAAGTTGTACAATAAGCAGTTTCCTGACTTGCAAACTGGGAAAATATCACTTTCCTCATAGGACGGTGATGGGTTTTAAATTGTAAGAGATTCTGGGAAATTTTCTGTATGAAATGGAAAAAAAAAATCTATCCACAGTGCAGACTCTTGAGAGAAGGGACTTTGGAATTGGGATGAAAAGGAGATTAACATTTCCTTGTATGCTCTTTAGTATTTTGAGAATTTGTTTTTGTTTTCATTATAATAAAAAAGGAGTAAAGAAATAAAAAAGAAAAAGACAGAACAGTGAAGCCAACCAGTGACTGGAAACAACAGAAATGTGCCACCGTCCCTAGGCCAGAGGGGCTACCAAAGGGGCAGTGATACCAGCAAAGGCAAAGTGAAAACAGCCTGTTGGTGGAATCTAAAGTCATTGAAGGAATAACCCCCAAGAGACCTGAGACACGGGGTGGCTGTGGTGTGACAGGCTAGCTAATTTTTTCAAAAGTTTACTTCCAACCTTTGTCACCCTGGAAAAATTAAACTAAAATTAAAGTTTTCCACCACACTGATTTTGGACTTTTCCTTGTACCTTACTGAGACCAGGAGACGTTGGCAGACATAACATAAGCAGAACCTGAAAATGTGCTTTCATAGTTGAACTTGCCCACTTGGACTGTTACCGTGGCCATTCAAAGAACATAGCTTGAGTAGCCAACTACTCCCTGAAGAATAAGAGACATGTGGAATGGAAATCCCTCAGAGGACTTGCAGAATTGGAGCATTAGCATATTTTTCCCAGCCCCATAGCTCTAAGCAAAGTTACACCAGCATATCCTTGATTATGAGATCCAGAAATAAATGGTTACTTTAGTATACCACTGAGTGTGGGGTCATTTGTTACAAAGCAATATTTGACTGATGCACCTAGCTTCTCTCCTCCCTCTGCCCTCTAGTCTTCCACTCACAACTCCCATTGGCTAAACCCAACCAGAAGCCAACTGATGTAGGGTCTTGGGGGAAAAACAAGTTCTTTGTAGGATAGAGATAAACCATGGAATAGCAAGAAATAGATCAAGGTACAGAGGTAGGAAAATGCCAGGCACAGATTTTTTTCACAGATAATCACATCCTCATGGTGCCTGGCAGAATGGTATAAAATAGTTGTCCAATAAATGGAAATTTTTAATTGTTATTTTGGAAAAAATATATCCCCAGGAGAAGTAAGGCTTAACATGGGTTAAAGTCACATTACAGGATGGTGTCCCTGGCTTCTAATTAAAGGCTACTCTGGGGAAGTAAACCAACTGAGGAAGAAGGAGTAACTGTACCCTTCCTTCATCACGTTGATGATGATGATATGATATCGAAAAGTATCTAACACTTGTTCAGTACTTATTTGGTATAGGCATAGTCTTAAATTCTTGTGGTAATTTATCATCAGGACAACCCTATGAGTTGGCATTAATGTGTATCTATTTCACCACAGAGAAAATTAAGGCTCAAGGAAATGAATCAATATAACAAGGTAAACGCGAAAGGCAGTGTTTGAACCAGACAGTCTGGCTGCAGGGTCTACACCATTGGCCACTGCAGTATGCTGAAAAAGTCGTGTGCTTTTACAGTATTTTTAAGACATAGGAGTAGAGGTGCGTGCGTGTGTGTGTGTGTGTGTGTGTGTGTGGCAGATGAGAGAAGGACTGGTTCCTAAAGCTCAATCATAAGCTTTGTGAATTTACAAGCTTTGTTTACCCTGGGAAAGATGAATGGGGAAGAGGTGGCCGGGCAAGGGCACTGCATCCTGGAGCCAGGTTGAAGCCATAAATCCTTCCCCAGCGGAGCAAGCCCTTCCTCCTGGGAGGTTGCAGCTGACAAGCAGCAGGGAGGGCCACTGTCACCCGGACCGTGAACATGACTGACTGGGGTCTTTGCAAGCCCAGGGACAGAGGCGTGTGTGTGTGTGTGTGTGTGTGTGTGTAGAGGAGTCATCCTGTGTCATCCTTCTCCTTTAGGAGAAGCAGAGGGACATTATCAGGAGACAGGAGACTGTTGCCAGAAGCTCCATGGGAAAAAATGGATTTTGGAATTAGGGGAACCCGGATCTAAATGTCACTATGTGACTCTGGGAAAATCATTCACTGTCTCTCAACTGACCGATGGACATGGGTGACTCCCCATTGAAAACGGCTTGACAATGACATCTCTCTGGGGAGGTTGTCAGGAAGATCAGTAAGATAATGTCTATTACAATACCACTGAGTGCCTGGCATCCGGCAGTGCCTTTAGCGGATGGTAAGGAGACCGTGATGGTGCTAAGTGCCTCACTATAATCCAGTTCCAAGGAGCATGGTAGCACATTCTGCAGCAAACTCAACTGAAGGGGCAGGAGCTACCTCAAGGTGTTGGAAGTGGTATAACCAAGGAGCTGTGTGCACGGGCTTTGGCCTAAGTCACCCAGGTTCTAAGTCCCGCCCAACAACTCCCCTGCTATGTGGCCTGCAGAAAACTAGCTACCACCTAGAGGCCTTGGTTTCCTTTCTTTTAAAGTGGGTGATATTAGTCTTCTATCACCTGGGTGTTAGAAAAGCTCCTTTCAAAATAAACTCCTGAAGTATGTCACTTGTGATTCACATCATGCTGGATGTAAAAGGCATTGGTCAAGGTGAACCATATTTCCTGGCACTCGAGTTCTCACTGTGTTCTAGGAATCTTGGGCAATAGCTTGTTCTCCCTGTGCGCTGCCCTGCCCACCCGAGACACGGTGTTAATACTGCAATCTTCCTTATGAAGGGCATTGTGGAGGTTGAACAAGTCAAGACATGCAAAACGCTCTGAACAAAGCACGGCTTTAATAAGTAACCACAACATTTTCTTAATTTCTAAAAAAAAGTTTTTTAAAGTTTGTTGTTGGGATATACGAAGGACATTTTGTCAGGTCACGAAACCAGTGCACTATACACAAAGTTTATCCCAACAAGGAATAAAACAGAGGTCATGAAATAAAAAACACCAAAGAAACACCTTGGAAGAAGGGGTTAAAATGAACAGGGGTTATTTATTGGGCAGGAATTGAAGTTAGAAGGTGGTTTTTAAGTTTGGCTATAAGGAAAGAATCATACAATGGTATCATACATCAATTGTATCTATGATCCATATGAGTTCCTTGAAGATTTTTATATCATATATACATATATGTGTGTGTGTGTGTATATATATATATACACACACACACACACACACACAAATGTACATAATGTATGAATGCGCTTTTATACATTTTGTATTTATTTTTAAATATTTTCAAAGTACCTTTATTTGTTTATTTATTTATTTTTATATGGTGCTGAGGATTAAACCCAGTGCCTCACATGTGCGAGGCAAATGCTCTACCGCTGAGCCCCAGCCCCTTGTATTTATTTTTAATTGGCAAATAATAATTGTGTATATTTATGGGGTACAATGTGATCTGTGGGCAAAGAGGTTCAACCAAGCTGATTAGCACATTCACCCACTTATCATTTTCTTGTGGTGAGAATGTTAAAAATCTGTTCTTTAGCAATTTTGAAATATGCAAGACATTATTTAAAAACTCTCATAAATGATAAATTCAGTAAAGTTACAGTTTACAAAATCCACACACACAAATCAGCAGCGTTTTAATAAACTAAAAACAAATGATCCTCCCAAATAAGAAAACAATCCCATTTACCTTAACATCAAATAAATAAATAAAATACTTAGCAGTGAATGCAACCAAGGAGATGAACATACATTGAAAACTATAAAATATGATTAAAAAAACTGAAGAAGAAACAAATAAGTGGAAAGAGATCCCATGTTCATGGATTGGAAGACAATATTGTTAAAATATTCATGCTACCTAAAGCATTCGACAGGTTCAATGCAATTCCTGTGAAAATTCAAATGGCATTTTTCATAGAAAAAGAAAAAAATAACCCCCCTAATTTGCACTGAACTAGAAAATACCTCGAATAGTGAAAGTAATCTTTAGCACAAAGAACGAAGCTGAAGGCTTCCCACTCTATGATTTCAAAATATGTTTTAAAGCTACTGTAATATAAAAGCATAGTATTGCTATAAAAAACAGACACATGGATCAGTGAGTGGAGCAGGACAGAGAGCCTAGAAATAAGCCCATGTTCATATGGATTTCAAGGGTGTAAAATGAAATATTTTCTAATATCTAGGAAAATCTAAATTGGTCTAGAGAGAGGGGGAGCAGTATGTAGAAAAGAGATGCTCAGCCATGTTTTGTTGGATGAATGGACACTTCATAGTGGCAACTGTATTCAAAATTACCAGCTCATGATGTGCACAGAGGTGATTGATCTACATAATTCGTTTCCAATTTCTAGCTCGGGAACCCAAACTCTTCCCATCTCAACCTCATGTTTCCTTTCTCATTCTTGTCCTTCCCTCCATTCTCCAGCTACTTGTGATTTTCCTCATCCCCCAGTCACCAAGATGCCTTGCTCATCTCTTCTCTTTGCTCACGATGTCCTTTATTTGCTTTTTTTTTTCTGTCAAATGTCAATTCATCCTTTCAAAATTTCCTACTCCTTAAAAACGTTACCAACTTCCTTTTATCCCCTTGTTTCCATATTGTGTTGCACAAACTTTTACAATAGATGGATCACAATGCATTATTATAGTCTATGTGTTATTCTGTCTCTCCCTTTTCCACTTTTGTGCACATAGGACAGTACCATACATCAGGTGTATGCTTTGCTTTTATTCATTTAAAACGAACAAATGAATGGATGGATGAGTAAAGGAATGATATGCACAGTTCTTACATGGACTCCTGCATCTTCCATGAGATCTCCTCTACCCTGCTCTATCCTTCCTGCAGCCACTTCTTTCTCCTCTGTTGCTGGAGTGTTGTTGACTAGATCACTTTCTTATTCATAATCCTTCATCTTTACAAATCTTGTCTCCTTTTTGCTTTCTTAGCCTGTCTCACCCCTTTCCACTTCTCAACTTTACTTTATTCCAGTTATCTCTCACCAAGAGGTATTGTTTTCCAAACACCTCTTTGGCATCTAAATCTCTGGTTGATCTCTGGTGTCTGACATCACTACCTCCAGCAAACCTTCCTGTAGGACCAACTCAGACTCTCGGAAAGAGCCATTTAGGATTTGAGGCAAGCTAAACTGAGATTCCAAAACCAGAAGGGACCCCTGCCATTCCCCAGACCTTTGCTGAATATTGATTTCCACAGGATGCCTTGACCATGTGCCTGGAAATCCCCCCACTGTCTGGCTCAGCTTCCGGGTGCCATGCTGTGACACGGGGAGCTCTGTGTCAAACTTGCAATTAACTAACTACTGTACTTAAGCTAATCTCGTCCTAATTAATGGCTGCTCTAGCCATTGGTGCTGATAAAGCAGGACAGTTCCTGCTCCCAGAGCTTGGCTTCCTCCAGCTTCAACCACGTCTGGAGGAAGACGTGGCGCCCAGCCAGCCTTCAACAGAGCCGGGGGAGTTTTCCGTTCAGTCACAGGGGATTGAGCCAGAGATGAATTTGCATCTACTGGCCCTCTAGGGCTCTTGGGAAGCACTGTCCTGGAGTCCCAGATCTAGTCATATACCCCACTTCACTTAAAGGAGTCCCCAGGAGCCTGCAAAACTCAGTGAACTATTTGCTAGGCAAATTTGCTGACAGTCCAGCTGGCATTGTGCAAGCAAAAACTTTTCAAACTTTTCTTAGTCATTTCAAGGTAACAGAAAGATCAAGGATCCAGATAACTTAAACATACAGTAAAAAAAAATACGAATACAAAATTAAATCTTCCCATTAATAAAATATTTCCTGCTGATCACAGAAGACAGGAAATACAGAAGCGTGAAAAGAAACACACGGCTCTACGGCAATCTTAAATGATTCTGAGACATTTCCCTCTAGTCTTTTCCTAGGCAGTAGTTTTCATTCTCAGTGACTGCGTAGCTTTGATCGCTCTGCAGTTTGCAATTTTGAATCTCGATTTTTCATTAACATTTCCTAAGCATTTCCTTGGTTTGCCTGCTATGGATATCAACACGCTACTTAAATAGAACATAATAAAAAAAGCTTGAATTAAACATTTACCAGGGTCCATAGTGCCTATCACTATCATATGTAGGTTTTAGACTTGACTCCATACACCAAACTCAAGAAAGACACAGGATCCAGGAAGTTAAAGCCAGCAAGGTAGGCAAATAGCAGAGGTCTTGTTTGAATCCAAATCTAGATCCCAACATCTTCCTTCTTAACCCCCAAGAATACTTCAGCCTAGAAATACTTTGAATTTTTTTTCTTTCATTCTGATGGGTTTGCACATGTTTGTGCATATATGAGAGATAAACCTCGAATTTCTTTTCAGAGTTCTGGCAGTCTTGGGATCAGCTTGCTCTTCTTGGAGAGTGGTCTCCAGGGAGCTCTGTATTCCTGGGTAATGCAGGATTGAGGTAGAACGGGAGCTGTGGATTGGCTTCCTGAGTCATGACCTTAAGCCTCATCCCTGAGCCTCCATCATCTTTTCCTGATTTTATGATTGTGAGCATGCCATTCTTGTGACTATTGAGAGAACACAGGCTCAGGAGCTTGCAGATGCTTGATTTGAATGCCAGCACTGCCACTTGATGTTTTCCAGGCCTTGAGCAAATCATGTGGTCTCTAAAGCCCTCAGCGTCCTCATCCGTAAAATAGGAATAGTATTACCATCCTACAGATTGCTGCTTCGAGTCTCAAATGAGACTGAATGAATCAACAGATGCAAAGCCCTTCATTCTGTCCTTGACAATTAGTCAAGTTCTAAAATAGTAGACGCTTTTTAAATTTCATTTTTATATTTATTTTTATTTTTATTTTACATATACCTCAAAACACTTGGGGCTTTAGCTTTCTGGACAGGGGCTATCATTCATTCAGTCACAATTTTTGGCCTTACTCAGTTTCTCTTCTGAATCACACTGTGAGCTGTTAGATGCGAAGATGAAAATTTCAGATTCACTTTTGCAATTCCCTGGATCTCTTTTGAGAGGACCAGATAGTCCATCCAGCCGGAGGCTGGGAGAGAAAAATAAATCACAAACCACTGCGATGGCTCTAGTTCCCACTGCAAGAGGGGGCGAAGAGTCCTGAAAATTTTCTTCATTATTTATGCTACTCACAGCCAGAGTCAGTAGTTTGCATAAGAACAACCTGAAAATGTGGGCCCTGGATAGCTCCCTTTGCACAAGGCTCAAATGCTTTTCCTCTTGAGCTCAAATCCTTGCTGAATATCTCCAAAGACCTGCTTCTGAAATAGAACTTGTCAGAACTTTGGTTGCTTGTCTCTGGCTATAACTGATTTATTTAACATATGGACAGATTCCTTATTTCGATATCATTATCATGGGGAAAGATTCATTACCAGGGGGCTGGCTTTACTACACCTTTGTCTTCAGCTTCATTTGGGCAAATTCCATACAGATGCACAGGTGATCTCACTTTTGTGGTCATGAGAATGTAAACCTCATGCGTTCTCCTTCCTTATTTGCTGATGTTCCATCTGCCTATATACTTTTTTTTCTATATCCATTCAAGTCTCTTATTCTATTTCCATTAACTAATGTCGATAATGTTTCCTTATCTGATATAAAACATTTCCCTTGTGATCAATGCTGCCTTTTCAGCAGAATTCACCATTTAATGAGGTACATAGATACAAAATCAAATTTGGAAAATACCATTAGGTAAAACAACCTTACATCTGTACAGTATGCATATGCAACTCAGAGTGGAGACACAGAGGCGAGTAATTCATTCGGCTTCAATCAATCTGGAAAAGCCTCTCAGGGAAGGTGGAATTTGAACTGTGATCCAGTTCCAGACTGTCAGACAACCACTGGGGCTATGGAAGGAAGAAAGGAAGGAAGAAAGAAAGGTAGAAAGAAGCAGGGAGAGACACACAGAAGATAGAACCCAAGGCCATCACATGTCAAAGACATGGTCCATCACAAGAGACCGAGGCGCTATTAGGTTCTTCAATGTGGCTAAAACATTGGGAGTGAGGGGTTGACGGGTGGAAGATGAGAATGGAAAAAAACCAGTTTTAAAACCACATCAAGAAAGGCTGTAGGATTTATAGGGCTTCTAAGAGGCACAGTGGTGAGACAGAAATTACAACAGTAAGATATAATGTGATTCAAGGCATAAGAGTAACATGGAAGTCAGAATTCCATCTTCGTCTTTGTGTGAATAATACGAAAAGGGATCTGAGGAGTTGGAGCACACAGTCAGGTTCTGGGCTGATAAAGTGCCCCGCACTCCCTGGTTCACGTCCCTGCCACATACCCTCCTTTTACCTCATGGATGCTAGGAACCCATGGCAGGCAAGAGAGCCCGGGCATCACCTAGACCTGAGTCCGAAAATACAAAACAGTGACTCTATCTGCTCACAAACACAGGCCCAATCCACGTCGTAAGCTCTCACCAATCAGAACTCTTCGAGAACTTATTTGGAGATTTTCTGCGTGTTAACATCCTGTGGAGGAGCTAAGAAGAGGGCGGACCTCGGTGGGGCGTGTGGTGTTATTTCTCCATTGAAACCTGAGGTGACTTAGAGTTACAGTGGCTAAGTAATTTGTTCAAAGCCACACATCTCATTTAAAATTAAACACCGACTTGTTACCCTCCCAAACCCACGCTATCACCCACGTTTCAGAATGACTGCTGGGGCTTGGATAGAGCAAAGGGTGGAGGAGGCGGGGAGGGAAGCAGAGTAGTGTTGAGTCAGTCAAGGTGAGGAGTTCCTGAACTCCAGGGGAGGCCGGGGGTGGGGAGAGACCCATCAGAGAGAGGTGTGAACAGGATTTATGGATGGAAAGTGAAAGCTGAGGGGCAGGAGGGAGTCTTGGCTTCTGGTAAGGAGCTCTCGGGGCAGGAGTGACAGCTTCGAGAGTGCTCACCTTTGGCTGTCCTCCATCTAAAATCCCAATTTATCTCTTCTCGAAACTTCTGAAAGTTTCCCTCAAGTACCAAGACACCCAAGGCCCACTCAGCCTCCCACCGTCAGTGCCTCCACCCCCGAGATGATTGAGCTGCTTTCTCCTGAGCTTCTTGTCATGTTGATTAACCAACCATCTCTTCCTGCTTCTTCATCAATCCCTCTTGGAGATGCAGCTGATGCTTCAGACCCACCCAGGGCCAATGCTTCCCAACCTCTGGGAGCACAATGATGGTGGACTCAGATGTACATTCTTCATACTGGGTCTCCACTGTCCAGCACAGTATCTGGCACAGACAAGGCACATGAATCCATGAACCTTGAACTTGAGGTTTGTGAGCTTTTGGTTCCTTGTCTTTGAAAGAGGAACTGGAAGTCTTTCCCCAGTGGATGGTTTTAAGGATAAAATATGATAATAATAAAGGTAAAAGTGGTTTAGCAGCCTGCATTGTGCAATAGGTATATGGAAGGAAATGTGTCTGTCCTCATTACAATGATTATTATTCAGGCCGCCACTCAGGAATTCTCATCTCCTATGAACAATGAGATGCAGGCTGGTGGGCAGGATGAGAACTCTCACTCCAGGAACATGGGCAGATACAAGGTACTAGAACTGGAATTGACCAAGCAGGGGAAAACAGCAGGGCCAGGGGATAAAACAAATTTCAGACTCCAACGCACAATCCAAATTCCTCCTGAGGAAGAAACCTTAGAACTTCCCTCAAAATCAGGACAGGAGTAACTATTAAAACATAGCTATCAGCATAAGGCATGACCAATCGTGCAAAAGTCCACCACCGGCTGCAGCAGGGCCTGGGGAGGGTCTAGCTTATGGCTTTTTGTAGCAATACAGAGGATGCCGTCAGACTACTTCAGGAAATAGAAAGAGGCGAGAGGAAGGGAAGGAGAAGTGGACAGACGAGGCAGCTGCTGAGTGGCAGAGCGACAGGCTTCTCTAATGCATGGAAATTCAGCAAAAAGCCCACACATACAGAGTGGGTTTTGACAAGTGTTTCGATACTACAGCTGTGAAAATAATAATTAAAAAAATGTCAGGGCATCCGGGGTCTACTTTTAAATATAATGGTAGGAGGCACATAATGCCTCAAAAAGGTCAGGCAAAGTAAAAACTTGGAAAGAAAACCTCAGCTCCATTTTAAAAAATATTTGAACTAAAGCATCCTCTTTCCAAAATAATTTCTAGAAACCTCTATGGGCCTAGCCCTGAACTTGAGTCGGACATGAGTTCTCCCAACATAGCCTTAAACGTACTTGTCAGTGAATTGAATTGATTTGCCTGGAACTCGAGAAACCAGCCACCCTCTGGCTTGACAAGGTCCCTGGAAAACAGATCCAGCGGCAGCAGAGATGCAGGGGAAATGTGAGTGGGCTGCCGGTCCTGGAGGAGACTGATCAATGGGTTCTTGAATGTCCAGGAAGGACCCGATATAAACATCATCAACCTTGCTGCTGAAGTCCATGCAGAGCCCTTGACAAAGGAGCTGTCCAGTCCTGAACCAATCAGCAAAGGCACAGGCTTGGTGGAGGGCAAGCTAGAGGAATGGGTCAATGCTGAGTCCAGGCCAAGTCAGCTGATGGAGTTGGATGAAGGTGCCCAGCTTCAAGGTCACCTGCCTGAACCAAGAAAGGTTACATAGGCTACATTAGGCAAAGTGAGTAGCTCTCCAGCCTGAGTTGCTTTCCATGAATAAATAAATCTGTGTTTATATATAGGTAAGTATATATAATACATAAATATATATTTATACACACCACATATGTATGTGTAGACATATATATATATATATATATATATATATATATATATATATACACATAGATACATATATGTACATGCTAACACTGAAAGAAGAGTTAATTTTTCAATCTCATTTATACCACTTTAAAAGTAAGACACTTTAATAGATTTATATAACTTCAATGACTTTAAAGTACTTTGGGTACAAATGAGAGAAACTTAAGCTAAAGGAAAAGGGAATTTATGAATACATTGAGTCATATCACTTAAAAGTCAAGAAGAAGATGAAAATTAGGCAAGACAGATACTGGGGTTCAATCACAGTAGTCAAGATTCAGTTGCTTTCTCCTGTTCCCAGACAGGGTCTCTCCAGGTGAAGGAAAAGATGGAAGAAGCCCCAACCCACAGCGACCCCAGAGCCACACTCTATTTTCTATGGGACTGTGTCTTTCCAAAAATTCCAGCCGGAAGCCCATGGAAGATTCTGATGGGTCTGGCTTGGACCATATATATATACACCCCACAGTGAAGCTCTCTGATAAGAAGAATGAGTGCTCTTAGGGAAAGAGGGATCCAGGGAAAGAAGATGCACGTTAACATTTTTCCCTTTTCTGTGTTGCGAAGATCAGATGAGATAACTGCTTCGAAATTGTTTTGTAAAGTGAAAATTCTTATAAAAACAGAAATATCTATCAACCAACCTACGAGTAGTAAATGTGGATGTCTATTCACCAGCTGAGAGGTGACCGAAGGATCCGTTTTTAAATTTCCTCCCCACGGCGAGTCCTAGAAAGGGACAGTCCCGGGAGGACGCGAAGAAACGCAACAAAGGACCAAATGCAAACCTAAGTGGAAACAGGAAGAGTCATAAAGCCAGGTTACAGAGCAAGCAGAGTGGACAGTGCCCACAGACAGGAGCTGGGAGTTCCCCTGAAGCCCTGCAGGGAAGCTTCAGGGCCTGAGGGCAGGAAGAGAGAGGTTAGAGAGAGTGGGGGAGAATCCTTTACCAAAGGACGTGAGCGTCTCTTACACCAGACCTCTTGAATTCCTTCTTACCTGGTGAGTCCACCTCCAAGATTAGAGAAAGAGAAGACCTGAATTTGGTCAGTTAATTCATGGTTTCAACCAAAATATTCTATGCTTACTCTTGACACATTACAGAGCGTCACTCGAGGCTGTTTCATTAAAAATTTGAGTTCCAGGGGCTTGGGACATGGCTCAAGTGGTAGCGCGCTCACCTGGCATGCACGAGGCACTGGGCTCGATCCTCAGCACCACTTAAAAATAAAATAAAGATATTGTGTCCACCTAAAACTAAAAAATAAACAAAAAAATTGAGTCTATATTCTCCAGGCCCTGGGCTAGGATCTGCAGGTGCTAAGGTGAGTAGCACCTTGCCTTGTTATTCTGAGGAGCCAAGCTTGATGGGTGCTATGACGGGAGCCCCGGGGAGTTGGAGGAAAAGGCTCGTGTGTTGAGGGTTCATGGCACATGCTGAGCACAGGCCTTATCCTGTAGCTGCTAAGGAGCCCAAAGACCCTAAATGGAGTGCCGTGGTCTTATTTTTATTTTGGAAAGATCTTTTGGTGCCTTCATGGATGAGCTATTGGAGTGAGCCTGGGTATAGGAGATAGAAATCTAAAGTAATAATTCAGGTGAACAATAATGAGGTTTCGAATAGTCAGCTGGCTGGTAGGGATAAGAGAAGAGAATTAATGAAGATTTACTCCTAAGGTAAACTTGGCAAGATAGGCGACTGAATTCAATGCAGGGCTGAAGGAGAGGACAGAATGGAGAGCACCTCCTACTAGTCTCCATCTCCAGGGATTAGATGCCGTTGAATGAGTTGGTGGAAACGGGAGAGGCTGGTTTCATGGGGAAGGCGGTTAGTTTGGTTTAGAACGTGTTTGAAACTGTGGTGGTCACGGGGCATCAGAATGTGGATGTCTAGGAAGCGGCTGTATCTGCAAGTCTCCAGGTCGGGGTGATTAAAACGAGAATGATGGCAGGTTAGAGGTGGCAGCTACACACAGAAGCAGGGTGACTGTGGAAGGACAGTTTACAAACCAGTAGAGAGTTCTCTGTGTATGCCGATAACCCAAGGCTTATGGGAAGGAGGGGTGGGCAGGCCGGATAAAAGACTCCAAGGGAAGAATGACCAGGAAAGAGAAGACCCCAGGAGAGAGGTTCTAAGATAGAAGGAAGTCGTTATTATCACACCCAACGCTGCCAGGGTCGTAGGGTTAGGGAAGGACTCAAGAAAGTCAATTGCACCAATTAAAATAAATAAATAAATAAATAAATAAATAGAAGGAAGACTAAAAGTGTAAAAGAAGAGGATGAGGGGAGGGAGAGAGGAAACACTGGGGAATGAAATGAAGTGAACTGTCATGAACATTTGTGAGTACGTCAAAAGGAATCCTGCTATTATGTGTAACTATAATGTACAATTAAAAAAACATCAATGGCAGTCACAGGTGATCCTCACAAGAGTGACTGCAGTTGAGAGATTTCCTTTGTGGTATCCAATTAGTAACATCCCCACCTTTCCAGTCTGTGGACATGAACAAGGCAGAAATCAAGAGAGAAAATCAGAAGGAAAAAAAAAAATTGTGGTCAAGTGGGGTTTGTTACTTCTCCCTCTCCCTGAATCAACTTGCCACTCTTCCCTAAATGCAGTTCTCTTAGTTTGCAGAAGAGAATGTGCCCAGGTAAACTTAAGCAAGAATGAACAGGTAGCACAGGAAGGGAGGAAAGGGCTTCTCGCTGCTCAGTGCCGGGGGTAGGAGTCCATCCCTCCGTGAAGGAAACAAGAAGTTGACTTCCTAGTAAATCTGCATCCTGGGGAGGGAAGGAATGCCGTCTTCCCTCTATGAAACAAAAAGAAAGAAGAAAATAATGTTCTCTTTTCGGAGATAAAACCCCAGATTTCAGGACACTGAAGACTGCATGCACCTGCAGACCACTTCCCAGATGGGGAGCTAGAGGGAGGAAGGTTCTAGTGACTGGCCAGAGTGCCTGGATATCCACTGCACCAGACTTGGCTTTAGTCTTATGTGGTGGACTCTGCACAGAGGATCTCAATGTACAATACCCTGATGGAGGAGAGACATCACCTTAGCTCAATTATTGGAATAGGCCAAATTTGTCTTTTGGGCTCAAACGCTTTGTCTTGCGATGGTAGAAAGAACGCTGTGCTTGGACTTGGGGCATCTTCATTCAAGCCCTGGCTCCTTCATTTCTTGTATCACCTTGAATAAGTCTCTTGACTATCCTGAGGTTCAGATTTCCCATCTCAGAAATTTAAATCACTTGATCATCTCTCACAAGGTGGTTGTGAAAAATCAGGTCAAATGAAAGCAAATCATATGAGGTTAAGGTCAGGTGGAGGATGTCTAGGAGGAGGACTCAGCACATGGGCCGGGTGCTCGATAAACACTTACTGATTCGAAATCTATTTACTGGCCACAATTATCTTCTCTAAAAGCATCTGAGAACTACAATTTAGGACTATTACACATGACAGTACACTGTCGCCCCTCTGGGAAGAACCTCTTTGTGTTTATTGAGAAGAAATGTCAAACCAGGAGTCTGGCTGTGTGCTCAGGGCACCCCATTACATGTCAGAATCATTCTTTTCTAGGGTTAAGTCTCAGAAGATTTAGATCCTCAATTTTATCTCCATACCTAGAAGTGACACAGTTCCTGGCAGTGGATTAACACTGCCCAAATTGACAAGAAGCTTACATGGACTCTGAGTGCCAGTTTATTTTAAAATAAATCTTCTAATTGGTGATAATGTTCGGTGTGTTACATCTCTTCAATCATTCATCCAGTGCTTCATTGTGTGTCAAATAATAACAAGGATTGTCTCTTTGCTTTAGGAACTAACAGTCCTAAAGAGACAAGCGTGCATGCAAGCAGACACAGGCAAAGCAACAAAGGTGACCTTGGGGACACCAAAGGGATGCTAACCCTGCTTGAAGGAATCAGAGAGGGTTGAGAGTTAGCAACTGCTCCCGTTGGGTTTTGAAGGGTGAGTAGGAGTTCATCCAATGAAGAAGGCGAGAGAGCCCTTCAGACAGAGGGACCAGCACTCACAAAGTGACGGAAGCCCAAAGCAGCCTGACCATCAAGAAACGGCTCATTCTGGAAATCAGTTTGATGGGGATGAAGGGTAGGATGCAACTGGTAGCCTCTGAAGTGAGAAGTGCACAGACAGGGGCCCCAGCAGGGAAGACCGTGAACATGGGGAGCTTGGACTCAGCCCACAGGCTGAGGGCAGCCATGGGGAGAGGGCAGGCAGTCCACCTCTGCCTTCAGGGAAGGACCCGTGAAACCAGGCTCCTGGGCACTGCTCGCTGACCCTGACTCCAAAACCAGCATATGTGGATGACAGTCACCATTAAGACCAGCCAACCCTCCTTGTGGGTTTGTTACCCAGTTGGCCTGCAACCATCATTTATAAGAGTAACCCCACTCTTCCATGAAGGAGGGAAATGTGAATGATTTGGGAATGATTTGTCCCATTAGAATGTTTTGTCTAGCTGTATCATGGCCCAGCTCAGTAGTCCAAAACACAGAGCAGGATTGCTGGGATGTGAATCCTGCTTCTCCACTGTCTCAGAGCATAAAATCCTCCATTTCCCTGTCTGCAATAGGATAATAATAATATAAATGCTTCCCTTAAAGTGTTGCTGGATTAAACAAATATATAGATATATAGATACAGCTATAGATATCGATAGATATAGACAGACAGTGCTTGGACAGGGCTGAGTTCATTGGAGAAGCTGTGTGCGGTTAGTTGTTGCTATTACCTGTCAGCAATTAGATTAAAAATTTGAAGAGTTCTATTCTGCATACAGGGATTTCCCTAGACTCTGGTGGTTTTTTTCTCTAATGTTAATCAAGGAGATTGAAACCACCTAAATTCTCATTCTGGCACTAGCTTTCAGTATCCTTCTAACGTTTGGCAAGTTATCAAACTCCATGAACCCCAGTTTCCTTGTGTAAAATATGAAAGCCGTAATATGTCCCTCAAGGTTCCTGAAAGCCAGGTTCACTAATGCTCAGGGCACACGGAAGAGATGCAGTAATTTTCTGTCTTTTCCATTAGGATTCAGCCAGCAGGAACACTTCCCTAGGTTCTGAGTAGGAACATAAGCCCTAAACAAGAAAGAACATGCAGGGAATTTTTGCCAAATAGGTCACAGAGATGAAAATTTGAAGTAAGAACCGACTTCAAATTTGTCTTTAAAACCTAGTGAACAGATTAGTCCTGATCTCGCCAGACACTGATTTGCTAAAACTGATTTGAAAATTGTCAAGCGTCTTCTTCCTCACTGACTCCCAACTCAAGCCATGGGACATGGCCCCAGGTCCCTTTCATGTAAATGAACACGGCTGAACCCTCCGTGTGCGCTCACGGAGATAGCTCACCTTGGCTACAGACTTTGGATTCTGTTACAAGTTGCTTTTGAAGTCCCAAAGTGTGTCTCTATCTGACCTGAAAAGTCTCCAGTTTGAAGTTGACTTTGAATTAATCTAGCTGCCCTTCAGATAGGCTCAGATTTCCCCTGGTACAGACTCACCTTCAGCAAATATCCATCTGCAAACTTTTCTTTGGAAATTTCTCCATCTTAGCCAACTATTTTCTCATTGGTAAAATGTGGAGCATAGATGATCAGAAATCCTTAATGAAGCTACATCTGAAACGCAGAAAGAATTAGGGAGACGTCAATACCATCAAGGTACAATCGGGAGTTCTGATACTTGCTTTCTTAGGAGACAGAGAAGGGAGATGGTGCCACTAAGCTCCATCCTTCTCCCCATTTCTGAGAAGTGTAGCAATGCATAATGAGTGCCATTCTTCAAAAAAGTGTGAATAGCATGCATAAGTAGGAAATGTTGAAAACGATCAGATTACAGTATTTCTAAGAACTCTGGCAACCACGGTGAGGCAATTGAAAGGGTTCAGGCTTAGAAGCTGAAGAGGTATCATTGAGATCCTAATCTTCCACTACTTTAGGGTGGAAAGTTTCTCGGGTTGTCTTAGCCTTGATTTCTCCATCTGCAAAAAGGACATAATGAGAGCTACCTGACTGAGGAGTGAGAGACTGAATTTAGAACAACCTTAATGAGTCAGAAATACCCAAATGCACAACAATGTTAGACCCCCTTTCTCTAATATCCCCAAACTGTGGGATATTAGAGAAACTATCTATTTCCACTCCATATTAGAAAGAACTTTATGACATTGAGGATTTCCAGACAATGGAATAGACTGCTTCATAGGAGGCCAAGCCCCCAACCCCTGGCGTCTCCTTCCATTGCTAGAAATATTCAAACATATTCAACAATCCCATTGTGGCCATTTTTATGATGGTGAGATAGAAAGTTAGAATAATTGCCTTTTAAGCTCAAAGACTTTAAGATTCTTTAAAAGTCACTTCTAATTTCTAAAACTCCCTAACAAGGTAAACTAGATGCTTCTGAAGACTTTGAGATTACTCACAGGAATTCATAGTCAGACACATCTGTGACCCAGAGAAAGAGGACCACACTCAGATGCTGGCTTGATCAAGGGGACGAAGTTCTGCTGACAGGAGTGAACTGCGAGGGCATCTGCCTCCTTGAGACACCAACGACTTAATTGCTCTAGTGTGTAAAAATGGAGATTCCACAGTGTCACAACTGTCAGCTAAAAAAATGAAAAGAAAAACACATGTAGCCAAATGTCTGTTCGTCTTCTCGACCCAAACATCCAGATTGACTGATCATGCTAAGGAGTGACATGAACCGACTTCAGTTTTAATGAGAGGGAAGCCAAAGGGCCCAGAGAGTCCCCAGGGTGGCCCCTGTCTCCTGGCTAAGAGGAAGCCAGGCTTCAGGGTGGAACCCTGGGCTGGTCTCACACCTGCCTTGAGGTCAAGTTTTTTGGGGGGTTGTTATTAAATGCCTGGGAGTTCCCATTTCCATCTCCAAAACAGGGATGAAGGAAATACTCTCTAAACACCTTGTGGAGAAGAGTAGTTGAGACCTGATTTTCACAATGTGTTTCTTAGATCACTGCAGGTCTGTCCCCATGGAAGGGATAAAGGGAAACTAGACAACCTGGGGCCTTTGCACTCCACAATGCCCAGAGCTGCTCCATTTTGGTTTAGGATTTTAAGAAAGGACCCTAAAATGTAAAATGCTTGGAAGTCCTAAACTCTTTCATTTATTCATTCACATAGTCACACACTTACTCTGTCCTGATTTTTACCAGGAACTGCCTTAGACCCTGAAGATGTAACAGTAAGACAAGCAAAGTCCTGGCCTTGGCAGTTTACGTTCTCATGGGAAAACGCTTTTAGGACTGGGGAGGAAATAGAAAGGAGAGCGATTGCTATTTTACTAGATGGTTGGCTCCAAGAAAACCAACAAGTCTGGCTACTGTTTGGAGAACAGACGAGATCCAAGTGAGAAGAGCAAATCTGTGGGTCAGAATGTCCAAGGAATTGTGCCCGCAAGGCCAGAAGCACTTTTGCTTTGCTTGAAGAAAGCTGCCAAGTGGCATGCTGGGCTCCAGGGGGTTAGAACAGGCGTCCTTCCCTGGCTGGGCAAGGAGCCTACTGCTCAAAATCACTCGCCAATCCTCTTTGTAAGACCCCAATTTTACCACCTTCCACTTTTCAAATTGGATCAATGTTTAATCTGTGAATCATGACTGTGGGTTGCCTGGGGTCAATTTTTCCTAAGCATAGGCCATTTTTATCCACTTTCTGAATTTCTCTTTTTGGCCATATCCATGTGTTCTGTTATTATTTACTAACTGCATAGTTTTAAATCTAATTGTATTTTACTGAAATAAATTAAGAAAAACCAGTACTACTTCCTACAAACCAGAAGATATACCTAAAGAATAAATGCTACTTAGACAAATAATGCTGTTGGACTTGGAAATGCTTTCTTGTAAAGGTTCTGGGCCCGAGGCCTGCTCTCTCTTGGCTAAGTGGACTCCAGTAAGACTTGAACCCTGCTAAGCACGGGCTAACACTACACTGGGCCTTCTGCTCCCTGTGTCCAGAAAAATGGAAATTGGAAAAGGAACTAATGGTCTCAGAATGTTGCTCAGCTGTATTTAATCTCATGGTGACATGCCCCTGAACTTCCCAAGTCCCACCAGCACTGAATGACTCATTCCGAGAAAGACACACCTGTGAATTTGCTTTGGTGGACCTTCTCGATGGCTCCATCTAGGAGACAAGTCCTTCCCTTTGTCCCACGGTGTCCTGTGAAATGCCTCGACACATACCCCTGTCTGGGGGAGCCAGGGATAAAGTCCTGTGTGCGTGCTCCAAACCCAGGCTTCTCTCCTGTTTCTGTTGTGCAACCTAGAGCTCTCTGTCACCACATTTCTCCCTCACTGGAGAGGCTCCTCTTAGATTCTGCCAGCCGGAGGCATTTGAGGGAGACTGCAAGGTATAAGGAGGGAGGGGACTTGCCCCTCTCCAGGCGCCTGCGGTTTCTGTCAGCTTTGCCCCAGCACTAGCCCTTCACCTGACCCAGACACTGAGTCCACTTCTTAACTCTCCTGGGATGAGCCTCATCTCACCCTCTCAGATGCCCCTGACAGCTGGTCAGTGCCCTTCTCTTGGAGGAAGGTGCATATCACACTCCATCTCCCTAGTCCTCTCTCCCCAGAGGTCTGCGTCTCAGCCTCCAAGTTGTTAGGATCTGGTCACCCTGCTCCCCAGCCGGCCAGTTGGGGTCTGCCTCCTCGGCTTCCTTCACCTGGGGGGCCTCTGTGCTCCCTCTGTCCTTTCAGTTCTCCAACATCTCTTTAAACCATCCCTTCCATCCAGTTCTCTTGGTAGAAATATCTTATTCTGGGGTGGCCAGCACCCCGCCAGGGTAGTTTCCTGCTCAGAAGGTGATGAGCCACCTGAGACAAGGAGAGTCTGAGCTAATCAGCAAATAAATAAGAGCCAGAGCCAGAAATTATATTTAAAGGAAGCAGAGCACCTGATAGATCCAGTCCAGACAGGAGCTGGACCTGAACAGCTAGAAAACTGTTGAGGGCCACAGCCGAGTCGGGATGACGCATGGCATTTTTGCCAGAAGTCGTGGTTGAGAGGTGACGCCAGCGAGCCATGAAGATGATGACTCTTGAGTTCTCGCGGAGTTCCCGTTGAGTTCCGGTTGAGCTCTCGGGGGATTCCTGAAGAGTTAGTGTTGGTTGGTGAAGTTCCGGTGGAGGGAGTTCCGGTTGGTGTGGTGTGTTCCTGGAGGAGCCGCGTGGGTGGCCTTCGAGAGAGTTCCCCGGGAGCGTGTGTGGAGTGTGCTGGTGGAGTTCAGAAATAAAGTTTGTTCCTGCTTGAGTGGCTCGTGATTTGTGCCCAGCCAGACTGCGGCAGAAAATGGGTCTGGTTCTTTATTTAAGGGAGAGCACATCAAAGGCAGGGATAAGGCTTCAGCGGGCGGAGTCTTGCTTCATGGTAGCTTGTAGTCAACAGGTTGATTGGCATCTTGGCAAGCCACACCCATCTCTGAGAGGCTGTGTGGCTATGAGGCTCCAGTAGGTCGCCCCAACTGCAGTGCTGAACCTCACAGAGCTCGTTAGGATATCACATGTGTTAGGCAGTCTCATACCACCAGGAGAGCCACTGGGAGTTTCCAGACACCAGACTCTCTTACCCAGTGGCTCCATGCCAACTGGGTTCAAGCATGTTTGACAGATGGCAATACCTGGTGTTGTTTCTATTTCCCTGATTGAGACCCTCCTGGAAGGTACCTCTTCCTCCCTAGACTGGTTCCTTCAGAGCAGAAATCATGACTAAGCACTTTCTGCATGCTTCTTTTGCAGAAGGAAACGATCATGCCCTCTCAGTGCTGATCACCTCTTCCTAACCCTGGCTTTGTCTTCCCAAAGAGAGGGAGATGCTAACCTGATCAGTTAGCATCTGAGATGACCAGTTAGCTGGCTTTGCATCCTCAGTAGTGATCGAGGTTCTCTGGGGCCACTCCCTATTCTGCACTTCTTCATCCACTCTGTGTTGAGCCACGCTCTTTTTTGGAATCAAACCATCTTCCTCTTTCCTCCAGAGGCAACTCAGAACATGATGCTCGTAAGATTAAAAGGAAAACAGGAGTCTTACTTGGAGCTAAAGCACTGCTCAGTAGCACTTTCCCATAAATCTGAACATGGCGGTTTTACTGCATGCTAATGATCAAGAGGGACTCTGACACATCCTTCTCTCGGTGCTGACATGGTTTGCTCTCATAGGGCCTTGGTGGAGATGGGAGTTGTATTATATCATATTATGCTGTTTAAAACAATCATCCTTGATTTGCTCACTCCTCAGTTGGCTGGCCATTGGACAGGGCTCAGCTGGGATGGATCTTTGCTTCTTGGGGGTGGATCAGCTGGGCACACTGATGTGTTTGCATGCTGTTGGTAGAACGGTCACCTGGTGTCTGTTTGCTGGGATGATGGCAACTGAGCCACAAATTTCTCATCATCCAGCCCACTGAACTCCTTCACTCGATGACTAAATCCCCAAAGCAGCAAGAAAACAAAATCTAGCCCTAATGTGCAAATGGGTTTTGAGCCTCTGCTACCAATTCACGTGTCCAAGTGAATCATATCACATGATGGAGTCCAGAGCCCATGCAGGAAGGGACACAGCTCTCAAGGGCCCTGCGTGATCTGGGACCATGTTTTCCTCTCCAGTCCTACCTATGCTCTCCCCACCCCACCCTCACACAAATCTCCCTCCCGCCTCCCATGAGCTTCAGCCTCCAGCCCTGCTGTATGGTTTAGGACTTATGGAACCCACCGTCCTCCTGCCCCCCCTGTGTTCTCTCTGGGCCATTGCACGTGCTGTTTTCAGCCTTGAGACAAATTACCTCCCTTACCCCACTTCTCTTAATGGACATCTGGTCATCCTTTAGGGCTCAGCCTCACGGGACTTCCTCCTGGAAGCGTTTTGCCAATCCTTTGAGATGTGCAATTCCTTCCTGGAACGTGTTCCCATGTTACATCGCGAAACATGTGGAGCCTGTCCATCTGCTTGTCTGTCTCCCCCATCAGGGGAGAAGCTTTCTAAGAGTCAAAGCCATACACCCCAGCGATGAGAGCATTCGCTTTCTGTGAACATTTGCCCTTCTTGTTCTCTCTGACGTTCCTGAGGAAAAGCTGTCCAGAATAGAGTCAGCCAGAGTGTCCCCTGCACTGAGGTGGTGAGGCAGCTGTGAAGGCTGAGTATTGACACCTTCTCCATCCTTCTTGGACTATCCTCTTGTTGATGTGCCCCTTCCTGTGTTTGAATTGTACTCATTAGGTCAGTTTCCCTTCCTCCTTCAGTCAAGCTAATGTGCTCCCTGGGGTGTTAATAGGGGAAGGAAGAATATGGGTAATTGCTATTAACTTTTTTTAATATCATAAGGATTTCATATTTGGAGACATCAATGGGGAAAATCAGACCCACATGATACAGTAATAGGTGGATTATTCCAACACCAAGATTAGCTTTTAACTTTTCAGGAGCCATGTCCAACAAAACCCTCAGCATTCCTGCTTAGAGAAGACAGGCTGTGGGCCAATCCCAGATCCCTCCAATGGCACCCACCTGAAGACCATCACAGCCAACCTAGTGACCAACTTTTGTCTGACCTTCAAGGGTAAGACAACATCTCGCTTCTGATCAGAAGGATCCCTCTTCCAACACAGACACTATCCCACCCCTCCAAACATCAGTGTAGACACCATATAAACTTCCATAAACTGATGTCATCTAAAACTTTGTATCTAAAATATCTAAAATTCCATCCCTTCTGCATCCAGTGCCTTAAGTTTGCATGCTGTATCTTACCCACAATGTGTGCACACTGCCTTTTACATAGAAGATAATTTGTAAGCACACAATAAGTGTGTATGAATACATGATGCTGGATCACTATAAATGATGGAGCTTACATTTAAATCTGTGTCCCCGTGTGTAAAATTACAAGCACAAGATGTGTCTTATAGATGGTGCTTAATAAATATTTTTTTGGTTGAATAAATGAAGGAAGCTTAGGTCCCAGCAGAGGCCATAATTTCCAACAAAGTCTGTAATCTTAGGAATCAGCCTCTGCTTCTTGGCATTGCCTTAAAATTAAAAAAAAAGAATCAGTGAGTCTTGTGACTCTTGCATCTCTGATTATTTTTTAATACGCTGACAAAAGGAACAAACAAGGACTCCTGGGGAAATAAAATTGATGGTGGTAGGCTCAGGAAGAGAGATTTTATTCCATCTGGCACATCTCGACAGAAACTTAATATGAAGCCGTAGAAAAACACCATTGATGCCTCAGGACAGTGACCCGAGTCTGCTGGCCTCTCCTCATCCTGACCTCCAGCTCTAGGAAGATAGGAGGTCCTTAGAGCACCCACACTGTGCCTGCACAGTGGCCACCTCAGTTCTGCACCTTCTTCTCCTTCCTGGAGACATGGATTTGACTCCAGAGGACCAGGGTGGCCAGCACACTGCAGGGCGACAGAGGGTTTTCCCTTTGTGCAACAGGCACACAAAATTGGGTTGAAACCCAGGGCCTCCAGGCTACAAACACTAGGACTTGGTTGGATACACTCCTTTCCCATGGGGGCCTTAGTTTCCTCACTGATGAATAACTGCCATTATGCCTGAGGCTATGAGAAGGGGTCAAAGAGAGAAGGGCTCCAGCTCACAAGGGTGCAGGGTGTCATTTAGTCACTATGCTAAAGACAGAGCTCTTGACTCGACAACTTGAAATCCATCCGGGCACAAGTCCAGGCTTGCACCTAGAATTCATGGAAATCCATACTCCTAATCCATCAGATTCTTTGAGCGATTTCCAATTCCCATCTGTTTGTTTAACTAGTATTTATTGCCTAAATTGGTCAGAGAATGTGATGGGCTTTGAGGACATAATGTAACAGCTGGAAAAAGAGGCACCACTGGGCTCCTCGGGGACCTTACAACTGGGTGGGTACCACCCTGCAGTCACACAAAACTTACTGCACGCCACGTCTCCCATCTCTTTCTTGATTACTTATAATCAGAGAGTTGTTTAAGTTCCTTTGAAGGCATATGACCTGGTGACAGCAGGAGAACTATTTGGCTTTTTTTTTTCTGGAGGGAGATATATGCAAACCAAGGAAATGATTATGGTGCCCCTGGCCACAGAAGGGATATGAAACGTTTAGATAGAGAAGGCACCAAACACCCATGACAGGGGCTTCTTAGTCTGAAAGTTATTGTGGGCACAAAGAATAACATTCACATGAAGAAATGCCTGTTTCACCCTGGACAGGCTCTTTAGTACAGTTGTAGGAAAAAAAAGGAAGCAACAATTTTTATAGAGGAAGAAAGGTTTCAGCATGGAATCTTTTCAAAAAGCCAAAAGCAGGAAAAAAAAAAAAAAAAAAAAAAAAAATTGGTGACCCCTTCCTCAGAAATGGAGGCAAAGATATTGAAGTTATTGTCTCAGTAAGAAAGTCAAGGAGAGTCTGAGAATAGAAACGTGGGAGTTTGTGAAATTCGGATGCTTTCTTAAAACTTGCTTTTTCGTACATACAGATCAGTGGCGAAAATTCTTTTTAAAAAGGAGAAGAACATGCTTGTTTGGGAGAAGCTGAGAACAGAGGCTGTGAGGACGTTCCATTTCCCCCTGCAGCCAGGGTGGGCTCTAAGCCAAGATTGAGCAGGACAGCCACAGAGCCAGATGTGGCTCAAATGCAAGCGTATGGGACCCGCTCTCAACACACGGAGGACAGTGCTCATTCCACCCAGCCAGCAGGTCCCTCAGATGGAACACACCATGTTCCGCCCGTAGCGCAACGTCTCTTGGCTCCGAGATGGTCTCTCCAAGGTTGGATGTGAGTATCTCCATCAGGAACTGGAGTGGCAGCAGTTCACAGTGACAGCGGAGCAGCACAAATGGCATTGCAGGCAGAGCGCATCTGTGATGGTGGCAGGGTACGGAGTCTCTGAGCGTTCGCCTCCCTGTGTGCCTTTCTCCGAAGGGCTGAGCTGCTGCGAGGGTTTATCTAGGCCTCCTTGCAGCCTGCCTTGCTCAGCGTCATCTTTATCCTCACTACCTTCTGCTACTCACAGAAGGGCAGAAGGGTATGATGGCAGATGGGTCCTCACGCCCCCAGGTTGGCAGCGGTCCAGCTGTGCTGTCTGGGCGCTTGCCTCTTTAGAGTGCTCTTACACCAACGTGTAGCCAGGCTCTTTTGGGTTCTCTTCTGGTGAGGCCTCAACCTTGTCTCCTGTCTTGTCCTTACCAGGCCTGCTTTGCCCCATTTTATTCAGAATCCTGCCAAATCCCTTGAGCAAAATTCCCCTCCATCCTCATCCCTGTTTTCTACATCTGATCGCCCTTGATATAGGACCACGCCACTCTTCATCTCCCATTTTGATGCCTCCCAAGAATCCAGGTGAGCAAAAATTGTCTTACTTTCCCATCTCTTCCCTTGACCCTCGTACTTTGTCTATCGGCCTCAAGTCCCCAGCTCTCTTTACTGAGTTCAGAGTTGAGCCTGGGCTCTCTCCGGGACCGCAACAGTCTTGACAGCAACTGCAGTAACCCTGGGTAAAGCCTTCCTTGTTTTATGTAGTATCAGACGATTGTTTCTTCAGACACCACCTGCCGACAAGCAATAGGGTACAAACTAGAGCATGGGACTGCCCCTAGGCCTCTTTGCCTCAAGTCGCCTGGGCTTATTGGCTCAAGCTGTTTTGCCCAGAGCCCAACCCTGTGCTCTCTGATCTGCATCACAGACGATCCTCCGAGCAGCTCCTCCTGCGTGCAGAGCGCCCTGTTGCAAGCTTCTCTCCTACCAAGCAGCCCAGTGCAGTGTTTGCAGAGCCTGCTCCATGGGATAAATTGAGGGCCTGAGGGCAGGCTTCTTGCAGAGAGGATGAGCTAACACCAGAGCTTACCAACTGCCGTGCTGGTAGCCAGGTGCAGCCATTAGATATGTGTGTCTGGCCCACAAAGTTAGCTTTAAAAGAATAAATTAATTGGCAACATTAACCGTGAAAACCGCACTGAAGAATTAGCTAAATGTCTAGATTTCTTCCCCTGAAAATACAGAACTTGTGGTAATGCGGCGCCAACATTCGCCCAGGTCGACTCGGATGCAGTTGAGTAGCTGTGTTCTCGCAGATGAGGCGTGCCCTCCGCAGTTTGTCCCCGTCCCTCCGATTCCTGTTGTGAACTCACCCCACTCTGCTCAGTGATTTCAATCGCTTAGACCTTGAAGGCATGTGAGTGTCTAACAGCCAGGAAAACGACTTGCCTCTTTTTGTGCCCTGTGAGCTTGGCAAGCCCAGGAGAAGAGCCGGACTGCGCCTCACGGTGGAAGGTGGAAGAGTGGTGAAAAGTCTGCGTAAAGAAGGAGGAAGCCAGAGAAAGGTCTAAGAAATGGCTAATGGGAAAGCTGGATGAAGTTCTCCCGCACCGTGTACAACCCACCGTACCTTCTGTGAAATCTGTGCTACTTATGATTTTTGTCATAGTTTGATTGGAGAGTTATGGGAAAGCTCTGAGAATCAGCTAAAGAAGGGCACAGTTCAAGAGCAGAGGCAGCCAGAGGGGGCTGGCCTACGGACACTCCTGGTCATGTTGTTCTCCCACAGAGCATCTATGTCTCTCGTTCCTACCCAACTGGATCTCTCAAGAGCAGGGCCCTCTATTTGTTTATTTTTTCTTGTATCCTCACTTCTACTCATGAGAAGCTCTGAGCTTAAGTGTCTTAAATACCTGCTTTCCACAGGCCAAATGAGGCATTCGGTTCTTTTGTACATAGCTCAATTACAGTATCCATTACACAGTGGGTTGTGGTTAGTCCTTTATAGGAACATCTTTCCAAAGGTATAGGGAGAAAAAGATAATAGTAAATGTATATTTCCACACACCAGTCCCCATCGGTTAACTTCTGCAAATGAAAGAAGTGACCCCATCTATGTGCCTGTCTCTGACCTTTAATCGCTATGCTATCCACTGAGTGAAGGAGTATATGAATGGGCATCCATGGCTTAAGGAGGGGTCCCAACAAAGACCCCTCCCACCTACACCCTGTTCTCTTGGATACCACACACAAGACTGAGTTTCCCTGCACCCAGACCGTCTTTGGACTGAGCATCATGATCAGGGCCTGGAGGAACCCTACCCTTTGACCCCTCTAGCCTAGACCCCGTGCTGTTGAAGACGCTACGCTCTGCCCTCATGGTGCTTGAGGTCTTGTCTGCAGGTGGCAGAATCTCCACTCAACAAGCCAAGTGCCGTGGTTCGAGGTGCCCACAAAAGTCTATATGTTAAAATAGAATCAGTTCCTCTGTGTGGCGCTGTTGGGAGATGGGTGTTTTGATTTCAGTGGTTCAGTCCAGAGCCCGTTGACGACATAGGCTTGGGTTCAACAGAGGCAGAACGTCATGTTAGAAAGGCATGGCAGAGGAAAGCTGATTAGGGCATGAGAGCCAGAAATCAGAGAGAGAACTCCGCTCAACAGGGATAAAACATAAACCCCAAAGTCACCCCCCCCTTAGTGACCTACTTCCTCCAGCCACATTCCGTCCACAGTTACAAATTTCTTCCCTTGAAAATCAGGAACTTGTGGTAATCCTGGGCCAACATTTGTAAAAGCCGACTCCATAGAGTTGAGCAGCTTTGTTCTCCTAGATAAGGTGTGCAGTGTGTCCTTGGTCCCAATCCCCAGTTAATCCAGTGGATTAACCCACCGATTAGGTTATACCTCCCACCATCGAATCATTTCAACGCTGAACATTCTTGCATTGTCTCTCACATGTGCTTTTGGGGGACCCCTCACATCTCAACCTCAGCCGTGGGGCATAATGGAACATAGGTGGGTCATGGGAGCAGAGACCTCATGAAGGATGAACACCTTTCTCATAGGAATGGGTTACTATTGCACATGGAAAGTAGTATGAGGCCCTTACCAGATGCAACCAAGAGATCTTGGACTTCCCAGCATGCAGAACCATAAACCAAAATAAACCTCTAATTTTTTAAAGTTACCCTTTCTCAGGTATTCTGTCACAGCAACAGGAAAGGGCCTAAGTGAAGCCTTTGGCATGATTCTTTAATGTAAGTTGCCTTATTGAGTCTGCATATATTCTTTCCTCTTGGCCTGCCCTTTTGCTTGCTACGTAGTGAAAGCAAGCCCTACGGATGGTCAAAGCCAAGCTCCAGAGCACTTCTTATTTATCAGACACTTGTACTGTTCTCTGAAAGTTTCTGCCTCATTCCATGGAGGAAATTCTGTGCCCAGGGCCCATGTCCCTCCTCCGCTTACTACCCTTCTCATTTCCACTCACATCTCACCCAGCAGCTCCACTTAATTCTTGTGTTTCTCTTGGATGTTTTTGCCACCTAGGACTCTATGTCTCTCATTATACAGGCGTATCTGAACAACAGAAACCGTCTTGCCTCATTTTTAGGAGAACAGCGCTGGCTAACAGTAGACGCTTAATAATTATTTGTTCAATGAATGATGATCTCAAAACCTGGCACTCGGTCATAATAACGACAATACTAATGATGTCTATCACGTGTTGAGCACTGGCACACATAAATTATGTCACTTAATTCTCAATAAAATCCTTGGTGGTCATATTTATTTATTTTTTTCTATTTTCTAAGGGGAGGCGCAGAAAGGATCCGTGGCTCGCCCAAAGTCACACAGTTTAAAAGTGGCACCCAGCTGAGATTGGATTGAAGACCTGACTTCAAAACACAGCCACAGATCGCAGGCGGAGCAAATGCTGGAGTGTTTTTCATGAGCAAGTTAATAAACAAAATAAGTGGGGTCTCAATGTCGCAGTGCAGTCGTGATCACACCACGCACAGAGAGGTTATAAAACTGCATCATTCTGATGCTCGGCAGGTTCCTGCCAGGGTCTGAGGAGCAAGAAGCTCAGGCACCCTCCAGCTCCGAAGTGCCGCTTGCCCTGTGAAGGAGACGGAGGAGGCAGGGTGGGAGCAGGAGAGAGGAGGAAAGAGGAGGAGGACACGTGCAGAATGGGCTCTGCTCTGCCCACCTCTTCAGTCCTTCCTGGGCTTAAGATTCCCCCGGACTCAAAACTAAACATAACAAAGACTCCTTTTGCCTCCCTCTTCTCTTCTCAACTCTCAAGTTCTTTCCCACAGGCGTTGGATACAACATCTGCTCAACTGGAAGAAACCGGAGGCTTTCTACACCTCAGGCCACATGATTGAGAGGTCCCTTGCGGACTGGGACAGGCTCTTTCAAAAGGAAGACTTAATCTGCCACCTCCCATAATCACATCATCTTCAACAAATTCTCCTGTTGCCTTCAGCAACCTTGCCCCGACTGGCAGAGGTCACCTAACTCAGGAACGTGGGGACCCAGAACTCTCTTCTGTAGTGAATTCTACCTGTGTCTCGAGACCAGGGCTGGAAGGAGTGCAAAGCCTTCTTATCAAGCTCACCATTGAGTCCACCCTAGAATGCGGCATCAGGGGCATGGAGGGAGGGGGACGTGTCCCCTCATTCCAGGACTTCTTCTGAGGTTATCTGGCCTCATAAGCTCTCAGACTTGCTCCTCTGACATCCTCAGAATGTGCTTCCCTAGCCTCGCCCCCTAAGCCACCCCAAGACATGAGCTCAGACACGATATCACTTCCTCTAAGCAGTTTCCCTGACCCTCAGACTTTCTGAATAAACGAGAGGAATGGTTTCAACTCTAGGCTCCGGAATCCCTAGACTTGGATTTGTACCCAAAGCTACCACTTACTGGCTAGGGGCTTTGGGAAAGTGATTCTACTCTCTGAGCTCCGTGTGTCCTTTTGGTATTGAATTGGGATGGTAATGTGAGGATGGAATCAGGACCTCGCTCACCCAGACCAGTCCCAGCCACGTCATTACAATTCCCCAGTTGTCAGTCATTGTTGTTATTATGATGATTTTCCTTTGTGAGACTTTTGACCCCGGAGCTATTTGTTCAATATCTGCATTTGCCTCTAGCCTTCAAGATCCAAGAGGTTCAGAGAATGTGCCTGTCTTGTTTACTGCTAAGTTATGAGTGCTTAGCATGGCACTTCAAAGACTGAATAGAATTTGAATAACAAGTGTATCAATCAATGAATTGAAAATCTTCAACAAATGTTGAATTTACACCAGACGCCTCCAGGAATATCTATCATGTTTTCTTTTAGATCCTCAGGGCTTAGCACAATTTCAGGCTTCTAATAGACCCAAAGCAAATACATTTTGGATGAGCAAATGATGCTTTTGTAGAAGAGGGGAATGGTAGAAATAGCAAATGGCATCGCTAAGCATGTGCAAAAATTCCAGAAAGTGTTTCTTCTTGCAGACTCTTAACATGCAATGAAAATCATCTATGATGAAGAGGCGGGTCACATAGTTCCCAACAAAGAGGCAGAAAAGAAGCAAAGTTGTGCTGCCAAGTGACATGTTTCAGATGGGGCAGGCCAGGTTGAGCTGGGGGTGGGGGGAGAAAGAAAACCAAACCCTGCACCATTTGGAGGCTGCTCCTGCTCTGTGTGCTGGGCTGCTGTGCGGGAGGCTCAGCTCCCTCAGGCACCGGGTTCTACCATCTCAGGACATGAGGCTCACCAGGGCTTGCAGCAGCAAGGGAAAGAGCCTGGGGGTTAAAGACAGCTCACAGGAAGGAACAGGAGCCTTGGACCATTTGGGCTCAGCTGAGTCAGAGCCACTGGATCGAAACTGTTTTGTTGTTGGTCCTGAGGATTGAAACCCAGGGGCTGGTGCTTGAACACTCTAGCACTGAGCTACCCACCCACCCCAGCCCTTTTTATTTTATTTTGAGACAGGGTCTCCCTAAGATGCTGAGACTGGCCTTAAACTTGCGATCCTCCTGCCTCAGCCTCCTGAATTGCTGGGATTATAGAGAGAGAATGAAAATGTATGACCTTATAGCTTCCTTAAAGAGGAAGTCATCTTTCTTTCTTTTTTTGGGTAAGACGTTAGCAAATTTCTTGAGGTAGAAGGCGGAACTCTGAGAGCAGGGATACTAGCAGGAACTCTGGCAACAAAGCAGAAAAAAACAAGTCATTCTGTGAGATAAAGGAGAAGAATATATAGGGAAGGAAGACACTCATTCCTGAGAAGAGCAAGGTGATTGGAGAGTGAAGGGACAGAAACGGAGGAAGGAGGAGGGAGAAGAAGCTGACCTGCTGTGTCATGGTGGCAGGAGAAAGGAATCCTCGGCAGCATTGAGGTCAAACATTTTGAAAATTTTTAATTGATACAAAGCATCATACCTACTTCTGGGGTGCAGTGTGATAATCTATGCTTGTATACAATGCATAACGGTCAAATCAGGGTAATTAGCATTTCCGCGTCCTCAAGCGTTCATTATCTGTATGTGTTGGGAACTTTCAAACTCATCTAGCTCTTTTGAAGAGGGGACTGTGGTTCCCCTACTGTGCTATAAAACACCAGAACCAATTCTCCCCATATAGCTGTGCTTTTAGAAACCAGGCTGGAAGACACGCAACTTGAAGTGGTACACCTGACGTATGTAACCCACTCTCCTCTCTCCCGGTCTTCGGGAAAATCCATCTACATGAGTACGGCCGGATGAGCCAACTGCGTGCAAGTTCACGTGTGGGTGAGGCTGAGTTTCTGGTCTAGGTTGACCATGTGTGGTAGGGAGACATCGTGCACAGCAGGTGAGTCATCCGCCAAGCAAGGGAGCCAAGACGGGCACCCAAAGCAGCCAGGAGAAATGTAGCACCCGGGAATCACCGGGGATGCTGGACAGGACATGGGCTTTCTGGAGCCAGGATGGAGGCCAAAGCACCCAACGTAGACCATCAGAGGTGGGGAGACCTTGCTGGCGTCTGGGACAAATTAAACACTTTAAAAATATGTCTGTTTCAATGTCTTGCTGCTGAAAAACTGACACGTTAAGAATACAAGAGTTCCTGAGGAGGATGGGGCTGTGCAACATTGTTCAAAACTGTTTGTAGCCAGAGCCTTCAAAGAGCAGCAATGACGAAATGAGGCGGGGAGGTGGAGCACCCCCAAGAGACGGGATAAGGTCTTCAAGGAGGGAAGGAGGAGGGAGAACTTTGCGCCACCCTGGAGGAAACATCAGGTCGGGAGAACTTCCTGTTTTGCTGCCCCGACAGCTTCAACCCAAGTTTGCTGTTCTAACAGCTTCACCACAAAGGCTCCCCTTGGCTTCCCCTGCCCCTACCCTGACCACCAAACCTACCCTCACCTAAAGGGCTTCTTCTCCCCAAAGGATGTGCCAAATCGCAAGTTTGGATCTGTTCGTTTAAGTATGTGAATAAGGGATTGGAATTATTTGCTTCTGGTTGGTTTATTAAACTCAGAGCTTAAATGGCTTGATGGGTCCGTGGCAGCTTCCCTCATTAATATTGTCCTCACCAATCACAAACCCCGGGCCACCAGACGTGCCTTTTAAACCCCCAGGCAAAGAACAGCCAGTGGCACCCTCCCTTAGGACCCCTCCTGGACTGCAGGAGCCTTTCTCTGCTTTAAAGAAATCTTACTCCTCTAACCTTGGCTGGTCCTGGATCTTGGAAGATAGGGCACCCTCCTGACAGCCATGCTCTGTGTCCCAGGAACAATACAAACCCTAGCAGACGTGACTTTCACCGCCAAGCGCATCCAGCCCTGAGTCAAGACGGAGCGGGGCTCACTTTGCTTCTTAGGCTTGCTTCCTTTGATTACCAATTTCATAAAAATATAACCCAAGCTTTGTATCCTTTTTTTTTTTTTTTCCTGAATCCATCAATTTAATACGGGGAAAACGTCTTCCCTGATTCTACAGACGCTAAATATGTGAGAAGCACGGCAATTAAACCTTCAAACTAGCCATTCCCCGTGCTGCAGGAAAAAGCATTTTGTCTTCGGTTCAGGATCTTTGTTTAATTATGGGAAAAGTCTCTCCTGATCATATCAAAGCAAGAGTGTGCTGGGGGAGTCGCTACTGGTGACTGAACCAACAGGACCTCTGCTTCAGCCAGGCGCTGCCCCGTCCCAGCCGAGCATTCGTGTCCATGAAACGGGAGGTGGAAAAATAGACTGCTCCAGCTACTGGCTATTCCCCGCTCCTTCTTTGGCATTTTGAAGGGAAGATGGAGGCTTCTGGTCACCTGTCCAGAGCCCTGATGTCCCCGGGGATTCTCTTGACACCAAAGCTGAAGTGACCCTGTGCATAGAGCTGTAGAAGCCATGCTCGTGCGGGTCATGAAGACACTGGTCAGCGCCCCCGGAACCTTCAATATCCTGTCCGCTTTCAAGAGTGAGTTTTGTCTTAAAAATGCAATCATATTTTCAGGAAATCTTCATTGTCGGATATTTGTTTTTATGGTCTTTCCCTTAATTCATTCATTTCTCATTAAATATATATTAAATGCCTGCTGTGTTGTTAATATAAGGCATGAATATATTTTAATATATTATTTTTCTCTCTCTTCTCTAGACCTCAAAATCACTTTGGTAAAATGCTCATGGCTCTCGTATAGAACAGGTCTCCCTACTTTCTCTTGAACACATGAATAAAACTACACCTTACTTACTGGGCAGTTGAGAGCCCTTGCTCTGGATCCAGAAAGAGCCAAGTTTGAATCTCTATTCAACCACACCACTGTGATCTTAGACTTGTTCCTTAAGTCCACCAGCGTCATTTCCTTACATGTGAAAGGGAAACACTGGCTGTTGTGATAATTAAATGAGATAATGTGTGTTAAGCCTTCAGCACGGGGCCTGGTGCCATGAATGTGCTTCATCAATGTGAGTTGCTATTGTCCTCTTATTACTAATGTGCAGTAAGATCTGCATCTTGCCTTCGATGTACATATTAATAGATCTAAGTAGCTCCAAGTGATCTTTCTCCAGATAGGGAGGCTGACTCTCAGATTCATCGTGATCTGCTCCGGGTGGATTTCATGGTCAGTTTGGTAGGCGTTGGCACCAGGACGAGGTGAGTGATCTCCGTTCTACTCTTTCTATTGTTCTGGTCTGTTCCACCTCATCCCTCACTTCCACCCACTGTTGGTAGAGAAGCAATTTAGGCTTCACTTACTTGTACCTCATGATGTTCTCCCATGTGAGTTATCAGTGTGGCCTCAGAGACCTGCGGGTACCCAGTGAAAAAGATCCGGCAGATATTAACTTCACGACATAGTAAGGATTCCTTAAATTGCAAGTTTTAGATGAGTCGACAGTAACTAGGTGAAACAATAGAAGAGCTTGTCGGCTCGTGTGATAGGAAAGGCTGAAATGGGGAGGTTTCATGGTGGGACAATCCTGTAGCTCGACCACGTCAACCTAAGGACCTTGTCTGTCTCTTACACCTCAGCCCTACTCTCCAGTGTTCGCTGCCCCTCGGGCCAGCCCTTCTCATTGGCCACACAATAATGATGAGCAATAATCTTACGTCCAGAGGAAAACAGATTCCCATCTCATGGTCATAAGACAATATATTGAACTTGGCAATGACTGGGCCACCTCTGAACCCATCCTGGTAGCCAGAACACTGCCATGTGCTGATGGGCTCAGGGGCTTGATATTCTCAACCAATCCTGGTGGAAAGCAAGATGGGATTTGCCTGATTGACGAGGACGGATCAGGGCCTACCCTGGCGCTGTGGGAGGGGGAAGTGCCACCCGTGCAGCTGGCTCTTATACGGCAGGAAGGAGTTAGAAGAGCTGACAGACCCACCTGGTTTACCAGTGAGGAAGCAGAGACTCTGGAAGACTAACAGGAAATCAGGGCCTATCAGAACCTTGCTGGAAAATGGGGTTTCATGGTTCTCCTGCCAGTGTGTTTTTTCCGCTGTCTATTTTCTTCTCTGAGAGGTGGGTCAACTTGGTATTATGGAGTCCACCTTGGCCCTCCAGGGGCAGTGGGGCGTGGGACCTAAGGCAGATGTGCTTTGACCACAGGTCTCTTTTGTCCTGGCATTGCTACCTGTCCTGTACCCCATCTGCTACCATCCATAAAGGATTAGAATAGTTAGATGGGTTCAGAGACCAGGAGTCCTCTGGTCCCTAAGTAAATCATCCAGGAGCAGGTGCTTTAGATTACAAAGAAGGTGGACAGATTTGTGAATGTCCAGTTGCTGTCCCTGTATTTTCCCAGCCCTAAAGTCCATCCAATTATGAGAGTCCAAAAAACCTACTCCTCTGAATGTTGAGTGCTCCAACCTGGTTAGAGTTCATAGCTCAGAGTGTGCACCTCATCAGCCAGGAAGAAGGAAGGGCGGCACCACCAGGACCCCGGTTTCTTTCTCCCAAACCAAAGGAGCCCATGATTGGTAGAGAGTTGAACACTGATCAGGTATAATTTTTCCTTTTAAACTTGAAAGGGTGATGTGGAAGGAAGGCCTATAAAGTAGAAAGAGCCCTAGATTTGGGGCAGAAAGACCCGTGTTTAAATCCTGACTGTCACATAAGACTTGTCCTGAACTCTCAGCCACGTATTCACCATTCACAAAACAACGTTCCTTTGATTCCATCCCACCCTCCAGGTACCCACAATCTTCCCTTTCCTTCTCAGCCCAATTCCCAAGAACATTACCTACCTAGAAATTATCTATTTCCTGACTACATTAATTCTTCTTTTTAAATATCATTATTGACATGCAACTCATCTATCATACATCATCCACTTAAAGCCTACAACTCAATGGCTTTTAGCACAGTCACAGGCTGCACAAACACAACTCCAGCGAACTTTGGGACATTTCCACGCCTCCAGAAAGAACACCACACCCTGAAGCTGTCACTCCCAATCTCATCAGCTGTTCTTAAAATTCTTATAATTGAGAACTACATCATAGATGCAAAGGAGTGATTTAATCCATACATGTAAAGTTTAAAGAATAAATATATAAAACAAACATAAGCATTTCTTAGAGAACAGATTAATAAAAGTTGATTTAAAAAAAAAAGCAAATGAAAATAAAATCAGCCTCATGGACTTTGTCCCCAGATTGAGAAGTAGAATTTTGCAAAGAACATTGATGCTTTTCCTGTGCCTAATGCTGATTTCACCCCTGCTTTCTTCCTGGAGGTACCACATGTCCTGAATTTTTAAAATCAATTTGATTGCTTGCCTTGATAATTTTACAAGAAATGCGAGTGTTCTTCAACCATGTATTATTTAGTCTTGTCTGTTGCTGAAAGATGAATAAATGACATTAAGCTGAACATATTCTTCTTTCCCCCCTCAACACTGTGGTTTTAAGATTTATCCATATCGATGCACATAGCTGTACTTAAGCTATTTTCACTGCTTTCTAATTTATGTTCTATGAGTAAAGCACAATTTATTTATCTTTTTCATAGTAGACAAGCATGTGGAGCCATCGTTTTTGCAATTTTATATACACTACTGAAAGGAACGTTCTAGATGTGCCTCCTGGCGCTCACACATTTACATAGAGAATGCTCCTGCTTGCTGTGTGCTGGGTGAGAGGTCGTGCACCTGCTCAGCTCTGCTAAGAAATGCCAGGTTGTCCATCCAAGCATTCATTCCAGTTTTTACTCCTATAAATTTTATGAGAATTCCTATGTTTCAAATTTTTGCTATTGCTATTTTTTTCCATTTAAATTATTTATTTTGCCTTTCCCTGATTAGTAATGAACGAAAGAACTTCTTGTCATATGCTCATTGGCCAATCATGTTTTCTGCCAAATGCCTGGTTTTGCCTTAGGCTTCTCTTCTACTCTGCAGCTTGCCCTTCTGTATCGTTTTGTAGGCATTTGCTCTACTTCTGCATGGTTCTCCTTCATGCTTATATTTGTTGAGAACATCTAGTTCAGCTTTGTGGCTTGTTGTATGGTAGCTTTTGGTGAGTAGAAATTTTCAACGTAATTCAATTAAAATGATCCAAACTTTTCCCTTATAGGTTGCACATTCTTTATCTTGTTAAAAAAGAATTCCATCTTACCCAAAGATCAGAAACACATTCTGCTTCACTGTCTTTGAATAATGCTAAAAGTTGTTTTGATAACTTGAATCTTAGATTCATCTGGAACTTATTTTTACATGCAATGCACACTGTAGGTCCATTAACACCTTCTGTATGGGTGACCAAGTGTTGACACGTACTGTATGACTAGCCATCATTTGTGCTGATCTGAAACATCAGCTCTGTCATATCGTGGCTACGCACAGGCAAGGGTTCATGCACGGCCACTTTATTACGTTTCTCTTGAGGCATTTGTCACTTTTGCACCAGTGGCTCAGGATGCTAATTTTATAGTGAACTTTGGCATCTGGCGAGATGTGTGCTTTGCAGACTGATCCACTTCTCAGAGTGTCTTGATTATTTTGTCCTTCTCTTTTATGATTATTGGAGTGGGTTTGTCAAGTTCTATGAAAATTCTTCTTGGGATATTGACTGGGATTTTGGTGCACCTACGGAAAAATCTGGAAGGAACTGGCATATTATGAGATTGTGTTTTCCTGCCGGGTGGAGTCACATGTCTCCCCTAGTACTGGATCTTAGTATTGGATCTTCTTTAACGACTTTCACAAAACATTTTATATGCTTCACCATAAGAATCTTGAACAATTTATCTCAGGTGTATTTTGATGATTTCAATCTTTTGTTAACGTCATTATTGTATTAGTCTTGCTAATGTATGGAAATACAATTGACATATAGAAAGATCTTTTATTTGGCAAGCTTGCTACACTCATGCATTATTGTAATTTTCTGTGGGTTCTTTGAAGCTTTCCTTTTCAAATAATGACACTTGGATTCTTAATTTCTCAATGCACTTAGGTTTTATTCCTTTTTCTTCTTTAATTTTGCTGACTAGAAATTTCCAATAAAGTGCTGACAAAAACTGATGATGGTGATTGTTCTCATCTTTCCCTGACTGCAAAGGGAATGAATTAAATATTTTATGATTGAGTGTGACGTGAGGCTGCAGGGCTTTTGTGTATATGCAGGAATACATTTTCAATTCCAAGTCTGATCGGCGTTTTGATTTTAACACGTATGGGTGTGGAATTTTGATGAATTCATTTTTGCATCTATGGACGTGTTTCTATCAACACATTAATAATTTCCCTTTAACTCGGAATGAAGTGGTTATGATAATAAATATTTCTAATTTTAAACCAAGTAGGCATTCTTGGAAGGAACCTAACTTGCTCATGTTTTATTATTATTTTATGTATTGCTAGATTTGAAGTGTGTGCATATTCAGGAGTAAGGTTGCTTTTGAAGTTTTTGTAATTATAAAAGTATGATACGTTTTGGTGTCTAGTTTATAAAAGGCCTAAAAGAGTGTTCAACCTTTTCAATTCATAGTTTTATTTTACTTTTAAGAATATATTTTAACTCTATAGACAGTAAAATCTGTCCTTTGATGCACATTTGGTCTTGTTTATTTTTTTCCAACTCAGCCTTATGAATAGGCATTTAGTGGTGTTATTGGCCAATAGGTGTTGAGTACAATGCCATCAGCATCTACGTATCTTTGGTGCCTTATCTGTTCAGATTTTTTGCTTATTTTCTTTTTAAATCGGCTTGTTTGTTTTCCTATGGTTGCATTTTTAACATTCATTATATATTATTAATACAAGCTCCTTATCAGATGTACAATTTACAAATATTCTTTTACCACTGCGACACTGGTCCTGTTATTAACTACCTTGCAGAATCCGTGGGTACTTGATTATCTTGCTGTTGTTGTTCAGAGTTTATACTAATTATTGGGAAAGATGGCTATAGAAAACTAATTCCATTTCAGCCTGCACCAAAATCTCAAAATTTCAGAGAAAGAAATGAAAGCTTTATTGAAAAAATTAGAAAAAAATTTGATTTCTTCGTGTTTTGTAGAATTTACCTGTAAAACCATTTAAGCTTCCTTAGGTAGACTTTAAGTATCACTTCCTTGTTTTGAAGGTCCTACAACTATTCAGGTTTTCCATTTCTCCTCCAGTTCTTTTGGGAGCATACTGATGATTGTGATTTTACTTAGGTTTTAAATCTACCAGCATAAGTTATCCTCAATACTCTCTTCTAAATCATTATTTTATTTGTAGTTATGGCTGTCTTTTGTTACCATATCTTTTTTTTTTCTGGCTCCCTGGCCAGGGATGTCAACCTTGCCACAGGTTGGCTATTAATGGAGAGTGAACTTATCTTCTTTATTGTATATATTTGCTTTCTAGTTCATCTGTCCCTGTACTGTTCTCTGTTATTTCCTTTCTCTTCCTTTCTTCTACTTTTTCTGGCTTTTACACCTATTTTTTTGTGGTTATTGCTTATATTCTTTGTCTATTATTTATATATGACAGCGGAATGCATTTCAATTCTTATTACCCATAAAGAGCAGAATTTTTCACATCTCTGGTTGTACACAAAGTATATTCACACCAATTCGTGTCTTCATACAGGTACTTTGGATAATGATGTCCATCACATTCTACCATCATTGCTAACCCCCTGCCCCCTCCCTTCCCCTCCCACCTCTCTGCCCCATCTAGAGTTCATCTATTTCTCCCATGCTCCCCTCTCTACCCCACTATAAATCAGCCTCCTTATATCAGAGAAAACATACATTGCTGGTGGGACTGCAAATTGGTGCAGCCAATATGGAAAGCAGCATGGAGATTCCTTGGAAAGTTGGGAATGGAACCACCATTTGATCCAGCTATCCCTCTCCTCTGCCTATACCCAAAGGCTTTTACACCTATTCTATGTGTACCTTCTTTAGTTGGTGGCTTATCTTATTTATTGTCATCTCTTCTGTGCTGCAAGCCCCCAAAGCTGAGCCTCTCTCCACTTCCTGAGCTTTATCCCATGAGTGTAGGTTTGGTTCAAATTTCTCAGGATTGACTCTTGTATTTCTTCTAGTCTTGTATTCCTCAGAGTCTATCCTGTAGCACACATTAGCTTTTCTCCTGCAGGATCTCTAGCTTCCAGACCTCACATGACCGCCACCTGCTCTTCTGGCTTCTCTTTCCCCCAGGAGTGTCCCTTTGTGTGTGCCGGGCTGGGTCCTCAGCCTGCATCCAGGATGGCGGTGCCCTGTGGGGATTAACATCCAGCCGTCAGCTCTCCTTGGAGACACTCAACTCTTTCTGGAGTTTCTAACCATCTACTCCCCTTTTGCTTCCACAGTTCTCATAGGTCTTTAATAAAAATTCTGAGCTTTGCGATTAAATTTTTTTGTAGTTGACACAAGGGGAATGTTCATCTGTTATGACCTACTGCACATTACTAGAAGCAAAGGTCTTTTTGGAGGTTTTAAGACATTTTTTTATATTCTTACGACTCATAAATTTTTATCTCTAGTTCTGGGCTCTTCCCTGAGCTTCAAATCCATATATTCAACTGATTTGAGACTCACCCACTTGAATGTCCTACTTAGAGCTCTCTCTCAAAGCGTCCAAAATTGAGCTTCTCTGGTCCTGCCTCCCACACCAGCTCAATCCTCTGACGCCCCCACCTCGGTTGGTGGCACCACCTCTCTCCACTCATCCAAGCTGCTTCTACAAGCATTCACCACCCTGCAGAGTCCCAGTGTGAGTGGCTGGCTGCCTTCCTCGCGTCTGTGGCTGCAATCACTGGTTAATGGAGAAAAACTTGGCTAAAAATGGTCTGATTAGAGTTCTTCCCTGAGAGTTTTATGTCTAAACCATGTTTCTGGTCTCATGGATAAAGCAGGGGGTGAGCACTGACAGAAAGATTATAACAAATATGAAAGAGAGACTCTATGGGCATTTGTGACAATCATTGTAGCCATTCATGTCCTTCTCTAGGTTGGAAGTTTCTGGAACCTCAGCTAGCACAAGTTAGGTTTCTGTCATAAATGACCAACAGAGCTCCAACCTAAGAAGGAAACCAGTGATCTTTATTGGGCTCAGACGGACACGAAGCTCACAGTGAAGGGGATAAAAAGGGACCATCCCCAGAAGCTCACTATTAAATGGTTAAACAGGAGTCAGAGGCGCACGAAACGTAATGGTTTGGTGAATGTTCCTGGTGGAAGAACTGCAGGTGGCGGAAAGGAGAAACAAGTGCCCTTCTGGATGGGGTCATTTCCTTATGACGGACATAAGGAAATAGGATCATGGGAGGCAATGACCCATGGAGTGGTAATGTCAGGCTGTGATAACTGGGCAGTTTGTACCCATCCTTCTTTTAAGGGTTTTGGGTGTTAACCATCCTAAACTCTTACAAAAACTCTATGAGGTAAGTGCTGTTATCCTCCTCATTATACAGATGAAAAACTGAGGCACACAGAGGCTAAGTAATGACCAGGACGCACAGGTAGTAAGCACCAGGGCTGAGACACACATATGCTCTCACTCTATACTGCCCCCTTATGGTCCACCAGACATTGTGGCTGAAGAACATGACATGTAACAGTTCCGTGGTGCAACTTCACAGTAACACAAATTCCCATTCATTTGGACTAAAGATTCCTGTGGAAAAGAAGTGGGAGATCATGGTGCAAAGATAGCCTTTAGGTTACATCCTAAAAGCCCTTCCATGCCACGCAGGTCTGGGCTTGATTCTGTTCTCCTGAAGTCAGCGTAGCTAACCACGATCAAACTGCAATGCAGGTATCAGTCTGCAGTCTCTGCGCACACTGTTGAAGTCATGCACTGCACCCGGCTGCAGGGACCAAAATGGGCTGAAATCCAGTTTGTGCATCTCCCCAACACAGGAGTCCTACACAGGACGCATTCACCTGGAAACTGCAGCTTTTATAATTTGCATGAGGTTCTATACTAACTAGCAGCAACATGTCCACCTCTTTGCAAGGTTGTTTGCTGCTGAGAAACTGGTAAACCCTTAACAAAGACCATTTCAACTCCAAGAACATTCTCCTGGTGTTGAAACCGATGCCCTTGCCTGCTGTAGGAGGCTGTCTTCAAGGTGCCAGGTGGGAATGTTCTCAGACTCTGCCACTTCAGGGCATCTCCCAGGACCAAGTACTAACTGGATGCTCAGATGCTTGATTGTTCTGATCCTGCATATCCAGTGCAGTGAGTTATGAAATCCCCATTACATAGATGAAGAACTTTGGCAAGAGAAGCAATGCCACTCGCTCAAGGTACCAGGGCCAACATTCAAATCCAGATCTGACTCTAAACAGCAGTGATGTCTCGGTCCTCCCTCTCAAACTCCCCAATATCCAAATCAATACAACGCTTCTGCTTTCCAGCACCCTGTCGTTACCCTCGTCAAGGCTGGGGGTGCAGGGAAGAAAGTCAGCTTCTGGCTTGGCAAAGGCAGGTGCCGACAGAGCGACTGTGCTTTGAATTCCACTGGGAGATAAAGCACAGAAGACAGGTGAGCCGTGCTCTCGGCAGCAGGCAAGAGTGAAAATGAAATCTATTCTGGGCTGCCAGCTCGCACCTCTCCTTCAGTTTAACAAGTGTATTATTGTTGAATTTGCAGCTACGGACATGCCAGTTATGTTGCAAAATCCTTTCCATTTTAGTCCCGTCTCAGTCAGTCAGAACTGGCAGGGGAGGTAAAGAAAGAGAAGGAGAGGAAAAGAGAGAAAGAAAAAAAAAATACTTTCCAGCCATTGTTCTTCACAGTGAATATTAAGTTACTGTGAGTCAATGTGAGATTGATCGAGAACTCCCAGAGGCTTCCTTTAGGTCAGTGAAGGGGATATTTTGCCCCTCCTGCCTCTTTGTCTTTAACTGGTAACTTTTTCAAATAGATTTTTTCCCCCCAGAATTGTTTAAAATTTCAAACATCAAACACAGCCTCTGGAGAATCCTGGCTGAGGGCATAGGATCCTTGCTGAACAAAAGGGGAGAAAAAGGAAATGATTTTTGAGTTTAGGAACTGACTGAGTCAAAGAGAGGCTACACTGGAGCCTGAGAATGGAAGAGGAGGGCGGAGCAAGACTTATTGAACTTTGCGATGATTGGTAGCCAGAGCATTGCCATGTGCTGATTGGCTCAGGTCTGCAATATTCTCAACCAATCATGATGGGAAGCAAGATGGAATTTACCTGATTGACTTGGACCAATCAGAGCCTACGCTGGAGCTGTGGGAGGGGAAGGTGCGTGGCCCTGTACATGGCTATTAAGAATGGAAGAAGGAAACCCCCTCCCTGGCACATGAAGCCGTGCTGTATGTCAGGCACTGTTCTAAGACGTTTGCAGACCTTGACTCATTTAAGTATCACCGTAACATGATCAGTTAAGGACCAGGACCAGCCCCACTTTACAGAGAAGGAAACTGAGTCACTGAGGGATGAAATAAGTCAACCAAAGTCAACAAAAGTGTTTGCATTCTGGATTAACCCCAGCAGTTTGGACCAAGAAACTTTGCCCCTTGGTGCTGGCTCTATCTCAAGGTCACCAGTGGGAAGGACATTCCTGAAGACAAGGATCACTCTGCATGGAGGGAGAGCTGAGTGAAGGCACAACTAATGTATTGTGGGTGCACACTGCTGAAGGGCAGGAAATTAGGGATGACTACACAGGCAGTGAGATGTGGTGAGAATTCGGTTACTAAGGTGGCCTTTGACAGATAGAAAATAAAATAAATTTTCTCTTCTAGGTAGTTCTTCTCTCTTGAGGTCAGATATGCAGTTTCCTGCTAGACCCCCAACTTGGCCATCCACTGGGATTTTGAGTTAACATTATCTAACTAAAATTCTTTTTGTCACCCTCTCTCTCTCTAAATCTGATTCTCTTGTATTTTTCCTTAAATGGTGGCTCCTCCATTCATCCAATCATCCAACTTAGAATTTACCTTGATTCAATCAGTCAACATCTCATCAACTAAAGTCACACATCATTCATTATGGGGACACTTTCTGAGAAATATGTCATTAGAGTATTCTGTCACTGTGCGAGCATCCGAGTAGGCACTTGCTCAGACCTAGGTGATCAATGGTACCTTCAATTTTGTGGTCACCTCGAGATGGACAAGGCTGCTGCCCATGTAACACAGATAATGTTTGCATGGTTTGACCTTTAATGTCCTTCCCAAAGCTCATATTTTGAAAACATGGTCCCCAGTACAATAAGGGCCAGAGGTGGAGCTGTCAGGCAACTGTCAAATCATGCGGGCTACACCCTCATCAGTGGATTAATCCATTTGTTAGACTAGTGATTTGAATGGTGGAAATTGTGGAGATGGTGGGCAGTGATGGAGGATGGCAGTCACTGGGGCCATGCCCTGGAGAACTATGTCTTGTCCCTGGATCCTTGCTGACTCTCTGCTTCTTGACTACCATGTGCTGAGCATCTGTCCTCTGCCACTCCCTCCCACCACGGGGCCCAGATCAATGGAGTGGGCTGACCGTACCGTGGACTAAGACTTCTGAAACCATGAGCCAAAATAAACTTTTCCTCCTCTACATTGTTCTTGGCAGGTATTTTGGTCACGTAATGAAAAGCTGACTAACATGCTGTTTAAGAAGTTCTCTTTAGAAGTAGAAAGAGTAGCCTCTAAAATAATGGTGAGAAGTATAGTATATAACTATGCAAACACGTCACATAGTCATGTATAATCACGATGAAATATAATGAATTGTACACAACTGTGCCCGCCATACTTCCACGTGAATGGCAGTGTGTTAGATTTGTTTATAACAGCTTCACCATGAACACACAAGTAATGCTGATGCTATGACATGTCACTGCGACTTAAGGTTGGATTTTTCAGCTGCATTATCATCTTGTGTGATCCCTGGTTGACTGAGATGTCCTTGTCCAAGACTGTTTTCCTGTCTCTCGAATCCTTGTCTTAAGAAGAACACAATGTCACTGGAGAGCTGGTCTAAAGGAGGCACAGGAGACTCAGAAGAGGGCTTCACGGGAACTCACTCAAGTCACAAGAGGAGAACACACACAGGAGCGAGTCCAGAAACACGGCTTCTCGGACTTGCTAACTGTGGCTGCCCCAGCATGAACTCAGCTTCCTGGGCCTCACATGTCCCCTCTGAAACAGCAAAACCAACCAACCCACCAGAACAAACAAACATCAAGAAAGACTAGAAATTGGTGAGGTAAATTACTCCTGAGTGCTTTCGTCAGCTTTTTCATTGCTGTGACTGAAAGACCTGATAAGAACAATGGAAAGGAGAAGAGATCACTTTGGCTCATGGTTGCCGAGGTCTTGGTCCATGGCTGACTGGCCCCCTGGCTCTTAGTCTGGGGTGAGGTGGAACGTCACAGCAGAAACAGGTGGAGGAGGAAAGCCGCTGAGGACAGAGAACTCTGCTCACCGGGGACAAAATATAAACCCCCAATGACATGCCGCAGGTGATCTACTGCCTCCAGTGAGTTACCACCCAATTAATCCACCAGTGGATTAATGCACTTATCGGGTCACACCTCCCATAATCTTATCATTCTTGCATCGTCTTGCATGTGAGTTTGGGGGGGTCACCTCGTGTCCACAGCACTGAGCTCCGAGTTCAAACATTGTCCTCATTCTTTCCTTCCATCCTGTCATTGCTAGGAACCTGCAGTAGATACGCATTGGCTGCATCCACTTGTAGCTAATCCTCTGTCCTTCCATAAATTCCGAACCCAGACAGAGCTTGAGGTGCCTGTGAATTCCATTCTGTACAGGGCGAGAATTCCCAGGAAATCACCTCGCCGAAGTCTCGGGGTCTTTGTCTCCTTATCAAGTCTAGTCTATTGGTTCCTTTATCCCAGACCAGGAGGCCCTCTAAGCAGCCTGGATGAGGCTTCCTTTTCTGGGTCTCTTACTATGGTTCTTGCTGGGTCCCTTAGGGCGAGGCCCTCTTCCAAGCAGAGGCCTCCCCCAACCTGTCTTCCCAAGCCAGCGACATGAGAAAGGAAAAATCCAAGAGAAAGAAGTCCAAGAAGGAACAAGGTAACAAGCACTATAACGCCCCCAAATTTGAAGTAAGAAGGTCCCCAGAGGCTGTAGGAAGTTGGTTGATTATGTCTCCCTTCCAATTCCTCACAGAACCCCCCACTCCCAGCCTCAAAGTTCACAACTCAAGACCCCAACCTTGAGGTCTTCTTAGAAATCTAATCATGGAACCATCACACAGTCTGCTAAGTAAACAGTAGGTGCACAGTCGATATCTGTCCAGTGAATACATTAACATGGTAACATTCTTCTCAACAACATTTCTAATAAGAAAATCTGATTTAAACCACCATAAATATTCAATTGAGGGGGAAAAGAAGAAGTATTCAATTGAACAAAGCTACGTTTCTTTCTTTTTCTCTCTCAAACTCTTGGCCGGTGGGTCTCTGACCATCCTTTTTCTATTTTTCTCTTCGATGTGTGTCCATTTAAGACATAACCGCATCATTACATTCATTCTACTGATGAGGGTGCTGAGGTTCAGAGGGTAGAGAACTGTCCTCCAGATGACAGAGCTGTAAGGGAAGCCAGGTCCCAAGCCCAACTCCACCCCCTTCCAAGCCGGTACCTTTCCCACCTTGCTGTGCAGGGACAGGGGACAGACAGCCCAAGTTCTCTCACTTCCTCCCCTCCAGCCTGTGGAGCAAGGCAGAAGGCAACTTGTTTGTTTGCCTCATTAGCATGAGTCTCTTAGAAGCCGCATTCAGAGGAACACTGTGTTTCCTTTTAAGGGACCCTTTCCCACGTCTGGAAGAGATGGCTCACTGTGAGGCCAACATGGCATTGCTATGGATGATTTTTTTTTTTTTACTTAATTAAAATTAGTTGTTCAGCGTTGCTTCATCCTTCTAAGTACCCTTCTAAACAATAAACAAATATTGGGGATATTTGGTTATTGCCTTTCATTTCAAAGAAAAATAAGGACATTCTCCCAAGGCGTCCCGGCCTGGAGGGTGTGGAGGCGGCAGGAGGAGGGCAGTGTCTCCTGTCCCCATCACTGCTACCATAACCCCGTCTATTCCAGGGGTGGTGCAACTGTGATTTCTCATTTGCCTCTCACAGAGCCCGTTGGTATTTCCAGAACACTTCTGCCCCAAACCCCACAAGGCCTAGTTAGATTTTCACACCTTAGCTGACTTAACTAGATGTGAAGGTAGTCTGAGGATAACTCTTAAAAACTCAAAGACAAAAGAGAACATTTTACTGAAAAAGTTTTGATCTTCCAAATGACTGAGACCCTGTGCCTGTAATCTTCAGAGCTTTTGAGCTTTAAGGATAACTTTTGTGGAAGATATTCCAATTTCTGGAAGTCATCAAGACAAAAGAGGAGTAGCATTATTGCCTGGATAGAGTCATTAGTCATTAATGAACATGGATGCAGGTGCAGGTTCTCCTGGGCCCCTGTGCCAACCACATGCCCACCCCCAGCCCTTTCCCCCTCAGGCCCGTTGGACAGGTAGTCTTAGTCCCATAACCTGCTATCTCCTGCACATGAATTAATGTCCCCCACTGTAACTCCCTCACCTCTTGCTGACACCTCACTCCCTCCTTTTCTGGGGACCAGGGACGTGCAGCCTGTAATGAGTTGGTTGAGCAGAGGAACAAGACTGTGTGGGGCTAAGCCTCTTTTAGTACACCTGTCCCTTTGGGAAAGTCCTCTCTCCCGAGTGTGACACCTTCCCCAGCCCTGCCTGTGTCTAAATGGAAAGCAGTTTCATCCTGAGATCCAGGGTCAGGAAGCCCACGGCCACCCCCACCTAAGGCACAGCATCTGAGCTGTCTTCTGCAATGCTGGCCTCGACCTCCATTGTCTGCATTTCTGTTCTGCCTCTGTTGGTTCAGACCACAGGCATGGGAAGGAGCGGGCTGAGGGAGCTACCCCAGCAACCTCCACAGTGACCACTGCTTCCATTTTCTAACCTCGAGTAGATAGTGGCTTAAGCAAGGGACCAACACTGGAGATCTGGTGGAACACAGGACACACACCCTCTCTCCAACATTCCTTCCTTTGACTGTTATTGGTGGGAAGGGAATCATTTTTTGTTTGTTTGTTCTTATTCTTTTTAGACATACATGACAGTAGAGTGTATTCTTATATTTATACTGACAAGGAGTATAACTTATTCTAATTAGGATCCCATTCTTGTGGTTGTACGTGATGTGGAGTTTCCCTGGTGGTGTATTCATATATGAACCCAGATAAGTTATGGCCAATTCATTCTACGGTCTTTCCTGTTCCCATCCTCCTCCCTTCCCTTCATTCCCCTTTGTCTAATCCAATGAATTTCTACCACCCTCTCTTATTATGTGTTAGTATCCACATAATCAGAGAGAATATTTGGGCTTTAGTTTTGGGGATTGGCTTACTTCACTTAGCATGATAGTCTGGAGTTTCATGCATTTACCAGAAAATGCCATAATTTCATTCTTCTTTATGGCTGAGTAATATTCATATTATATATATATATATATATATATATATATATATNATGTGTGTGTGTGTGTGTGTGTGTGTGTGTGTGTGTGTGTGTGTGTGTGTATCTATATATAAAATCACTTTTTCATTATTCATTCATCTGTTGAAGGGCACCTGGATTGGTTCCATACCTCAGCTATTGTGAATTGAGCTGCCATAAACATTGACGTGGTTGAGTCACTGTAGTATGCTGATTTTAAGTTCTTTGGGAATAAATTGAGGACTGGGATAACTGGGTCAAATGGTGGTTCCATTCCAAGTTTTCTGAGGAATCTCCATACTGCTTTCCATAGTGGGGGCACCAATTTGCAGTACTACCAGCAGTGTGTGAGTGTGACTTTTCCCCCACATCCTCCCCAACATTTATTGTTGCTTATATTCTTGATAATTGCCAATCTGACTGGAGTGAGATGGAATCATTTTTTTTAAAAAAAATTTCTGGACTTAAATACAAAGTTAGTACCATCACCCGACCTCCAAACAGATACTTAGACCTTCCACTCATCCCTCGGGAGCACAGCTGTCCTCTGCTGGCCCACTGTCTGCATCGGGCACCTGTCTGTGCCCCGACTTCCTCCCCTGTGCAGTGGGCATCATGGATCTCAGTATGACCCACTTCATGGGGTTACCAGGGGATTAACTGAGGCAATAGATGGAAAGGACTTAGTGTCCGATGCTCACAAGATCAATAAGGCTTATCTAGATTTTGTTTCTTTGTTCTTGTTTTTTGTCTGTGTTGTTATTTTCTGGGGATAACAATGGCGACCAGGCCCAATGAGGCTGTGCATCTTATGCAAACAGTCATTTCACAGTTGGCTCTGTTTGTGTTGACATTTTACCTTTCTTTCACCTGGCTGTCAGCATGAGGCTGGAGTAACCTCAGTGGACAGGTCTCCCTTGCATGTGAGTGTTGTTAGAATTCTGATCATTTTTTCAAAGTGATCACCTCTAATCAAGAGAGACGGGACCTCCTCTGTGTGCCAAGGTTCTCGCTCAGTCCCGCACTGATTGGTAAAGGTGTTAAAGGCACCAGACTGTAATTAATTATGCAGCCCCGAAGCCTGGCATTTCCATTATCTCTAGTTCCATCATTAATGGGCCTAAAGTGAGGGTGGGAAGGAGCAAAGTCTAATGGGCCCTTCTAGCCACTTGTACTGCTGGGAGGCCAGGGGAGACTCCGCCTGCTAGAGAAGTCCAACACAGCGAGAAGCAGGTGCCTTTAAAAGATGGTAGTTCAGAGAGCCCGTGGACCAAGGAGGACAGGGTACTGGCTACGATGTCCAGGGTTCTGGTTCAAGTCACCTGTCTTCCCTAACCTGTGGAATGAACCCCAAGACAGAAGGGAAGGAGTGTTATTAAAGATCTGCTCTACCAGACCCCTAAACACCCGGTTTCATTTCTCCTTTTTAGCATCCCCATGAGGGGGACATCATTTCCCTCCGATTTACAAGGAGTCAAAATTAATCTCAAACTAGTACGTAACCTGACCCCGGGGCACACAGCTAGTGGCTTGCAAATGTGAGATGGAGAACCTGGAGACTGACTTGTTCCATGCCCCCTGCCGTCTCCAAGATAACCTGTTTCTCATCTGCAAGATGAAGTGTCACCTGCATGTCACAATCTGCTCACATCCTACTTTTCAACCAAGGGACATCCCAGTGCAGCCTCCGCTATGATGCTGCCTCTGAGCCTCCCAGCGAGGCTGGCATCTCTGTCCTTTTTGTGCCAGTGTCTACAGCAGGTTATGCCTGGTCAGAGGAGCTGCGCCATCCTGCCTGCCTCAAATATACTATTTCTTTTGAAAGCATTTCCTTGTACCCACGGTAGACCTCAATTATGAGATCTTTCCAGAACCCCTCCCTGTGGCTGGGAACAGCACTTCTTTTTCGGGAGCTTCTCCTGTTGTTCCAACCATGGTGTTCAGATGGATACTGCTTACGAGGGCTGTTTCCCTGATGACATCAAGCTCAAGCCAGCCAGTCACGATGCCATGGCCCCCGCCCTTCCTCCCCTCCCCATTGGTGCAACCAAACAAACAATGGAGAGTGAAAGTAGAAGTGGCAAGAGGCAAGATCCAGAACCCACTTACGGTTATGTCCCAAGTCCCATGTCATGTGAATGGATGGACTGAAGCAGGGGCAAAGGGAATCCTAGTGGTGCTCAAATCCTCCACGTCCGGTGCCGCCATCTTGAAGTTCAGTTGACGCCTCTGTACCCTGGCAACAAGGTTGGCTTTTTGCCTTCCCAAGTTCAGTTCTTGGTAACAAAAACACCTTTCATGTAATAACCGTCCCTGTTGCGGCATGAAAGTCAAACCTCAATATTCAACTTTCCATATTGGAAAGTCAGCCTACTTGCTAAAATTTATTGGTGACCCAAAATAACCAATACTCAGGGTACTTTCATGACTGTTCACAGACATGGATAAAAGGGTGAGAAATTAGAATCTCCTGACACACATGTCCCCAGCTGAAGCTGAAGAGGTGATGCTCTGCCTTCATGTTTCAGTGCTCCCACTCCGAACAAGTGTTCTTCTCACCGTCTGTGTGGTGTCACATTTGTCACATGCTTGTACCTTTTGTTGGTGATTTTTGCTGTTTAAAATGGACCCCAAGAGCACGGCTAAAGTGCTCCCTGGTGTCTCCAAGTGCAAAAAGACTGTGATACGCCGTATGGAGGAAGCAAATGTGTTGGACAAGCTTCATTCAGGCATGAGCCATAGTGCTGTCAGCCAAGAGTTCAGAGGTAATAAACCAACAATCCACATTAAATAAGGTGTGTTTGAGCAGAAATGCACACAAAAAATAAGGCTATATATTGATTGTTTAATAAAAATATTGTGACTAGAGGCTTATAAGAACCTACTCCTGTATTTCCCTTAGGAGCAATGGCTTAGTATTTGCTATATTCAGTGCTCACAATGACTTTATAAAACATAGCTACTGTAAATAATGAGGATCAACTGTGTATATATGTAATATATACACACACACATGCAGTATTTATATATAAATATGTGTATATGTGAACGTGTCTGTATATATATATATATGTTATATGTGTAAATATATAACTGGATAATGAGAACCAACCGTGGGTATATTTTACATACACATGTATACAGTTGATTTCATTATTTCTGCTAGTGATTATGTTTCCATATACAAACACAAGCATATATAGTAAGTACACAGAGTCAGAGACAATAACTACTGTATACAATAACACATACATATTAATATATATATATATATATATATATATATATATATATATATAT
>NW_025999853.1:3352899-3362164 GCF_001458135.2 Marmota marmota marmota
ATATATATATATATATATATATATATATATATATATATATATTTGTACTCTCATATGTATGTGTTTGTACATGTGTGTGTATCTATAATTAACCCTCTGTGTACACAGGTTCCACATCCATGGATTCAATCAACCAAAATATTTGAAAACATTGTGTTTGTACTGAAATGTTCACTTTTTTTTTTCAAATTCTTATTGCCTTAATAATATAGTACAACAAATATTCACATAGCATTTGCATTGTTAAAGTACTATAAGTAAGATAGACCTGTTCCAAAGGATACAAGATGGTGTTCTTAAATTTATAGTGATTATTATAGCCATTTTAGATAAGGAATATAAACTTCCAAAGATTTTAGTGTCCATTGATCCTGGTACCAATCTCCTGCAGATAATGATGTATAACTGTGTAACTGTGTGTGTGAGTGTGTGTGTACAGGTAGGAGAAACGTAGTTGCTGGAAATGTTTTCCAACAATCCTTTGCAAATGCATCCCTTGGAGGTAACTTTCATGCACATTCCTGACCTCTTAAAACAGTCCTTTATTTTCTTCTTAAAATTGAATAAATAAATGTGAAAAGATGTCAATCATCTTACCCACCTGCTCCGATGCTGAAGGTCAAGCACTCACCATCTACCCCTACAGAACATGTATTAGGGATCATCTGCACAAAGATCCTATCAGGAGCAACAATAACCCTCCCACAGGAAGGAGACAAATGGATCCTGGCTTTGTCATTATTAGGGACCCCCCAGTTGAGGATGTGCACACCCAGTCTCTACAACCAGTTCTAGGTCTGGAGAGAAGAAGGAAAGAAGGAGAAAATGCAAACTTTTGTGGATGTATACCCAAGCTCAATTGGTGGCTGCCCACTCATGAGTGTAGGGCCTTGCTTGTCACTTAATGTCTACATGCTCCATGAAATGCTCCCTTCATGACAAGAAGAGGCTCTGGACATGTTTATCTAGAAACAGTCTTTGAGCCCTGGCCCAGTGGAATGTCCCCAAAGTCATGCAGGCAGTGGACTGGTTCTGGGGAACAACACACCCTCAGTTCTTCCCCTGATATGGATTCCTGTAATAGTTAAGGCAGAGGGTTCCACATCAGACCTCAGCACAGTCACACACAACAGTACCAAGGGGACCTGCATCTGCAGCACAAATAACCAGCTGAGACAAAGCTAAAGAATCCAGCAGGGATGAAAGGAGGTGGGGTAATTAAAAGTCCCAGTGAGGGTTCTTTAACAAGGGGAAAGGTGACTGATGGGCTGGGGGGCAGCAGCTCTTCTAGGGTTATTTTCAAATTAGGAGAACAAGCAGACAACTCCCTGGGAGTGTTCAATGATTTGTGGAGCCAAATCTTCATGGCTGAGTCTCCTACCCGTGAATTGAAGTTGCTGACTAGTCAAGTTCACTGCATAAAAGAGAATAACTGCACATGCATAGACCTGAACACTTTTTTAGTTGACCAAAGCACTGTCCTTATGTCATTTCATGTTTAATTCTCTCAAATACCCAGAGTAGGTAGTTGATATTTTATGGAAGAGGAAATCAAGGCATGAAAATTAGGTGAAATTGTACAAGGTTGGAGAAGGGTAGGCGTGGAATCCAGGTCATTTGATTCTACACCCAGATCCCTTCCCACCTACCATTGCTGTCTCACAAGACGTAGAAGCACTCTGGGCCATTTGGAGCCTGATCTGCTCCTTCCTTGGAGACTGGTAATGTTAAACCTGACTGTCTATATAAAGAAGAAAGACTCTGGATGTCTACAAGGGATCAAATATCAAAGTAGATTCAAACATCTTCTCATAGGATAGCTAAATGCTTTTAATGTTCCCCCCAAGTGACTCCAATGGGTGGCCACGTGAGAAACACTGGACTGGAATAGTATTTCTCAAATTTTATCATGCTTCAGAAACACTTGGGGGGCTTGTTAAGACAGTTCACTGGGCACCAACACCTGGGTTTCTGATTCAATAGGTCTAGGGTGAGACCCCAAAATATTTATTTGTAATAAGATGGTTCTTATTGACAGTACTGGCCCAGGAATACACTTTGAGAACCACTGAGCCTGCTAAGTTCAATCCTCACCTCTCTCCCCCAGACCAACCAGCCTGCATAGCAATTCCTCCTAACCAGCCCCTCCCTCCATGGTAAACTCTTAGGACAGGCTCTGACTTCTCCACAGTGAGATGTCCACATTTTTAAAGATAACCTAGAAAAAATTTCCTTTGAAGCTAAATTTTCCAATCCAGGTATGCTTGGAATAAAACCAATTTTTTTTGGACTGGTGTTTTTTTTTTTTTTTTAATTGATTCTGTACTCAAAAGAGGAGAGCAAGAGTGATATTCATAGTTAGGTTCCAACAATAAAAATCACATTTTCTTGTATGTTGATCCTGATGCTAGACTGAATGAGACTCCGGGAGGTCTCAGGGTCTGGGTGAATATATTTTCAAGTGTGAACCGGAAGGGTAGTTGTGATGGATGGAATTATCAGCACCAACGTTCTAGTCCCATTATGCACCCCCACCCTTGTCATGGTGTCAAGGTCGGTGGACATTGCTTCCCTGTGCCTCGACTTTCCTTTGCCAATTGAGATGTTATTGAATGTGACATGATAAAGGTTTAAGACGTTCTTGCCTGTAGGTTCCTCGAAAGACTAGGAATAGAACCACCATATGACCCAGCTCTACCACACCTCAGTACTTTTCCATGAGAATTAATCTCGGCATACTACAGCAGTACGTGCAGACCCACGTGACAGCACAGGTGACAATAGACAAGCTATGAAATCAACCGAGGTGTCCATCAACAAATGGGTAAGAAAAGGTAGTATACACGCACAAGGGTGTTTACTCAACCATGAAGAAGAATGAAATTATGTCATTTGCAGGAAAATAGATGGACCTGGAGACCTTTATTGTAAGCTGAATAAGTTAGTCTCAGAAAATCAAGAGTCATATGCTCTTCCTTATTTGTGGAAGCTGGAGAGAAAAAAATGTTGAAGGAGACTCCATGAAAATAGAAGGGAGATCAGCAGAGAGGATAAAACCGGATCAAGGGTAGGAAGTAGGGGAAGGCAGGGGGAGGTACTGGAAATGAAACTGATTAAATGATGTTATTTTTCATGTACAGCTATCACAATGAATCGCATGGGAGGATCAGATGAACTCTAGATAGAGCAAAGGGGAGGGAGGGGAAAGGAGTGGGCATGTGAGTAGTGAAGATGGTGGAATGAGATGGACACCATTACCCTAAGTATATGTATGAAGACACAAACGGTGTGACCCTACTCTGTGTACAACGAGAGTAATGAAGAATTGTGCTGTGTATGTGTAATATGAATTGTAATGCATTCTGCTGTCATACATAACAAATTAAAATTTAAAAAATTAAATGGACAATGCACCCATAAAATGAAAAACAATGCACTTGCCTGTTACTGTTTCCATTTTTGTGCTTCTACAATATTAGTAGAAAAGCAACCATGTACTAGGAAGACATTCCTCTCTGACCTGAGACCCCAAAGGGGCATATATGGACAGAAATGGTCTAATACTCAGAACTGAAGCTCCAAGCAGAGTCACACTGGCCAATCTGGAGACACTTGAGTAGGAAATATGATTATCATTCAATGCCACTGCATTTTAGAGTAGGCTATTACACTGCATTGATGTAACAATTGTTGACTAATGCAGGAGGGATAATAGAAGTCCTAAAATGAGATTAAGAAAGAAACAGAAATGAAAATATTTGGAGAAATCATGAGTGTGTTTGTTGAAGTTATCTAGAGAAACAGAACTATTAGGAGGTATTTTCTCTATCTACATGAATGTATCAAGAAATTCATTAGAAGGAATCAGCTTATACAATTATGCAGTCTGACAAGTCCTCAACTTTGTAGTCAGTGAGCGGGAGAGACTGGAGGACTGATGATGGAGTTCTAGCATGAAGACTGAGACCCAGGAAGAGTCAATGTTTCAGTTAAAGACTGAAGACAGAGAAAAAGATGATGGTTCAGTGTGAAGGCCATTGGACAGCAGGCCTGTTCAAATAATAAATAAATACTTATTATTTAACAATAAAAATATTTATCATTGAATATATAATATTTAATTGCATTAATGATATATTAATATATTAATATTATTAAATAATAAAATGTTTATTATTTAATAATATAGATTATTATTTTATTATTTGTTCTATTCATGCCTTCAATGATCAGATGAAGTCAGCATTGGGAAAGTCAGCCTGTTTTTTAAGGATCTTTTAAAGCAGTGAACAAATTAATACACATTGTACCAAGAACAATTTCTGGCACTCAGGAAGTGATAGGTAAGTGTATTCTGTATTATTTATATCCTGTTTTAACTTTAGCACCATATGCTAGTAGACAACAATAGAATATTTTTAAGTGTGTGAAAATATATGCACATGATGAAAATTTGTATGATGAAAATTTTGAGCTTATATTTTATATTCCACTAAGTATAATTTTAAATTAACATAAATATATATTTGGTGTGTTTAAGGTCTCACAATGTTTACCTTTCAAAGAATCTTTATAAAAATACATATTAAAGAAAAAAAAAGATAGTGGAAAAGAAGCCAGAGAAATAGGACTAATTGTAAGTAGCTCAGTAAAAGTCAATATTGTGTAAATAAATGACGATCAAGACGAAGGAAGGGAAGACAGTTACTTGTGACAGCACAGAGCTAAACTCGATGAAATCAGTATGGTGGGTGTGCATGAGCAAGAGGAGGAAGTAGAAGGAGATCAGAGAGTGCCAAGGTCTGTTCTTTCTCAGAGAGAAACTATTTATATTCATTTAATGACAACAAATATCTATTGGATTCCTGGCATGTGACATGCATTATTCTAGACAGTAGAAATATACCAATGGACCAAGGATCTCTGCTCTTGTGGGACCTACATTCTGGTGTGTGTGGTGCTGGGGAAGGGGGGTACATAAAGACAAATACAAATCAGGAAATCTTCCCTATGTTAACTAAAAGGCCTTCCAGTTTGGACTTTCAAATGTAAAGGTCTTGGAAGTTGTCACTCCTGTCCTTAGAACAACAATAAAAACTTTGGACAAACCAAATATCAACAACTCTTATTGGACCCATCAGAGAATCAAACTTTTAAGGGAGATGATTACCATGAAGAGACTTCCCAACCCAGTTAGAGCCAGAACTACTTACTTGGAGCATTAGCTCCTGGAGACACAAAGTGTTTAGACACTGAAGTGGCAATTCTGATGAATTTCCAGAGGCTGAGTGTTATGGTTTGGATGTGAGGTGTCTCCCAAAAGCTCATGTGTGAGACAATGCAAGAAGGTTCAGAGGAGAGATGATTGGGTTGTGAGAGTCTTAACCCAATCAGTGCATTAATCCCCTGATAGGGATTAACTGAGTGCTAAGTGAAGTGGCAGGTGTGGCTGGAGAGGGGAATTGGGGTGTGAATAGGGGGTATATATTTGTATCTGTTTTCTGATCACCATGTGAGCTGCTTCCCTCTGCCACACTCTTCCACCATGATGTCCTGCCTCACCTCCAGCCCCGAGGGATAGAGCCTGCTGTGTATGGACTGAGACCTCTGGAACCGTGAGCCCTTAAATGAACCTTTCCTCCTCTACAGTTGTTCTGATCAGGTCTTTTAGTCGCAGCAGCAAAAAAAGCTGGCTAAAACACCAAGTGTGGACTAGCCTGAGAGTAAGAAGCTCATGGGGTTAGAGTCTTGTGGGGACTTGACCCATTCATTGGTTTTACTTCTAAGAATCTCTTCTCAGGGTGAGGATCTAAGAAAGATTCCCTACTGGCTCTGGCTGAGGGAGGGAGGGAAGGAATGACCTTGAAGAAATGCCCTCTAGTCTCTCCATAACAATGGCTTACTTCAGTGAAAAAGACTTCATCCAGAACTCCTGGAAAGGGCTTCCTCTCACTCTGACCCCCTTGAGCCTTCCTCTCTCACCTGGGTGGGGGGAAAGCACATAGAATAAACTGGTAAAGGTCACAGGCTACACACAGGCCCCCTAAAGGCCAGAGACCCGATTGGAGGATTGTAGAATACTGTCCTTCCCACACCTTGCCACCAAACCAATGGGGCTCCCGAGTAATAACAGCAGGACTCAACAGAAAAAGCTAGAGGCACAGGTCCCCTCAGGGAGGAGCATTTAGGGACACCCTAAGACAGGAAAGAAAATACCAGGGTGTTAGAGGAATCTGAGGCAGCTGGTACCTATAGCTCAAGAAATCATTTTTTAAAAGCTCAGATCCTATCCAGATTTAAATAAATCCTCACACTAGAGACATGCTTACCTCTCTTCCTATTGGCTGCCATGACATCATACATGATGTCATGTGTGCTTGGTATTATGTCACTTTACCTCTGTGGGCTTTGTCCCCAAAACACACAACTTCAGTTTAATCATGAGATAGACATTAGACTAATTTCAACTGAGGGACATTATCAAAATAACTAACAGCACTTCTCAAAACTTTCAAAACCATCAAAACAGAGAAAGTATGAGAAATTGTCACAGCCAAATGAAGCCTAAAAAGACAAGACTACTCATGGCAATGTGGTGTCCTGGATGGGACTTTGGAGAAGAGCAAGGCCATTGGGTAAAAACTAAGGAAATCTGAATGAAGTGTGGACTTCCTGCTGACAACCCTGATCCCTATGATGAACATAGCAGGCTCATAATGGAAGAGTGTGGGTGTCTGAGAATTCTTCGTACTGTCTTCACAATAATTCTGTAAATCTAAAATGCCCTTAAATTAAAAGATTGTTAAAAATAATAATAACTAAGCCACCAGGACATAGCCTAGTGCAGATCCCGTTGTCAGCCTCTGAGCCAGATCTCTTATTAACCTTCTGGCTTCTCAGGAAGATGCTCTGGGACAGTCATGCATAGTGAGGTATTGAGAGCTAGACACCCCTCTACTGGCATCACTAGCTAGCATGTGTCTTAATGAATATGCCCCCATGCACTGCTCCCAGCATGGTTGCATATGAGATTGCTAGCATAACTGTCTTAAATTGAGGATAAAATCATCAAAGGCTTTCCCAACCAACCCTTCAGTAGCTCTCCCAAATGTTTTCAAATAGATGGAGACAAAGAAGGTTCTTCATTAAGGGAATGAAAAACACAAAAACAAACAAAAAAAAGAACTTAAATGAGCTAATAAACGAAGAAAGTATCAAGGACAGTAAGGGAATGAGGAGTGGGGGTTTGGGGCGACAGAACTGGGAATGAAGTGGATCAGAAACTGCAATACTAGGTGCCTAAAGAAGGCTTCCTTTGAGGGAGTGAAATCTGAACACAAAAGGGTGGCACAGAGCCATAAAGAGATCTGAGAAAAGCGTTGCAGGCAGAGGGTACAGAAGGTGCAAAAACTCCTAGAGTAGAAGTGTGTTGTGGGCAGTAGAAGTGTGTTGTGGGCAGTAGGGAACCCAGCGTGTCCCCCATGGAGGGAGCAAGGGGGAGGGCAGCAGAGGATGTCAGAGCAGGCAGGATCGCCCAGGCTCCAGTAGGATGCAGATTCTTAATGAAATGGGATCCTTTGCAGAGACTTGAGGGCAAGAGTGATTCAATCTAACCTTATTTTAAGAGAACCTCCCATGGGTTTGTGTGATGGGCATGAACTCATGGAGAGAGATGGGTCAGGAAGCTATCACAAGAACTGGGGAGTGTTGATGTACTCAGAGGAGCAGACCCCAATGGAGGTGATGAGAAGTGAAACAGAGTGTCCTGAGGTAGAGCCAGTACCATGCCCTGACCAACTGGATGTGGACCACCAGGGGAAGAGAGGCATTAGGGATGATGCCAAGTGTTTAACCTGAGTGAAGACAAGAGTGGGAGTTGCCATAAGTTGAACTGGAAAAGGCTGCAAGAGACTAGATTTGCAGGAAAGGGAGGAAGAAGATGTTAAGAAAGATCAGTGGATTGGTTGCAGCCTTACAGAGAAAGAGGTGGAAATAGGGTAGAGAATGGGGTACATGAAATGAGGTTATGGGAGCTTTGCAGTTCTGTCAATGTCAAGGTCTAGAGAGTATAAGCAGAAAAAATGACTTAAAAGTTGTGTTCTATTTGTGTAGAAAAATAAAAATAAAATAAAGGTCACTGTGTGCATTAATCAGAGGCTACACAAATAAGTAGAAAATAGAAAGAGAGGTTTGCAAACCATGAAAAAACTAAGGTTGCCACAGTCTGGCTGGGCACAAAATCACGAGCCACTCAAACAGGAACAAACTTTATTTTGAAACTCCCGCCAATGCCCTGTATGCTCCCGGGAAATATGACACCCACCAACAGGAAATCCTTCCTCCGGAATTCCCTCCTACCACACTTCCCCAACCAATGGGAACTCTCCAGGAGTCCCATAGCAGGCCCAGGTGGACAGCAGGGGTCTAATATCCATTTGAATGCAGATCTTAACATAATCATATCATCTCAATGGCTTGCTGGCATCACCTTTCAACCAAAAATGCCATGCATCATTACTACTTGGCTATGGCTCTTAGCATTTGAGAAAGCAAAGTTTAAGGGGAGAGAGGGAGAGAGAGGGAGAGGGAGAGAGAGAGATTGAGAGATTGAGAGATTATAAGCCAGTAAAATAAACAATAGCTGATGAATATAATTATTACAAAATTTATTTACCAAAGATATTAACTTAAAATATTTAAGAACAACAACAGTCAAAAACCATGGATAGAAGTCAACATTTTTATTTGTATGTTTAGATTATTATACGTGGTCCCAGAAAATAACATTTAGAAGAAATCTTGACATCATAAGTAAGCTTGAACTAATATATGAACAACTCAATAAAGAGACATTGGCTATTGTCTGGGGCTCGTGGGACATTTTCAAATGTCAACCATGTGTTAAAGCACACATATGCCAAGCCAACCCAGAATCACATCTCACACACTGCATCCTCTTAGTGTAATGTAATAATGACATAAATCAATAGTAATATAGATTGTCAAATGATTTTGTCTATCTAGAAAACCAATTCCAAATAACCCATAGGTTAAGGTAAAATCATGAGGAAGATTATGAGATATTTAGATATGGACAGCAGAGGAGGCACCACAGGGCAGTATTCATGCCACAGTCCCAGACAGTATGGATGGGATACTTAGAACCCCCAAGACAGCCATCAGGTAAGGAGAAAAATTGAAAGAAATTGGACTAAGTTTTCAAGTTGGAGAATCTAGAAAAATAGCAAGATACTAAATGGGGGGG
>NW_025999853.1:3362175-3419120 GCF_001458135.2 Marmota marmota marmota
GGGGCAGAAGGAATGACATTTAGAGGCAAATATCCATGAAAGAGAACAACACTAACAACCAAAATCTCAGTGGGGGGTAGGGGAAACATCATTTTCAAAAGTTTTTTTCTTTAAGAGAGGCCTTTTATAGTATTGATCAAAGTATATAGTATATGTAATATATAATATATTATATATCATGTTTTATATATACCCACACACATACACATATAAGTACATAAACACAGAGAGAAATAATTCTTAAGCTTATGAAGTTGGAGCCCTACCTCACACCGTATATAAACATTAACTCAAAATAGATTGTACCTAAAAGGTAAGAGCTAAACACATAAAACTCTTAGAAAAACATAGGTATGCATTTTCCTGTCTTTGGATTAGACAATGATTTCTTAGATCTGACACCAAAAACACAAGTGACAACAACAAAAAAGTAAATTGGATTTTATCCAAATGGAAAACACTTGTATACCATGAAGGACATCATCAAAAAAGTATACTCAGTGGTACAGTGCTCGCCTAGAAAATGTGACACTCTGGGTTCAAACCCCAGTACTGAAAATAAAAGAAAGAAAGAAAAAGAAAAATAACTGATAGCCATTGAATGGGGGGATATTTGTAAATTTATATGATGAATTTATATCTTTAATATATAATGTATTAATATATAAAGAATTCTTGCAATGCAATAATAAACAGGCAACCCAATTAAATATTGGGCAAAAAATCTGACAGATAATTCTCGAAAGAATTTATACAAATGATTATTAAATATAAAGAGAAGATCAGCATCATGGGTCATCTGGGAATTGCAAATCAAAGCTGCAATGAGATACTACTTCACATCTATTAAGGTGGCTGTCACCAAAACCAGATAATAAGTACAAGTGAGGATGTAAAGAAAGTTGACCCCATGCACTGCAGATGGGATTGTACAATGTTGCAACCTCTTTGGAAAAGAGTTTGGCAATTCCTCAAAGGATTAAAAATAGAGTTAAAATAGATACCATTGGGATTTACCCCAGAGAAATGAAAGCCCACTAAATTAAAACTGTTGCACCAATTTTCACAGCAGCATTATCCATAGTAGCAAAAATGTGGCAACAAATTGAATGTCCATCAACCTATGAATGGATACATAAAATGCGGTCTATCCATATAATGGAACATTCTTTAGCCTAGAGAAGAATGAGGTGCTGACACACATGGATGAACCTTGGAAATATCCTGCCAAGTAAAAGAAGCTGTCACAAAATAACACACATTGTGTAAATCAATTTTCATGAAATGTCCAGAATAATCACATCTACAAAGACACAGTAAGTAACTGATTTCTAGGACTCAGGGGTGGGGGAGGGGTGGAATAGAGGCATGACTGTTGAGGGGTGCAGGTTTCTATTGGGGGTCAAGGAACATATTCTAAAATGTTTGGGGTGGATGGCTGCACAGCTCTGGATGTAGACTGAAAACATTTAATTGTGCACTTTAAATAGGTAGATGGCCTGGTATACAAATCATATCCCAAGAAAAGGCGTAAAGAGGAAGATTTGAGCAAATTTAAACAAAAATGCTGCAAGACTGATAAGAATAGAGTCAGAAAAGTCGATTTCAAGACAAAAAAACCTTTCAAAAAATCATTTTAAAATGAGAAAATTTTAAGTTCAGAATTAAGGTAAAAGAATCATACATCTTAAAAAGGAGAAGACAAAATATGCAGAAATCTTAGATATTAAATGAGATAGTTACAAAAACACAATTCTAATGAAAAACTCCAATGCGCCGTCTACTTCTATAAGATAGAAACTAAAAAAGTCATGGAAAATTTAGTAATTTAAACTTATTAAGATTAATAAATATATGTAATTTTACTAGCATCCACAGAAAATATACCTTTGTAAGCATTCATGCGATGTTTACAAAATGTAATTACATGGTAGAAATTGTAGGGGCCATGTTCTCTGGCAACACTGCATTAAAACTGGAAATTAATCATGAAATGTAATCAAATCCATGAGAGGAAACCACTTAGAAATTAAACAACCTTCTATTAAATAAAGGTTGACTCAGAGAAGAAATAAAAATTTTTAATTATATGCTATTTAGAAAATAGCAAAAAAATTAAGAACAATGTTTATTAAAACCAGTGGGGGAAGTTTTTAAAAGCCTTCATTATTAAATAAAAAAGAATGTAATTAGAATACTAATCATCTAATTTTTTAAAAAACCATAAAATAACCCCAAAATCAACATCAAGAAAGAAATGATAATCTTAGAAACAGATGTTTATGAATTATAAGCAAATAAAATAGATTTTTTTTAAATTAAAATGCTGAAAGTGATTCCCAGACTTCAAATATTGGGAATATGTCGAGACTAGATATATCCAGAAAGATGGTCTGAGGTCAGAACACAGAGTGCTGCCTAAAACACAGGACTCGAGTTTTTAAATGCAAGCGGCGGCTAAGGAGGAAGTCACACAAATTGTAGAAGTTCAAAAAAAGAAGAAGAAAAGCAGAAGCAGTGAGTCTTGCTGTACCCTTGCTCCCTGTACTTATGTCACCGCCCTGGGGAACTCAAGGGTGCTCTCAAGGGTTCCATGTGCGTTGGGAAGAAGACACAATCACATACACGTGGCAGATCCTCGAGTAAAGCTGGACCCCTCTTGGAACAACACACCATCCCTGGTGAATTAATATTCAACACACACACACACACACACACACACACTTAGATACACACTACAGATTCTGTCACTCTTAGATTTGGTTCAAGATCATGTAAAAAATAAAAATAAAATATTTTGCCCAGGGAATCCTTACCTCTAAGTTGACTACGTCTCTAAGATGGAACTCTTTTAATCACTGCCCTCAGGAAATAAAGACAAAATATAGTGTGAAAGAGAGAAAGCAAAGAGGAAAAGATGTCATGGGGACAGAGGGGGAAGGGACAGTCCAACAGACGCACCAGCATTCTACAGGAAGATCCTAGAGACCAGGGGAAGGTGCAAGGTTGGAAAGACAACAGCGGGAACTTCACAGGTCAATGCAATACTCGGGTGCTCAGATTCAGAGGTGCCAGGAAAGGTAAGCAAGACAAATGACTGGGAGCTGCTCCTAAATGTATGACCAGCCATGAGCCAGGAAAATTTCTTCAATGATGCTATAAAGAAAGATGGAATTAGACAGAGAACAATTAGAGCAAGATCTTCCTCCTCCCGGTAAAAGTGGAAGGCAGAAGGCCGCAGAATAACATTTTGAAGTTTCTGATATAAAAAAACACCGACAACCATCAAGCATGAGAACCATACTTTTTTTTTACATACACATAGATTTTTGTTGAAATTTTAAAAGGAAGAATTTAAAGATTAATTTCAGGGAGAAGTAAAATATCTCACAACATATGTGCAAATCCAAAAATAATTACTGGTTATGCAAAAATGATTTCTAAATTTATTTTTATTTTGTATTTTATTTTTAATTGACACATAATAATTGTACATATTTATGGAGTACAATGTGGTGTTTCGGTATGTGTATACATTGTTCAGTGATTAAATCAGGGTAATTAGCATATTCATCACCTCAAATAAGGTAGAAGTAAAAATCTTGGCTGTCAATCAAATAAACATTGGAAGAAGAATACAGGATTATACTGCATTATTCAGAAGGAGAATCATGATACGGATTAACTCTTTGTTGTCAATAGTATATTAAATTTTCTAGGGTAATCACTAAAACAATAGAAAACGTATAATTTCCAAATTTTAAAGGAAATGTGAAGTGGAGGTTAAAGAGACAATTGATCTCAGCATGCCTAGAAAGGCAAGAAATAACCTTCACAAAAAATATAAGAAATCAATCAAAATGTAATCATCCCTTACAAATTAATTAACCCCTCCCCATGAAAAGAAGTGATCAACTGAATTAAAGAGATATATTCTTCCCTAAAAGTTTTTGGTGTGACCAGAACCTGTGACATTGGACGTTGAACTTTGCTGAGTGTAGGGCATTTTGACCTTGCAGTTTATAGAGAAGCCTGAGCTGGCTTCTAACTTTGAAGACCTGGACCTCTAAGGCTGAGAGCACAGGTTGGCTGGTGTGTTCACAGGCAAATGAGACAGCATCACTTACTCTGGACCATGCACAGAGGTGACGGGGCACTCAGACTCCACAAAGGATATTGTGGCATTGCCACCCTGGCAAGCCAAGGCACTGGCTCTGGATTCTCAGCATGTGCCAGGGCTACAGTCATGGGTCTCTCTGTGCAGTTACAGAAGCATCACCTCAGCAGGGCCTGGAAACCTACTAGAAATGCAGGTTCTTGGACCTGACCCTTGAACTACAGAATCAGGATCTCCACTGGAGGACAAGCAACCTGGATTTTCACAAGCCCTGCAGGGGACTGCCTGGCAACACACTGAAGCCTGGGAACCGCTGGTCTGCAGCAGCACAGAGAGCTTTAGGAAGCAAGGACTCTGGGCAGTGGGGTGCATTCAGGATGCGGGCTGCTGCTGCTGCTGCTGCTGATGTGATAGCACAGCTTTCCCCATCCATCTGAGGCTGTGGCAATACTCCACAAGAGAGAAAAGAGCATTGTCATCCAACTGGGAATCATTTGGAATGGAGCAGTGCTTGCTGTGTTTAAATTGCAGGACAATTGTTTTGTGCATCTGAGTACCAGGAAATTTTTAGATTTTAATGACCTGTATCTACTCCCCATTTTCTCTCTTCTCAGCCTCTGGTAACCACCATTCCACTCTTTTACTAGTTGATTTAAGTATTTTAGATACCTCATATTAAATGTAATCATGCAGTATTTCTCCTGTGACAGGCTTATTGCACTTAGCCTAATGTCCTCAGGGTTCATGTGTGCTGTTACATATTGCAGAATTGTTTTCTTTTTAAAGGCCAAGTAATATTCCATTGGGTATGTACCATATTTTCCTTGCTCACCAGCAACCATAAATTTTTTTTCTCATTTAAGCTAAATGAGAATATCTTAGGGATCTCCTTTACGATCATGCCTTAGAGTTAGTCACTGTGTTGTAGACTTAAACATTGATAAATAAAGTAGATCTTATATTAAATATTTTTATACCAATAGAATAAAATTTTTAAAAGGTGCTAAATGTGTGAAACTCAGAACATTTTTTTTTAAAAGAAATAGATGAAAACCCTGATATCTGAGCTCAATACACAGTGCTGGGCATTTGCCCCAAATCCCATTTTACCTACCTACTCTCTGAGGGCATTGAAGGTATAAAATTTATCAAGAGTAGGGTCGCTCACTATCATCACTGTTCAATGTTGAACTGGGTAGCTTAGATAACACAACCAGACAAAAGGCAGAAAACCGAAAAGTGAGAAGTCAACCATCATTATTTTTACACTGTGTTATTTTAATCTGGGAAGAAATTACTCTAATCCAAACAACAACAAAAATCTGTTAACGTAAGTAGTTTAGGAAAGTAGCTTGGTTTGGTGGTCATGACGTTGTACCTCTGAGACCCCTGACTATAGGGTGCATTACTGACCTACGCCCCAGCTGAGCTCTGTAATTCATCACCCAATGTGTTGAAGTCAGGCTTCCAAGATGATGTGAGGACACTAAGGTGCTCCACTCCTAGAGATGAGGGCTTTTAGAATGCACACAGGATGGCACCAAGACACCCGGTTTGAAGTGAAGGAGGAGCTTAGGTGGGCCGTGACCATGGGTCCCTCAGGTTGTATCATTACTGAGTATCACTCATTATCAATCATTATCACTCGGATGCTGCAGTGGCTTTTATAGCTCTGCTGAAGTCCCAGCCAAAGGGAGCACTGTGGAAGGTGAGCCGCCATTCTTCAGAATGCAATGGGTGTATTAAATTAAACAGCTCTGGTTGGTCCTGGGTCCCCAAAGGGAAGAATGAGCTGGGAATGGAGTGGTGGTAACAGAAGAGACTCAATTCACCATCATTCCCAGTGTCCCATTGGGGTACTTTGTGCTTCCCAAATTCTCTCAATTCTGGACTCTGGGAGATTGCAGGGCTGGTCTGCCTTAGTGGTAAATAATAGCAGCTACCAGTAGACTGTTCAGGCCCAGTCCACCCAAATGCTCACCATGATCTGACAAAGTCTGATAAGAGTCAGACTTGTTGGTTCTGTGCAAGGAGAGAGCCACACAGGTCTGAGCTAATATTAACTCGAAGACTCACACAGCCTTTGAGTCGTGATGAGCAAGATTTCCATTGGGCCACAAGGTATGGCTCCCTACAGGGCACTTTGGAACCCCCTGTGATGAGGGACCAGCAGGTGAGGAGAAAAGTCACTGTATTGGCTGAGGCCATTGAGCTCGGTCAGCACAAGGACTTAGGGCTGCATTTCCATGACGAGATGAACCACTGGGCACCTCCTGGGATCCCCCCTCTCCCCATTACTTCATTAAAATACAGAGATGACTATGGTTACCAGAGATTCACATTCCTCAGGAGTGAAGGTTTGGGTCACTCTGCCAGCTAAGCCATCAAGACCTGCCAAGGTGAGAGCAAAGGGAACTTAGAATTCACAATGGAGAGAGGGTAGATGCCGTTCCAGGCCCCATCCCACCTGCAGTGACAGGGACTCTGCTCCCATCTATGTTTCTGTTTCCCCTCAGGAAGGGAGACCACAGGAGCCATGGAGGGGCTTCCCTTGACTCTGAGACATAGATCTGTGGTCCATGAGAGATGGACTGTGATGGCCTCCCAGACCCAAGGGAGGACCAACAAGCCCAGCTGCCACACCCCACACCCATCTCCATGTGCTGCTAAGGCCATTCAGAAGATGGCCACTCCGCAAAGGGACAGCTGTGGCTCAAGGACTCGCAGGGCCTCACGGAGCTTCCTCCCAACTCCACTGCAGTCCAAGATGATTCTACTCAAACCCTTTCTCCTGTGGCATCCCACCTGCCTCGTCCAGCCTCCCTGACCCCTCTTTATTTTCTCACAAGCGTCTGATTCTTCTTTTGGCATCTGATTCTTGGTGGACCTCAACTAACAGACTTATTAGATAATTCATGTATCTATCACACATTCGTAAAATAAACTGTATACTTCAACATCAGTCATTAAGAGCAGCCCCATTTATAATCACAACCCTGAAAGGATAAAAGATCTAGGAAATAGAATAAAAATAGTGTTTTAGTCAGCTTTTTTGCTGCTGTGACTAAGGATCTGACCAGCACAACTGTAGGGGAAGAAAAGTTTGAGAGCTCACGGTTCCAGAGGTCTCAGCCCAGAGAAGGCCGGCTCCATTCCTCACAGTTCCAGGTGAGGCAGAACATCATGGCGGAAGAGGGGGGCAGGGGGAAGCAGCTCACATCACGGTGATCCTGAAGCAGAGAGAGACTCCAGCTCCAGATACAAAATACATAGCCACAACCACGCCCCCAACTAACCACTTCCTCCAGCCACACCCACACCCCACCTGCCTCAAGTTACCACCCAATTAATCCCATCAGGGATCAATTCAGTGATTGGGTTAAGGCTCTCACCACCCAATTATTTCTCCTCTGAACCTTCTTGCATCGTCTCACACATGAGCTTTTGGAGGACACCCCATATCCAAACTAAAACAATAGGAAATAGAATAACAAAATATTCCAATGTAGTCTAAGAAAAAGCTTGTAGAAAGACAAAGGTTTGGGTATATTTAAACTCAACACCATAAATATTTCAATTCTTCTTATATCTATTTAGAATGTTAACAGGATCTCAATGGACATATTCACAGACTGTTTTTAAAGAGGTATACTTCTTGGCTGTAGAGCTTATATGCAAATATTTCAAAAGCATAGACCATTTGATCCAGGAATTGCAATTCCTTGAAATGACCTCTACACATGTTTAATTCTTGTAGCATTGTTTGCAACAGCTAAAGCCGAGAAATGATAACAGCAGCCATCAGCGGTGGCCTGATCAAGTAGAAGATGGTGAGTCTACACAGTGAAACATTTTCAGGTGCCAAAAAATTTGTCTAGTTATTTATATATTGATCTTCAAAGATGTCCAAGCTATACCATTATGTGAAAAAGCAGAGAACAGTGTTACAACACGCCACCCCTTGTATATAAAAAGAGGAAAGCAAAAAATATAAACGTATGTGTCTGTACTAGCATAAAAATATTGAAGGAGCTATGGAAACTAACATAAACATTAACTCTGGTTGGGTTGGGTGGACCTGGATTCAGAGAGAAGAGGTGAAAGCAGTCCCTTGAGCCCTAAGTGTGAGGGACCTATTCCAGTAATGACATAAGCCTATGTTGAAAATGCCAATGGAATTTACCACTCACTAGAATACCATTTTGTACCCACTTGTTTGTAAGGAACTATAAAGCCTCGGTCATCAAGCATGGTGAGGAACATTTCCTATAATCTGACAATGTCACTCTTTCTTCTATGTCTGAGAACACATTGTGCCTCACGTGGTACTGACAACCATGTGCAATAATATCTATGGAAGCATTATTTGTCATAGGAAAAAGAAACTTTGCTGCAATCCAAATTCCTCTGAGAGCAGAATAGACAAATTTGTAATATCCATTCAAGGGAATACCATACTTCAGTGAAAAAGAATAAAGTCCACTACATGCATAAACCACAAGGAATCTCAAAACATGATGCTGAGCAGAAAAAAAAAATCTTACAGTATAATTCAACTCACTAAAAAAATCAAAAACAGCAAAACTAAACAATATTGTGTTTGGGGAAAAGTGTCGATGGCATGACTAAATATGGCGGTGATTCACATGGTATTTTTGGAAGCAGCCAGTTCTCAGCAATGGAGGGAGGGGCTATGTGAAGAGGGTGAATCTGGGCTACTGGTAGTACTCCATTCTTCTCAAGATTTCGAACTCTAGATAGGGCAGCGGGGTGGGAAGGGAAGAGAGGGGTAGGGGGTTAGCAATGATGGTGGAATGTGATGGTCATCATTATCCAAAGTATATGTATAAAGACATGAATTGATGTGAACATACTTTATATACAGAGATATGAAAAATTGTACTCTATATGTGTAATAAGAATTGTAATGCATTCCACTGCCATGTATTTAAAAAATAAAATCAGTTAAAGAAAAAGATTGGAATGCAAGGTTTATTTTTGTTTTAGTATTTTAAAATACCTATGCAGAAGTCTAGCCTATGTCTGTCTGTAAGACATAGTTCCTGACTTTTTTGATGTAAAATAAGTTTTCTTAAAAAAAAAAGTTAATGAAATGGACATCTTTGATACACAAAAAATATTTGGAAAAGGAATCCTGTGACAGATAAGAAAGAGGGAATAAAATATTAAAGACAATACATAACTGTATGCATTTAAGAGGAAAAATGGAAATGGAAACATATGGGGGAACTTTAAAACATTCACTTGAGCAAAAGTAGAAAACCCAAATAGAGAAGTTACTTTGAAAGACTGAAAAATTTATCAAAGAATCACTTTGCAAAAACTGTGCCAGTCAGTTTTGAAATTTATTCTTTCAAAATTCCAAGGGACCCAAATCCCCATGCTACTGAAATTGTTTTAGGCATAGAAAAATATAAATGTGTACTGCATTGTGTAGTCAACACAAACCCGACTCCAAAATGTAGAAGGGAAATAAAACTGGGAAGAGATGTAGAAACCCCGAATAATATATGATTAGACTCGATCCAGTAGCAAAATTAAAATAATTATTCACAAAATGACCAAGTAAGACCTATCTAAGACATGCAAAGATGATTTATTATAAAAAGGCTATTTATGCAACATTTCACATGAATATATTTAAGGATAAAATAGGAATAATAATGTTAATGAGGAAAGAAAAGATAGTAACATTCAAAGTAAATTCTAGAATCCCAAAATTTGTTGTTGTTGTTTTTTTTTTTTTGAAAAGAGTGGGGGATTTAGGAAACAACATTTTTTTTTTATCATAGTAAAGTTTTATATTCTATGCTGTCAACATTATCCTTAACTGTGAACACTAGACAATTCCTACTTAAACCAGAGGCAAAGGCAGTCAGGAAAAGAGGCTATTGTGTTCCTTATAGTTTAGTGCAGTTCTGAAAATTCTAAGCAATGCAATTAGAATCAACACAAAAATGTGATATGATTGTTGTAAAAATGTCAAAATGATCATCTTGTACAATAATGCAATTGCATTCTTATGAAACTCATAATAACTTCTCTATTTGGGGTTTCTACTTTTGTTCGAGTGAATGTTTTAAAGTTTCCCCCATATGTTTCCATTTCCATTTTTCCTCTTAAGTGCATACAGTTGTGTATCAAATTTTAAAACATTTATCTTTTAAACTAGTCCTGTTAGTTAACTTCATAGAATAAAATATTTTAAAAAGTCAGTATATTTCATATATGTGAATAATAGTCCCTGAAAGAAGGACTAAAAGATATTTTACCATGGTAGCCCAAACACAGAATTCTGAGAGAAAGAAATTTAAGAAAGACTATGAAAACTGAAAAATTTATCAAAGAACCACTTTGCAAAAATTGTTCCAGTCAGTAGAATCTATGGGATACACTCAAAAATATTTGCCAAAAAATAGCAATAGATTTTAATACATAGGAAAAAAAATGTGTAGGAGAAAACTTGTATAATAATTCTCCTGAAATTAATTTATGAGTTGAATGAAACCCCAATTAAATTCCTAATGGGATTTGTTTGGAACTTAATTATTGAATTCTTAAGTTCACCTGAGGGGAAACAACAGTAATAATACACACCAAACAGATTAGCCAGAGAACAACTGAGAACTTTTTAAAAAGAACAATTAGGAGATAATCTTCCTACAAATAAATAAGTGAATCAAAACATGCAACTATCAAAACATTATGATAAAAGCAACAGAAAAGAGATCATTATATGAGAGTAATTGCACAATAGAACTGGTTCATGACGGACCATGCAAACCTCACAGAATGTGGAGGGGGCGATAGATTATTCAGTGTATTTTAATGGAGAAATTCAGTATTGGGTGAGGGGGATGAAATTGCAGTCCCAACTGGACCACCAGGACCAGATACTGGAATGATAAAGAGCTAAACCCAAAAGCAAACAGACCTAGAAGCCAGCGGTGAAGAGGCACAGAATCCCAAGTGCCCAGCTGTCTTCTGATGTGGGGACTTTTCCACCCAGCCCGCCACCCCCTCACCCCAGAGGCACACACCTTGGGGTCCCAGGGAAGTTTACTTAAAGTTTAAACCGTCACTCAAAAAAAAAAAAATCCAGGAAGATGATGAACCAGAGGAGAATTTGCAGCTGGAGAAGAAACGAAGAACCCAGATACACTATTTCACAAGTAAGGGAGAAATCTAGTGCCAAAGCAGGTCTCCAAGCCTTCCCCATCTCTCCACCTGCCACCCCCTTACCAGCCCAGGCCACTCCCCCTGGAAGGTTCCAGAGATCTGACATTGCAACCCTCAGTCTATTCTCCACCCAGCTACCAAAGTGATCTTCACAACCCAAATCTCAGCATTACCTGCTGCTTACCTTCCTTCCTGTCTGTTGCACTCAGGGTAAATTCCCCCCAATCAAACCCTAGTGTGATCTCATCTCTGGCTGCCCATCCACTCCCAATTCTGCATGTCTGCCCCCACCCATGGAACTGTTTAAGGTCCATTACCTTCAACCGGCTTGTCAAAAAATAAGAAATTTGCGAAGAAAACAAGCAGACAACCCAAAAACTGCTGAGAGAAAAGATGGATAGAGTTGATGATTTAAAAATTTAAACCATCACTCAAAAGAATCAAGGAAGATGATGAACCAGAGGACGATTTGCAGCTGGAGAAGATACAAAGAACTCAGATAGGCTATTTAACAATAGACCATACTACAACAATATCACCACAATACAATGTAACAGATACACTACCAATAACAACTTAAATTAGTGGAGAGAAGTTCAAAGGTCCAATTGAAGCCAGGTTCTTAATATGCACCCAGTTCACCAAATAAATGCTTAAGGCAGATAAACGTGAAAGATTTCTCCCTTACCTAGTCAAAGAAATGGAAATATTATATATAATACAATATACAGTAAACACCATAGGCTTCACATCCGTGTAACTAGTTTGCCACTCTCCAGGGGCTTCCGTGTGTCTCTCTTGTCCATACCCCATCATGAGAAGATAATCATCACAGTTTCTATCTTGGTGGATTAGTTCCACCTATTCTGGGGCTCAGTAAGGGTGCAATTTTACGGAATGTACCCTGTCTGCACCTGCCCGCTTTTGCTCATCAAAATACCACCTGTTGGCAATTATCAGCAGGAGCGTTGCCATCCTTTTTAATTGCCATGTGGTATCTCTCCAATCTCCTGTGGCTGGACCTCAGGGTTGTTTGCAGTGGGGGCCTGGCGCGCAGAGCTCTGCTGTGGATTCCTGGACGTGCCTTTGGTGAGCACATGTGCTCATTCCTCTGAGATAGGCGAGAAATAGAAAGCCCAGCGGGTCCATTTTCAGAATCCAGCGTTTAGCTTCAAATGTAAAAGGACCTGGGCTGTAAGAAAGGCAGCGGGAGGAGTTAGCAGAGTAAAAGTGAAACAATTCACAGCCCCCTGACAACAGGCGGTGAGAAGGAAGGGGCCCACCTGACCAACAGAGATCAACTCAAGGGACATCCCCAACATGAGAGAACAAAGGGGGGTGGGGACCCCCGAGGTATGCTTCTTTAAACAGCCCAATGGGAGGCAGGAAAACCTGGTGACCGGCAGGAAGATTGTGCAGCCCATGAGGACCCAGGGGAGGGACGTTGGGGATAAAATGCTGACTGTCCTGCTCCCTCCAGACACTGAGTCTGGCACGACTGAATGAAGTAAACCTTCGCTTTTTGCTGTGCCTGGTGTCTCTTAGTCCATTCTTTGGGGTTGGACAGGTGAGCGGGCTTCTCACAGATAAACCTTGGCGAGGATTTCCTGGGCCATAGATGACGCATATGTTTAGCTTTAGTAGCTACTGCCAAATGGTTTTTCAAAATCATTACAGCAAAGGTTGGTGTGCAATCCTTCCAAAATGCAGTCTGGTGCTTTTTCTACTCGTAGAAAGCGAAGACAGACAGCCCTCCCTCCCTCCTCACTCCCCCCCCTGCCCCCGTCTTTTTATCTCTTTGCTTCCTTCATTTCTTTCTTTCTCCCTTCTTCCATTAGGGAACAGGCAGACGTGGGTGATGGGAACGCAAGGTGAATGAATAATTCCATAAAATGGACCCACTGCGCTGACCCCCACATGCTTTCTTTTCCAAGAAGCAATTTACCTGCAGCCCTGCCTGACCTAAATGGACAGGCTATTTCACATTCCTCCGCAAATTACCTGTTATCTGCAGGAGAAATGCAGGCCAGAGATGGAAAGAACCCAGGAGACTTTTGTGACCAGATCCTGAAACTCTGGGAGATAAGGATAGTTCCTCATAACCCAAAGATCGGTAGGAATTTATGGTTAAGAATCCAATTAGAACTGGTCAGCAGGGGCCAAGGTGACCTAGAGTTGCCATGGCAGTGGGGACTTGAAAGTCTGATGTCATCCTGATGTTGGTCAAAAGTCAAGAGGAAGACCTGGGCAGGACTCTCTGGAAACTTCTCTGGGATCCCCAGTAAAACTGGAGTGCAGGAGGAGCACATTGTCCCTCTCTTCTCTGAGAGGACCCACTGTCTCCCTTGAGACTGTCCCCTTTCCCTTTTCCTATCCCTTCAATAAACTCATTCCTGTTACTCTGAGCAAGATGTCTGAAATCTTCCTGACTTGATTGCAAGAATGTGGGTTTGAAGAGGGGTAACCCACACTTCCTTCCTTCCTCCCTTCCTTCCATTTCTCCCTCTCATCCCCTCTCTGGCTCTTAGTCTCTCCCACCCAGCCTTTTCCCTTCCCCATCCCCTCTCCTCTTCCCACACCGCTGCAGACCACTTACAGCTGGGAGCTGCTTTGGCCCTGAGTGAGCCTGTCAACTAAATTCTGATCTCTTTGCATCAGCAACTGCCTAATTAGAGGTGCAATTTGCGGTCCACTGAAGTTCTCACTAGCCTAATGTGCCTCACAGAGCTGCTCTTCTGCCAGTAATTACCTCCAGCTCCCAGTTAACGGAAGGACAAGAACATCTGTATCAAGAGTGATGAGAAAGCTTTTGCCCAGGGTCCCTGGATCCTAAATATAAAGCAGGAAGCCAGTACCAGCGTTCATTAGGAGGGCCATCCTGGACGCACTCCTCCAGGAGAGCATGCAGCTCCAGGCTCCTCCTGTCGCCTGCCTCTCTTGCCCAAGGGAGAAGATTTAGTGTCTCTCTCTGCCTGGTGAGATCTCCATCCACTATGCATTGTTTAAATAGAACAGGAGGGATCAGAGTGAAGCAGAGATTCTCAAACACAAGAACACTGAAGAGTGTTGCAAAGCTGGTTGGTTCCCAGTCATTGAGGAAGAAAAGCATGCAAATAATTTCCTTTTCTAATACGGAAAGATTCAAGTCTTCCCTTAGATTAACATCAGTCTCATCTGCAATTCACGTATTGAACTCTCCTCAGCACCTGCCATGTGCCAGGCAGCAGGATGCAGCGGGAGCATGGACCCTGTGGTAGTTATTCCAGAGTATAGTCGCATAGCAATCAAATGATCACTCAACGATGTGCTTGGTATCTGTGCTTCTTCACATGGAGAAGAAACAGAGAGGAAGAGAGGGAGTGCCAGCTAAGAGCTGCAGGATGAGGGCAGATATGAGGGTGCTTGATCAAGTAGCCCAGGATGCAGCCGCTTTGGGGTAGGAGAGATTGGACAGTTGGGCAATCGGGCACGAGAAGTCACCAGCCTCCCAGGCAGCTCTTGGTAAAACACCAGAGGCATGTAGGGATGGGCACTAGTTTCGTTTGTTGGAGCAGAAAGAAGAGAATCAGGGTCTGGCAGCGGTTAGATCTGCACACTCTCTGCAGGCCATGCCCTGCTCTCATGGAGCCTGAGACTCATCCTTCTGCACAAGAAGTGGAATCTGAGACAGAGGCAGTGACATCAAGGTGGCCCCTTCACAAGGTGGCCCCGCTTAAGACATGGAGCTAAATATTCAAAGGATGCTGTGTTTTGAGATTTGGCAGCAGGAGCCACCCCACCGTGGCTGTTGGATTTACCTCTGGCAGCAGATCTACAGTTAGCCCGGGTGGGGGTGGGGGGTGGGCCCGGCCCAGACACAGCAAAGCCAAGAAGCTTCCCAGGGGACACTTCTTCCCCATCACCACAGTCATTGGCCCTGATGGTGCCCAGCTAACATCCAGAAATGTCCACCCAAGGGACCCAGAGAAGCCCAGAGATGCTATAAGGAAGTGTGTGCTCCAACATGCACAAGACATCAGCAGAAATGGCGACATCTGCCTGATGTCACCAGCAAGAGAACCAGTGTAATTGGCACACTTCACCCACAAAGCTCAGTTGCAGATGGAATCTGGCTTCTGTAAGTCAGCAGATCACTTTTCTTCTTGAGGTCACTGGAGAGCTCAGAGTGACAGAATCAGTACAGGAAAGCATGAGTCTCCCTCAAGGCCCATCCTTCCCAGATCTCTGGACAGAGACTCAGGCCCCTCCTCCTGGAGTTCCAGCCCTGCAGCCCACCCCGGGGGAGGAATGAGGCTCATCCATTCTCTCCCAGGGCAAGTGAAAGCTAGTCCTTCATGTGCTGGAAGGCAGAAGTTTAGAATAATATGTCACTTGGCTAGCAGGCCCAGGGTTACAGTCAGAGAGAAGAAATACGTTCTGCTGTTCTGTACCAAGGAGGCTGACTAGTTAATGAGGATGCATTGCATTTCTCAAAACAACCAGAAAAGAGGATTTTGCAAGTACTCACCACAAAGAAGTGATAAAAGTTTAAGGCAATGGATGTGCTAATCACTTTGACAGATCATTATGCAACATACACATGAATTAAAAAAAATCACACATTGCCTCATAAATAGGCACAAATATTATGAGTCAATCAAAAAATGAAATGAAAGTAAAAAGATCATGGGCACTTGGATTTTCCTGATGAGCTGAAGAGAGAATCAAGTTAACTTCTGTGGGTGGGTGCAGAAGAGAGACGCAGAGAGAAGGGACAGAGGAAAATACTCCAAATATGAATAGCAATCACTGCAGGGTATTGGGATTTGAGATTTTTAAAAAAAATTTCTTCTTTATATTTTTCTCAATTTCTAAATTATCAAAACTAGATTTGTACTACTGTCATAACTAGAGAGAGACAATAGAGGTGGCCTCTCCCTCTCTCTCTCTTTCTCTGTGAAATTGCAAGGTGCCTTTACTGCGTACAACCTTCTAGAATCCCACTGCACTTTAAGCTGTGGTTTGGTGTCCTTCTGTCTAACTGCCATGAGCAGCCACTGTTATTATCATCATCCACATTCCGTGGGTCTCTCCAGAAAAACAGGAGCTCAGGAGCCCACCCCTCTCACTTTCTGCATGTGATGAGGATGATGGCTAATGGCGGGTGACCCACACCTGGAGTCCAGAATGGACAGGAAATGTCTGGGAAACCACAGGGCGCTCAGCTAGGCCAAGAGGAGGGAGGGAGGCCACTGGGACAAAGGGATCCAGGAGGCCTCAGTGCTGGCTTTGCAATTCTGTGTGTTTTGACAAGAGCAATTTAATTCTAATTACTGACAGTAATTATTTCCGGGTCCACAGTGGGAAGCTGTCAGGCATGTGGCTGTGGTGAATTCCATAGCTATGCCTCTAATTTGGCTATGCTTCTGTGGTGAAGCAGTGTGGACCCCGGGGGCTCTCTACAAACGGCTAAGGCTGGACATGAAGGGGAAAGACAGGAGGAGGCCAGACTGGCATGCAGAGCGTCAGCTCGTCTAGTAGAACTGAGGAGGAACCCGGGGCCAGGAGGACTGACATTGCTTCTAACCTGCTGTACAAAGGTGGACCTCTTTTTTTAAATAAAGAACTTATTTATATATCTATTATTTATTTATTACTCTTTTTATCTTTTAAATAAATGACAGAGGAATGCGTTACAATTCATATTACACATATAGAGCACAATTTTTCATCTCTCTGGTTGTATGCACGGTATATTCACACCAGTTCCTGTCTTCATACAGGTACTTTGGTTAATGATGTCCATCACATTCCACCATCCTTGCTAACCCCCTGGCCCTTCCCCTCCCACCCCTCTGCCCTATTTAGAGTTCCTCTATTCCTCCCATGCTCCCTCTCCCCACCCCACTATGAGTCAGTCACCTTATATCAGAGAAAACACTCAGCACTGGCATTTGTTTTTGGGGGGATTGGCTAACTTACAATTACCTTCTCCAATTCCATCCATTTATCTGCAAATGCCATGATTTTATTCTCTTTTATTGCCAAGTAATATTCCATTGTGTATATATGCCACATTTTTAAAAATCCATTTATCTATTGAAGGGCATCTAGGTTAGTTCCACAGTTTAGCTATTGTGAATTGTGCTGCTATAAACATTGATGTGGCTGTGTCCCTGTAGCATGTTGTTTTTAAGTCCTTTGGGTATAGACCGAGGAGAGGGATAGCTGGGTCAAATGGTGGTTCCATTCCCAGTTTTCCAAGGAATCTCCATACTGCTTTCAAAATTGGCTGCACCAATTTGCAGTCCCTCCAGCAATGTATGAGTGTGCCTTTCTCCCCACATCCTCGTCAACACTTATTGTTGTTTGTCTTCATAAGAGCTGCCGTTCTGACAGAAGTGAGACGATATCTTTTGATTTGCATTTCTATAATTGCTAGAGATGATGAACATTTTTTTCATATATGTGTTCATTGATTATATATCCTCTTCTGAGAAGTATCTGTTCAGGTCCTTGGCCCCTTTATTGATTGGGTTTTTTTTTTTTTTTTTTTTTGGTTTTAGCTTTTTGAGTTAAATGTGGACCTCTTTAAGCCTCGGTTGTCTCATCTGTAAAATGGTCATAACATAAGCTTGAATGGACAGTTCCAGGAGAGAGGGCCTTTGGTGGGTTTTGGCCTCTCAGCGATTCTTGGGTAGCCAACCCTCTGCCTTCCATCTAAGGAACTTCTTCCTCCCACCCTCTCTTCAAAGGCCCAAGAAAGCGCCCCTTACCTGGTGTCTCACTCAGCTTTTTCGTCTCTGTAACCAAAAGACCTGAAAAGAATGACTTCAGAGGAGGAAAAGTGTGTTTGGAGCTCATGGTCCCAGAGGTCCCAGTCCACAGACAACCAGCTCCATTGTTCTGGGCCCAGGTGAGGCGGACATCACGGTGGAAGGGCCTGGGGGAGGAGAGCAGCTCAGGACATGGCGACTGAGGTCACCCGTGTCTAAACTAGAACAAGGTTTTAAACCCTGCATCCTGTTCAGTTCATCCCTATCAATCAGGGGATTCACGCCCTGATCAGGCGTCATTTCACCTCTAAGCTTCCTGGTGTTGTCTCACCATGAGCTGTTGGGGGACACCTCACATCCAACATAACACCCAACACCCCACAGCACCACGAGAGGAACAAACTCTACTTAGGGGCAGCGCTCTCTTGGGCTCTGTCTTGAGTGCTCTCTTGGAAGCCTCACCAAAACCTATGAGGCAGGTTCACTGCCAACATTTCACAGGTGACAAGCTCAGCCTTGGAGGGGTGAAGAGCTTCCACAGGCTGTGGGCCAGAGAGCAGCGGGCAGGTCATCCCAAGCCCGTGTTCCAGTGACCCTTATTAGTGGCCCCAGAACACAAGAGAAGTGATGTCAACAATCCAGAGGTATCAAAGAGAAGCTCTAATCTGCTTTCTTTAAGGTAAAAAGGTGAAAGTTCTGGACTTAAAAAGGAATGAAAAAAAAAAAAAAAGAGTCTGCTATAGGTCACTAAGATCTCTGTCAAGAACAAATCTCCTGTTGACAAAATTGGGGAGAAGGAAAGGAAAGTCATGCTAGTTTCCTGTCACACCTCAAACTGCAAAAGTCATGGCCACATAGTGTGATAAGTGTTTAGTTAGGATGGAAAAAGCATTAAGTTCGTGTATGGTGTGTAGGAGACAAAACAAATTGTCCACAGAGTGGTGCTGCCCATGGTTTCTGGCACCCACTGGGGTCGCGGAACATGTCCCCTGTAGCTGAGGGGCCACTGCATAAACATTTGCTATGAGTGTTCATTTTCAGGTGTGAGATAGCTATTATTTCTGTCACATTTTCTATGTTGGAGGAGTCTCAGGTTCAGAGAAGTGACTTACCTGCTGGTGCCACTCCCTGGCCTGGCATTGCTTACAGCCTCGCTAAATTACTGAGGCTGGCCTTTAAATTGTGATCCTCCTGCCTCAGCCTCCAGAGACGCTGGAATTACAGGCATGAGCCTCCAAAGCCCGGCCACACTTGTGGTTTATAAGAAGCTTCCACTTGCATCTCCATCTGGGCTCCTGCCATCCCCTGTGGACGAGACTCTGCCTCCACGTCTCACAACACGGAGCAGCAGCTGAGAGATGGGGTGTCTCACAGCTCATAAGCAGCAGAGGCTCGGTACTTTCAACTCAAGTCTGATGCGGTTTTCTAAAACCTGACCGCTCCTGCGATAGGACGCTCGGGTACAGAAGGGGCTGGATGGGACAGCTGCAGTGCCCCAGGTGGGTGGAGTAAAGTGGCCTAAAATGGGTCCCAAAGAGGAAAAGCACCAAGGAGCAGGAGGAGAGGACGTTCTGTGGGTGGAGGAGCGCGCATGGGCAGAGGCGGGAAGGAGGAGGAAAGCCCAGCTCACCATATCGCCCCGTGAAACCACTGTCCACTCCCTTCGTGGAGGCTGGCCTGAGAGTGACAGGAGCACACAGAGGCCACAGGACGCTCCCTGGAAACCTCAGTCCTGCCTCCGCCACAAGGAGAGGCCCCTCCAGGCAGGTGCTCTGACCAGGCCGCGCTGAGCAGGGCCGCGGGGGCAGCTGGGCTTCTCCCTGCTCGGCCTCGTGGTGCCCAGATCTCCTCCCCAGAGTCCGGGCAGGGCAGGGCAGGGCAGGGAGGACGGCCAGGGCTGCCCACTTGGGGCAGAACAAAAGAGACCAGGCCCCGGAGGCAGGCCGGGGCCAAGTTTCCGGCAGCCCAGCAACTTGAATGCGGACGGCACTGGGGATTGAGGGCCCACGTCCAGGCCTGGGTGCCCGGGGAGAAGGGAGCCAGGACCCACTTCCCGGGAACGGGGATTTTTTGTTTGTTCGTTTGTTTTGTTTTAATCAGAATTTTATCCTTGGATGAGTTTTGTCCAGTCACAAGACGAACTCACCCTTTCTAGGGACGAGGCCAGGCCGTGGCAGGAACTAGGAAGTGACTAGGTGCCTTAGCCACCCACTGACCCGGATGGAGGCCCAGGGCCAGCAGCAAAGGCTCCCTGACTCCGCCTGAGCTCCAGGACTGGCCAGGCTGCCCTCCCAGGTGGCGGCCGACAGCTACACTGGCCCCGTGTCTCCCAGACCCCGGACCCACAGCCAGGCGCGGCCCAGCTGACGCTGTGTAGGGGCAGAGTCTCGGAGCCTCGGCCCAAGTCCTGCTGTCACTGCGTGTCCAGGCCTCTCCAGGCTGCCAGGGCCTGTTTATACCTGAGTCCAAGGAGCATCTTGCCGTGGTCCCAAGGGGCCATGACACCCTGACCCAAGGGCCACCACTTCTCATTCTGCAAGAGCCCCTGTGTTTCAGGTCAGATCACCAGACCCAGACTGAGACCCCTGAGGGACACGAGAGCCAGTGGGCACCTCCACTCCCAGCCTCTTCCCAAGCCTAAGGACAGCGCGTTGGACGACGTGGTCTCGGTGCTCAGCTTTCTCCCGACACCTGCCTGTGACCTGACCCCCGTGTCTGAACAGAACACGCAGGGCCAGGGGTGACCTCCTTGGAAACGCAAAGGTGCCGGTACCCTTTCTGGAGAGCAGCATCCCCCTGCCAAATGACAATGATATAGACTCAGAACCCGTAGCCAGTGTTGGGGACAGCAAGGGACTCCTGTCACATAGCTGAGATTTAAATGGACCAAAAGCAAATGTCACCCTCTACATCACAGGACCTGTCCCCTCTTGGTCTCCCTCCACTCCTGTTTCTCAACATCTTAGCTCCCTTACCCGCCAGGAACCTTCTCTGTCTGGCCAATTTTCACAACCAACTTCTCACACCATGTTCCGTTGGGAGGATCCCTGAATAAACCCACATCTCACTGTTATTACCAGGGGCACGGACAGGAGCCAGGATGTGAAAGGTGAGGTCTGGGTGTGGTGGTGGGGAGCTTCATGTTCTGGTGGCGGCTTAGAGTATCCCCCAGGAGCGGTTTAACTGGGACAAAGGGCAATGCAGAGAGAACCCAAGTGCATGACGGGAGGGCAAGTGTAGCAAGGGTGTGGGGCTCTGAGTCTCAGTTTACAAGTGAGGAGAAACTGGAGGTCAGAGAGGTTAAGTAGCTCGGTAAGGGTTGCACAGCTCCGAAGTGCAGAACAAGGTTGGAAGTGCATCAAAGTAGAATCACAAGTTAGACTACATCCAGGCCCACAACTTATAGACATATTCACCCTAAAAAACTCCCACTCTAAGTGCTCTTTACATAAAACAATTTTCCTGATCTTCACACACACACACACACACACACACACACACACCCCAAAGTGTTATTGCTCTATGAGAGTCATTCTGGTACTATTTCGATTCTAAAGATGGAAAACTGAGGTCACACAGTGAGTGACAAATGCCAGAACTTAAATCTAGACAGAACTCATGCTCTTGATTTCTGTATCATGCTGACCCATAATTTCTGCTCATGATCAATAATCACTTTGCAGAGTCCTTGATGGGGACATAAGCACAGGACAATGCCCAGCCAGTTGAAAGCAAAGTCACACTTGATTTTATCGGCTGAGACGGTTGAAAGCCCCGGTGCAGAGACCTCCTGCGAGCTGGACAGGGCAGTGACCTCCCCCCCCCCCAGGGGGGGGGGGGTCACTTAGACATGTCCAAGGCTACAGGGCTCAAGAGGCTGGTTCTGTTCCAGCACCAAAGTTAGATCTCTGATCTCACCGCCTTGGGGTGGTCAGCACCCGCCACGGAGGGGCCCGAGTCCTTGATCCATGTGCCCGGCTACTGGGAGCTTGAGAGGGTTTGAATCATCCGGGGAGTTTGGACGCAGGTGAGGAAACAGCGGCAGATGGACGTTGGTGTGCGAGGACCCCAGACCAGCCTGGCCTCAGTCCCACCAGGGACAACCGTTCTCGGAAGATCAAGTGAGAAGGCTCCGCTGGGAGCCAACACCTGGCAACCTGGATGCCAAGCTTGGTGCCACGTGTCCTGAACTTCCACTTCGACCCTTGAACCCTTCCCTCTTATGACCCTCATGCTTGAGGTCAGATTAGCTCCAGCTCCAAGGCTCATAGAGCTGAGGAGAAACAGGAGACGGTCCACAGCCCATGTGCTTAACCCTAAACCGGGCATCTTGGAGCAACCCTTGGTCAGCAAGGAGGTCAAGAAGGGAGTCACTGAACGATTCTTGCTTGTGCCCATGCAGTCCCTAACTCCACAGTTGTCAGTACCCCCTGATGGAGTGGTTTTTCTAACTTCTCCACTTTAACCATGGCATGGGATGTGAAACTGTCGGAACTGAGGTCTCAAGGGCACTCGGGTGCCCTTTCTTCTTCTCAGTGCCCACAGTGTAGCAGTACTTTGGTTGAGGTCTGCCTTAGTCTTTCTGAGCTGTGCAACATTGGAACTGTTACTTAACTTCTCTGAGCCCCAGCTTCCCACCTGTAAAACTAAAAATGATAATGAAGGTGATGGTACCTGGTTCAGAGGAGAAGGATGAGGATTAGATGACAGAGGTGCTATCCATGCTTAGCATCATGTTTGCACGCTAAGCTCTCAGTAGGTCTGGGCTAATGCATTATTATTTGGAACATGGAACCGTGCTGGCGAGTCAAATCTCAATTTGCATCAACTCAGGAATGTTCACTGCCCGCAGATCCCACTGGGCTAGCCCTGCTCTCCCCCAGCAGTGGCTGCCAAGTAGCCAGCAACCTCTCAAAGCTGCCATGTTCCACGGGAGCCCAAGGGACCCACCAGGTGCACAGGAGACTGGTGGAGAGGGGAAGTCGGAGCCCCAGGTCCTAGGAACGGTGAACGCCACATGGCTCACTGAGTCCCAGCCAGTCCCCTGAGAGTGTTAAAAAAGAAGCGGGGGTGGGGGGTGGGGAAGGAAACCAAAGAGCGAAAGCATTATTTTACTGACTTTAAAATGACTGACCTTTTAATCTGTCCTTCCAAGGAGAAAATGGTTTGTGCTCCACAATTTCTTTGGAGTCAACGATCCTGAATACATTTCTTAAAACAGACTCTCATAAATCTATATATGTACAAGCCAAGAAGACAATGAAGCACTCTGGTTCTGAGAACTGGCAGCCTCCACAATTAACAGACCCCAAATGAATTCATCTCAGGCTCCTTTCTGTTTAGACCCCAGGACCTTTGCCTCTTTTTCGCACTCATTCTCATAATAATTCCATCCAAACAATATTCACGGAGCATATTTTTCTTGCCCGGTTCTAAGAAAGCCCCGGAGAGAATACAAAATAAATAAGAGAAGAACTTAAACCGGGGACAGGGCGAATTCAATGACTTACCCCACCAATACTGTCGGCCGCTGCAGATGTGCCAGGGACCCAGACAGACGTGACCCTTGGCCACATGGAGTTTGCAATCCAAAAAGCTGTTGGAATTAGAAAATGTGCAGACTCAGAGCTTTCACGGAGGGACCCAGACAAGTGGTAAGGACAGAAGAGAAGTGGGAAGCGTCTAGTAATTTGAGTGCCTACTGTGTGTCGATACTGTGAACGCTATTTTGCATGCATTATATCATTTAAATCTACAGCGTAGGGGCAGGTGTTGGGCCACTTTGTAAGGAGATTAACTGACTGGCTATTATGGTTTGACCTGGAAATTCTTCCAAAGTCTCATATGTTGAAGGCTTGGTCCCTAATGCAAGTAAGTGGTGGGGTTTGTGGGAAGTGATTGAATCCTGTGACCTCCCCACTGGATTAATCCATTGACAGCTGAATGGATTACTGGAAGGTGGAAACTCTAGGCCAGTAGGGCATGTTTAGAGGAAGTAGGCCACTTGGGGGCATGCCCTTGGGGACTACAACCTGTCCTAGGCCCCTTCCTCTCTCTTCTGAGCTGCAACCTAATTAGTGGGTTAATCCATTTGGTGGGTTGATAATATGAATGGTCTAATGGTGGTAACTATGGATAGGTGGGACATGGAGGGAGGAGGTGGGTCGCAGGAGAGTGACCGAGGAGTTTATATTCTGTCCCTGAGTCCTTGTGCGCTCTCTCTCTCTCTCTCTCTCTCTCTCTCTCTCTCTCTCTCTCCTTCCTGGTTGCCATGTTCTGAGCCGCCTTCCCCCACCACACGTGTCCACTATGATGCCCCTCCTTAGCTTGGGCCCAGAACTGTGGGGTTGGGCCACCACGGACCAAACCTCTGAAACCGGGAGCCAAACTGAACTTTCCCTCCTCTAAGCTGTCCTTGTCAAGTCTGTTGGTCACAGTGACACAAAAGCTGACTAAACATACAGTCTGAGGGAAGAATGAAGAGGAAGGGGTCTGAGGTGAGCTGTGGAAGCCACCCGGTGGAAGGAACTGAGAGAGACCGTTCCAAATAGGGACCTCGCATTCACCAGCTGCGTGGCCTTGGGCAGTTTATTCAACATCTCTAGAAGCTCCATCTCTCCATCAGACAAATTCTCATTCCTCCATGAGAAAATGGAGGCTTAGAACAGATTAGAGAGAGCTAACCATTCACCAAAGATGGCAGCCTCTTCAATCGCACAGGCGATTACCTGAAAGTGACTGACTTGACAAATCCTTAGATTCCAAGGTCACCTTTCATCTCCTTGGGCCCCATGACAAGACCTTAGGGATGCAGAACCAGTCACTGCCAGGCTGTTAGATAAGATGGGGTTAAACCTTCCCCACCCTCTATTGCCACTTAACGGGGCTAAACAAAGAGGCTCTGAGGACTCAGGGGAAGGCATAGCCCCAAGATGAACAAAGCCTAAGTCCCTCCATCACACATGGAAGGCCACTTGGTAACAAGAAATGCCCATGTCAGACCGCTCAGTGAATAAGAAATAAACACGTGCAACCTCAGGTCACCTAGGTTTGGGTCTTTGCTGTGGCACTTATCACCCTACATGGCACCTTAGCCGATGTCATGGAATAGAAGGGCTGGACGCCTACTGACCTCCTCTTGCCAGCCCGGGCTCTCCCCACAGTGCTTTCCCTTTGCAGGATTGGAAAGGCATCAGGGTCTGGACTCAGGCCAGAATCTCCATCCTAGAACCCCCACGAACATCTGGCTGCAAGAGAGCTCCTTCTAGATCTCCCAGGAAATTGAGTTTGATGAATGGGATGTAGAAAAGCCAGTGCACAAGGGTCACAAAGAGGAACAGCGAGTCAGCAAGATGCCGTCAAGGGGGAGCTCAGGAGGAAATCTGGGGGAACTTCCAACGTGGATGAGCAATTCCTCAGGCTCTGCCAAGGGCGATGTCCTTGAGATGCAGAGCGACCTCTGGAGGAAGAGCTTCCTCTTTCTTCACGCCGCCAACTCAACACGGCAACCCTCAAAGACATTTGTTATTCTTTTAATAAACCCAAGCGCTCTCTTCTTTCTCTGGCTACAGAAGTGTATAGACCTAATGTAAAGAGATCCCTAACTACAAATTCAAACGTCAAATATTAAAAGTCAACTGTTGGAGTTTAACAAAATAAAATAAAAAAGAACGTTTCTTGTGTAGCTCATTTCTTTGAAAAACGCCTTTGTATTTCCCATGATTGAAGCAAAGGTATTTTTATGCTGCCAAACATAAAGAATTTGAAGGCTTCTAGAATATTCAGAGGAAGTTTGCGGATCGAATTTTCTGTCTGAGATTAAAGTTGAGTTTGAGCAAACGCTGAGCCTCTTACTGTACGTAGCAGATCCCGTCAGAGCTGGGCTTTGTTAGGGGATGGGAAAGGGCTTTGGGGCCACGTTCATTGCTTTGTGTTATGCCGAGTTTTGTAGCACAGAGTGCTGGGTCTGAAACCTAAGAGACATGATGTGCAGGAATTCATTCAAAGGTCTGGTCTTTGGAACCAAGGGATATTTAGATGGAGCTGTACTGCCTTCTTCCCAAGGTGGAGACACTCCCAAGGGACAATGACAAATGGGAAAACTCAGTAAAGTGTTATGACTAGTTACACTTGTGCCCAAATCCACGTGCAGAGCTCTCTGACAAACTGAGCCAGATAATGAGAGCAGCCATCATCGGAAGCCTGAGCAGGAGGGGTCTGCTCCACCCCCACAGGACAGAACCACCAAAGGGCTGCTCAGGTCTAAAAGGATGTGACATTCAAGTGTGAAAGACGGAGAACAACAGGGAGGTAGGAAAGACAGAGACAGAGAGAAGCTGTTGTCATTCTTGGGCTGCAGGTGCACATGCTGGTACACCAAGCCTAATCAGATTTCCAGAATTCTCCCATCAGAGGAGCAAGCCCTGAGTGAAGGAGGAAAAGGAAACAAAAGGGAAGGGTCAAGTTAGATGCATCTTACACCCTAAAAAACTATATTGGGAGCCGGGCACAATAGCACACACCTGCAATCCCACTGACTCAAGAGACTGAGACGGGAGGATCACAAGTTTGAGGCCAGCCTCTGCAATTGACTGAGACCCCATCTCAAAATAAAAAATAGAAAGAACTGGGAATATAGATCAGTGGTAAAAGGCCCCTGGGATAGATCCCCAGTATTAAGAAGAAAAAAAAAAAAGCCTCTTCATTGGGGCTCAAAACACATCCCTCTCTCTTGCTATTTACAAACCCTTGGGGAAGCGATTGACATCATGGGTCTCAACCTCCCTCAGAGGACTGACATGGAAATCTAAGGAATAACATGCCTCATGCCTCTAAAGCAACCAGATAAACAGGGGAAAGATGAACTGCAGGTAGAGGTCACCTGGCCCTGCTGGAGAAAAGGAGAATGACCAACCTGAGAAGGGACTTGGAGTCGGCTGCCAAGATGGAGAGGAACCAGAGCTAGACCTGGAACTCACTGTGGAACTGGAGCCCGGGGCAGGATGAGCGCATCTGCTAGCTTTGCACCAAGGATGAGCTTCCCCCTGATTCCGTCCCACCCTCTGGGACCGAAAGACTTATAAAGAGCAGAACGTTGATCTCTCTGTCTTGGAGGCTGGGAGTCCATGGATCAGTGTGTTAGGGGTCTTCTTACTGCGTTCTCACGTCGGAGGAGGCAGAAGGGCACCCGGGGGTGCACCCGCCCTGCAAGCCCTCCACTCCCCTCTGGTTAGTCCCAGAGCCTGAAGCCAGCCAGGCCTGTGCTGCTGGGACTGGGGCACCCTGGGGCGGGGAGCCAGGCAGGTGATGACTGTTTCCAGGTGCTAACCTACCTAGGAAGTGCAGCCTAGACATCACAGGCCAAAGGACCGCCAACACTTTTGACAATCGTCACTTGATTTAATTGTTGGGAGGCAGTGCGGCTCGCAGTGAATACCCTCAGGAGGCTGCGGAGGACTGAGATACTCTGGCGGCCACTGCAGCGAGTGAGGAACAACTGAATAACTCTATCAACGGGGGCGGGCCGGGGGAGGGAGGCAGACAGCTGTGAGGGGAACTGTGCTCCCCTATTGTTCTGGCAGAAACATGCCCAGCCCTCCCAGCTCAGCCGTCCCTCTTCTGGGCCCTGATCCCTGCTCTGCAAGTTTATTCCAGATCATTTCTGTTCAGAGCCTGCCCTTCTGCTGGGGAGGGTAGGAGGAGCTGGGCTTTTGTGGATTTCCCAAAGACTGGGAGGGGATTTTCCTTCCCCAGAGGGGCTGAATGAAGACCCACAGGTACAGAGTCTGAGCCCAGGAAGCAAGAATGATGAGGCACAGGTATCGAACGCGGACCACGTTCAAAGCCCAGTGTTAAGTGCATTTTATGGATTATCTCATATGGTCCCCTGAATAACCCTCTTTCTTATTTTCTTTTGTGCTGCTACAACAGAATGCCTAAGACTGAGGATCTCTAAGGAACAAAGGCTTAATCTCTCCATCTTGGAGACCAGAAGTCTGGGATCAAGGTGCTGGCATCTGGTGTCCATCTATGGTGACCTCTTCTCCCAAGAGGCGGGGGGGGGGCGGGGTGAGAGAGAGTGAACCCACTCAGCAAGCCCTTTCACCAACAGCATTAATCCATGCTGAGGGTGGACCTTCCTAATCCAAAGTCTCCCCAAACTACCCCCTCCTCCATAGTGGGACATTGTTTCCCATGCACGAATATTTTTGAGGGGAGGACATTTAGACCATAGCACCAGTGGATCTGGAACAATTATAATATTCATTGTATTTACACTAAGAAGCTGAAGATATTTAAGGTATATAATTGCCCAAGAACACACAGCTGGTGAGTAGCTGCTCAGAAGCTTACTTCCATGTCCACACTCCCAACTCCCTCCACCATGCTTCCTGGAAGCTGAGTCTCCTGCAAACACATTGGTGCATTTCTGCTGGGACGTCTCTGGCTGCAAGTAATTATCTGCTTGATAGATGGTAGCTTCAGGCACAAATAGTTAAAGTCAGTACCCCAGCCATGTAAGGCCTCTGGCCAAAGTCTCTGACATTTTCTCCATCCATCCGTCATTGGTGAGAGACAGACACTGTCACAGCTACAGGAGTTATTGGCCTAACAGCATCCCCAACTCCATCACCTCCCACATGTCTCTGTTCCCTTTTAATGACAGACACTTCAATATCACTTTCCATACCCCCCCTCTCTCTTTCATCCCCTGCCACTTTCTCTGAAATCCCATCCAATTTAAACTTTTGCCTCAAAATTTGTCTTGGGTTACTAAATTCCAGCCCAGTAGAAGCCACTGACTTTCTAATATCTCCACTTAAATGTCTCTGAAGTTCACATCCTCCAAACTCAACTTTTTAAAAAAATTTTTTTTTAGTTGTAGATGGACACAATATCTTTATTCATTTTTATGTGGTGCTGAGGATGGAACCCCGTGCCTCACACGTGCAAGGCGGGCGCTCTACCACTGAGCTACATACAGCCCCAGCCCCAAACTCAACTTTTGATCTCACTCCCTTCCCCAAAACCTAATGTGTCCTCAGTCGGATCCTCTCAGTAAATGATCTCTCTGCTCTTCCAGTTGTTCAAGGTCCCAATGAACCTTGGCTTCAACTTTATCTCCCTTCATCCAACCCATCTGGAAATTCTAGTGGATCCATCTTCAAAATAAATCTGTTATCAGGCTACTTAACCCCTCTCCTGTTACCTCTCTGTTCCCAGCTACCAAGCACCCCACCCCTAACCCACCTGCTTAATTTTTCTTCATATTGCATCTTTCACTTGCTCTACTGGAGTTAATTTTTGAAACTAGCTTATTATCTTCCTTTCACCATTAGAAGATCAATTAGGGTAGGGACTTTTCCCATGCATTCTGTTCACTGCTATTTCTAGAGATCCTAGAGTTTATTTCCTGGTGCATGGGGGAACATGATCAATATTTATCAAGTGAATTAATTACACAGCCCAAACGGGAAGGCAGGAAAGTCTCCAGAAAATGTCCTCTTTCATCTCATTGTTCAGAAATGGGACATGAGACCACCTCCAGGGCAGAGTCATCGAAATAGGAATCCAGTTGCCAGAGCTGGTGTAGACCAAGCGTGATTCATTCTGAGGGACGGCGGTGGAGGCGCTCTCTGCTTGGTGTCTGCACAGAATTGGGTTTTGTTAGTCAGGAAGAACTGTGGGTGCAGAGGGGGGTGCATGTTAGCAAGGATCTGTTACCAAGAAGTCTTTCCTGTTCAGACATGCTCAGCAATGAGAGAGATGATCTCTGCCCCTGGGAACATCAGTGTGGAAGGAGAGAGAGCAGGAAATAGGAAAGGAATCGCCCAAAGCCACAGAGTCAACACATCTTGAAGCTGTAGTGCAAACTTACGTTGTTCTGATCCAGTTTCTGCCTTTCTAAGCTTTTGACTTCAATCTTTTTGTATCTAAGAATTTCAGGTTCCTCAACCCATTAAAGGAGATGCTTTTAGCTAATGGGGATAATGTGAGGACTTCACAGCAGAACTGACGCAGATACAATTTGGTGAATCTTAGAATTGCCCCATGACTGTGGTCTACTGAACACAGAATGGTTATCAGGCAGGATTTTCAGATTCTTGGAATAGAGAAATTGCACCTATATCTGAGTCATTTCTCTCTCTCTTGAAAGTCTAACGAACTATATTTAAATATGAAACTCCTGGATTTGGAGAATGGACGATTTAGTTTGAACCCCAAACCTAGCTAGAGAGCTTTTGGTAAGTCATTTAAGTTCTGTGAACCTGAGTGTGTTTTGTCTAAGCAATAGGTTATACTTAAGGTGATCTCCTGAGATCGTTAGATTGCTAAATTAGAAATGTAAGTGTGCATATGAAACAAAATAAGTAATCGATAACACATCAATTAATCTCTGGTACCCACAATATCTCACTACAGCTCTTTGGAGAGAAGGGGCTAGTTAGTGTCTAGTTTCCTTTAACCACTTCTATGTTATGTCCCTGGCCAGGCAGAGTCAAACCTCACCAAATATCCTTCGTACGATAAGAATAAGGCATTCCTTCAGGAGATTTGATCCCTCTCATTAGAAATAGGAGAAACCTCCAGTCAAATGCTGGGCGCGTTCCAAGCTGGGGAGGAAGAAGCTAGACACCAGCGTGGAATCATGAGCCGAGCGCTCACAGCTTCCCTAAATAAGCTGAATTCCTCACCAGCAGAAACAAATCCATATCGGGCCCCGTGTGTGGGCATCGAGTTGGAGCCCTCCTTATCTGCCTTCCCCAGCTCCTGGCACACACTCAACACAGGCCTCAGCTCCATTCGAAACCACAGCGAGAGTTCCCTTGGTCCATCTCAGGGGATATCAACAAATTCATAGCCCAAAATGCTTAAGGAACATTTTTTTTCCCCCACACGAAACACTGTTCTACATTCTAGGGACAAAGCCATGAAAAAGATAGACAAAGTCCCTGATTGGGGTGGGGGTGGGGGTTATGTGGTAATAAATTCTAGGAAGATTAAAGTAATAAAGTAGCAGTAGCTAGGTATAAGTGCTGTGAAGAAAACTGAATAGGGTAATGTGATAAGGTGGCAGAAGGTGTGGGGACAGCAGTGCTGGGAAGACTTTTCTAAGTTGGCACGTTTGAGCAGACAGGAAAAAAATATATATGGTAGGTTTTCTTACTGTTCCCCCAGATGCGGGCAGTCCTCCGTGTGCACAGTGGTGCAGCGCCCTAAAAGGGACCCCACGAGCTGGACAAAGCCATCTTAACAATGGAAAAAATTATGATTGTTCCATGACCTTTAAAAGTGTTTGTCAAGGCACGGCTCTTACTGTCACTTATACATCTATAGAGTAATGAAATGAATGCAGTAGCCCTGTTGCCTTCCCCATGTGTCCCCCATGACGGGGCTGTACGTTTCCTTCCCATCAGCATCAGATTTGGCGACGACAATGGAATGTCAGTGGAAGGGACAATGTGATTTCTGTGCAAAGGTTTAGGAGCTAACCCTTGGATCCCCACATCTTTCTTTCCTACTCCAATAGGCTGGCAAGGTAAAGATGGTGTGGAACAGGGCGTAGCTCAGTGCCCTTCTAAGGGACGTGAGAAACACACCTTTGTGGTTCTAAGCCAGAGGTTCTTAAACTTCAGCGTGCATCACAAACACCAGGGAGTGTGATAAAGTGGAGTCTAACGGGCCCATCCTTAGTGTTTATCCACCTGTAGGTCTTGGATGGAGACCATAAACCTCAGTTTCTGGTGTGTTCCCAGGTGATAGTAGTGCTGCTGCTCCAGAGGTGAGTGAGAATTCCTGTTCTCAGGGAGCTTCTACCTTTTGGAATGCTTATACACATTTTTAAAATGATTCGTTTTGTTCCCCAATATACAGTGACATTTATGACTCTTCTAGGTGGTTTGACATTGAATCAAGAGGGATCAATTTGTATATTCTTCCAAAGACTTCCTTTGTAAATAAAGATATCCTAGATCAGCCTGGTCTGTAAATGCAGAAGATGTTAATTCAGGATTCTACTGGGGGGACATCAATGGCTGAGCATTTGAAACAAGGAACAAGAAAAGATAGCCTTCTGAGGAATATTTAGGCATCGTTCAAAAAAACCTGAACATCCAAGTTAGTGAGATTGCCCTGAACTTTTTGCACATCCTGATTCTTTCCGAAGACGCAGCCACTTTCTTCCCTTCCTACATGAAGCATTTGTTTTGTCAAAATGCAGTCCCTGATACCTCTACGGTCATTGTTTTTTTTTTTTTTTTTTTTTTTTGCTTTAGCCATCTCCAGTGGTTATCCATAACACCCATCCAGTTTGTTTGTTTTGCAAAACAAACAAATATAGAACCCTGTGATCAGTGGAGGTGTGCGTCTATTGAATGAACTGCGAATGACTTTGATGAATCCGATCATCCTATCGACTCTGGCAAGCACATTGTCCGTATGGTCTAAGATTGAGAAACAGATGTAATTACAGGTTTCTTTGGCAGCGTTTAAACACATAATAGCTCACAGAGATATCATTCTCAAAAAACCAGACACCGCTTTAAGCAGGATGCCTCACAGGAAATGGTAGGAGGCAGGGTGTTTGGTTTGTTCTCAGAGCCAAGGAGGGGGATCAATCGGAAAAAAGAGGCTTGATGTTGGGACTACCAGGCACTGTCCACTCTCTGGCAGAAGGCCAACCTTGGACCTTGGAAGGGCCCCCTGCTTGGTTCCAACCAACTTGGGGTCTATCTTCTGCACCAAAAAATTTGAATTCTCACCTTGACCACTGATGTGTGATGTTACAGGCTGCTGGGAAAGTTTGTTCTCATGTTTAAACTGAGTTCTATTCAATGCACACACTACAACTTGGATAATAAGGCATAACTGCCTTCCCAGATACATCCATTTCTTCATATATCCATCCATCCATCCACCCACCTAACAGGTTGTACATTTGTTTATTCACTTAACTATCAGACTATAGTTAGCAATAATATATTTTATATTCCAAAATAGCTAGAAGAGAGGTTTTTTTTAATGCTCTCATCATAACAAAATGATAGACATATCAGGTATTGAATATGCTGGTTGCCCAATTTGATCATTGCCTAATATACACATGTATTATTGAATCTTCACTTTATGCCCTATAAATATGTACAATTGTTTTGTGCCAACTAAAATAATAATAAAAAATGGAATTATCAGTCACCTATCATGCATGGGTCAGACCTCATGATGTAAATATACAGGAACTGTGAGTATAAAAATAAATAATAAAAGAGGATTCCTGCCTTTTAGGAGTCTTTCGTTTTATGGCAGTTAAGAGCCAGAACTTTGAAATTGCTTCCTCATTAAAGTGATGACTTGGTTATCACAAGGTGATTTAAATATTCCTTGAAGTGATGAATGTAAATAGCACACTTAAAAACTGCCTGATATTCTGATAAGTGTTGGCAAAGTATATATTTTTCCATCCTTTTGCCTTTAACCTGTTTGTTTCTTTAGGTCGAAATGGTTTCTTATAAACAACGTACAGTGAGGTTTTACGTTATTATCCGATCTTACCATCTCTGGGGTGCTATACCATTATGTTTTAATGTAATCACCAATATGGTCGGCCCTGAGACTACCAGACTACCCACACTCTATGCTTGTTTTCTTTTTATTCCATCTGTTCTTTGTTTTCTGTTCTTTTTTTCCTCTTTTCCTGCCTTTTTTTTTTCAAATTAACTAAGTATAGTCTTGCATTTCGTTCTGTTTTCGTTACTGGCTTACTTATCAGACTCTTGTTTATTTTTTATGGGTTGCTTTTCAATTTGCCGTATACAACTTTGTTCTCCCCCAGTCAGCCCTCAGGGAGCACTGGGCCACTTGATGGAGAGCCTAGGAGGTGGACAGTGTGGCTCTTTTTTCCACTCCCTATCTCTAGTGCTATTATCACCTGACAATTTTCTTCTATATTTGTTATATCGCACAGTACACAGTCAGTATCTTTAGCGAGTCAACTAACTTTTAAAGTGATTACAAAGGAGGGAAAATAGTATTCATATTTATTCCAACATTTACTAATTCTTGTGTTATTTATTCCTCTTTGTAGATTAAATTTTTTTCCATAAGATTGAAAATTTTATCAAATTTCATTCTCCTTCTATCTAAAGAGCTTAAGGTTTTGTTGTTTCTTTTATAAAACAGGGTATTATTGGGGTTTTTTTTGTTTGTTTATTAGTTTGTTTTTGGTTAGTTTGGTTTGTCAAATTTCCCAGCTTTGCCTTTTTCAAAAAAATTGGTTCTTTTTGTGTGTTAATTTTTGAAAAAAATATTTTCATTGGATAAACAAAATTTCCTGCCCTGTTTTGTAAATATGTTACTTCAATGTTTTTGACTTGCATAAACCATGGTAAGAAGTCTGTTGTCATTATTAAATTTGCTCCTCTGCGTGTCTTCCTGTCTTTTCCTTCACTTTTATATTCTCTTTATTTCTGATTTTCAGAAATCTGGTTCTCATGCGTACCATGTGTGTTGGGGTGCGATCTTCATGCCCACTCAAGTCTCATGGAGCTCTTTGGTTCTGTGGCTGCAGTTTTCATCAAACACGAGTGTGGTTTTTAAGCTTTATACTTGTAAGTGCTTTTCCTGTTTCCCTCCTCCTTCAGATTCCCTAAATACTCATAATTGAGGGTCAGTCCAGCATCCCCCCGAGCTACCCCCGTGGAACCCTGGAGGCTGGAAAGGAATGTAGACTTGCAGTCCATGCTGTCTTCTGTGCGGGGATTAATCAAGCTGATCCAGGAGTCTCATGTTGCTGGTCATCATCCAGGAAGCTGTAGCCATGGAGTAAAATCTTAGAAAGTTTACAGGTTTTGACAGCGGGCTCCATACCATCCCCCACACCACACAGTCTAGGCCGGGCATGATCCTTCTGTCCCCAGGGTCAGAGATTCCCTTGTGTATGGACATGAGTCCTGACCCCAACTAATGAGATATGAGAGGAAGTTAGTGTGGTGCCTCTTCTGGACCAACCTCCAGTGTTCTAAGGAGGAAGAGGAGGGGAGAAGAGAAGGAGGAGGAGGTCAAGGAGGAAGAAGGAGGGACCCAGGGTGGAAAGAAATTGGAGGCAGCATAGGTTCTAGACCCGTTTTTTTTTCCTCTTGAGCATTTGGCAGAGTAGACACTTGTTATTGGTCCAAAGATCAGAAAAAAAGATCTTACAAATAGGAGAGCAGAAGTAAGGAGAGAATGTGGGTCCTTGATGGCATGATTGAGTTACCACCTCAACTCACTCTAGGAGATTCTAATGTTTAGACTCTGCTTTGCTCAAAATAAACTTCGTTATTGTTTTCACCACTTTGCATCAGAATTTCTGTTACATGAAGCCACCATCAACCTACAGGAAAAGAGAGGCCGAGACAGATACAGAGAATCCATAAGAGAAACAGAAAAGGGAAAATATGAGAAAGGAAAAAAAAAAAGAAAGAAAGAAAATAGAGAAGGAAAGAGAATCTGAAAGATAGATTCAGAAGCAGCATTCTGAGAGCCTGATATGGGTTCAAAATCTCTTCCACACTCAAAGATGGTAAAGACCAGCTGGACAGAGGAGGAGACAGTGCTGAAGATGAGGTTGAGGGCTAGGAAGACATCGGTCACCAAAGCCCTCTGTTACGCTGAGGAGTTGGAATGGCTTCTCCGTGCCTGTGACCTTTCACAGTTCTTTACATTCATGCTTCTTGTTTACTTATTTTATTGTTGTTGTTGATGTTATTGTTAAGCAACCAAAGAGCCTGAAGAATGAGCTATATTAGAAGGGGAGGGGGCTTTGGTTCCTTGTGACATAGGGTATGCCCCCAGTGTCAGCCTTCTAAGAGATCAGCGGAGGCTGTGGACCAAGAGCCCCGGAGGCCAGCAGTGCCAGCTCTGGCCTGGCTCACCTCACGGCTGTCTCCTTCTTCCACCACCCCTTATCCATCACTCCACCCCTGATCTCAGTCCCCACCCTTCCAGAGCTGGCTCTGGATATAATCATCTCCATGATATTGGGGGGAATAGGACTCTTCACTCTCAATTAATGTGACTGTCATCGTGCTTGACATGTACTAAACTCTCTTTGATGGATAGATGGATGGATGGGGAGATGGACAGTTAGGAGAATAAAGCAGTTATTGAAATCTCGAGTTTTAGAATCAGGCAAAATTGGTTCAGAATCCCTGCCCCACCACTGGCTACATCAGTAATCATGGGCAGATGATAAAAATTCTCCATAGCACTGTCTTCTCATCAGAAAAATAAAACTGACAGCAAGAAGAAGAATATTTAGTAAGGGTTCACTTTTCAGACATCCTTATAGGAGCCTGTTAATAGGATATTGAAGGTCCTTCCTTCAAGATTCTTTTTGCAGTCCTGAAAGAGGAGCAGAGAGATGCCAAGGTCGGGTAGGAGAAGGGTAAACGATCACAGAGAATTCAAGCAGCAATTACATGATTTTATTTATTTATTTATTTTTGGTGCCAGGGATTGAACTCAGGGGCACTCGACCTCTGAGCCACATCTTCAGCCCTATTTCGTATTTTATTTAGAGACAGGGTCTCACTTAGTTGCTTAGCACCTCACTTTTTGTGAGGCTGGCTTTGAACTCCCGATTCTCCTGCCTCAGCCTCCCAAGCCTCTGGGATTACAGGCGTGAACCACCACACCCGGCAATCACATGATTCTTGAAGTTCTAACACCGAGATAAGTGGGTGAGGCAACTAGCTTGCAGGGGTCTTTGTGAACACTCAGGGAGGAGGAAAGGGAGATGCCTATACTCCACTGTGTAGCCTTGAGAAAGTGAGTTTGAAGTGGCTTAATGCCCATGCTGATGTGTTGATGGGAGGAGTCATTAGAAAGCAGTTAGCCCTAAAGGCTCTGATTCCAAATTACTTGCAATCTCCCTCCGCATGGGGTGAGCAGACTTCAAGCGTCAGTTTCCACACAGGAAAACAGAACTCATACTAGATCTTTTTTAAAAGCAAAGCTGCAATACAAGAACTAGTATTACCCACGTGTGGCTGAGGCTGAGAAAGCAAAAAGGTGTGGTAATAGGATGGAGATGAGGAACTGCTAGAGGCGCCACCACCTGCAGGGCTCAGGGAGCAAAAGGAAGAGATGGTGCCCATCGATCCCAGGTGGCTACCGCACTGCTTCTCTGCACTGCCGGCTCCCACCCTGGAACGGCCCTGGAGGGAGGATGGTCCCCCTCAGTGCTGGAACCGGCCAGGAGGACCCTGCTGAGGCTCTGAGGCGGCTCCAGCTAGACTCACAAGGGGAGGCAGCCCTTTCCAGAGACAGCCAGAAGCAGAAACAGAAGCAAACCCAAGGCTTTCCTCCTCAGACGGTGGTGTGTGCTTGTCGGCAAAGCTGAACCAAAAGCCAGACGGCAGGGAAGTTGGGGAGGTGTCATTGACCCAGGCGCCCAGCTGCGGCATTTCAGAAGAAGGAACAGGTAGACCTCCTCTCCTGGAGCCAGGAAAATCGGCTGGAGGAAGGGTTCAGTGACAGTAACGATGACAGTGACAATGACAACTACAATAAAAATAAAAGCAACAGCAACAGCCAGCACTTATGGCCGGGGCCCATCCTGAGCCCTTGGCTTGTGTTCATTCAAGAGAGAGGGGGGAAAGAGCCAGGACGGAGCCAGCCCCCCTGGGCTCTGAGCACAGCATTTTATCCCTGGGACACTCCATTCTGTCCTCCTCACTCAGATGCCCCTCCACGCCCACCAAGGAGGGAAACAACCACCCTCTGGACAGCGAAGGAGCGGGAGTTTTCATATCACCTCATTTGATTTTCACAATGATCATACATGGAAAAGGAAAGAGGCCAAGAGAGGTTAAATCCCTCGCTCACAGCCAGGGAACTGCCCGCCGGCGGTAGAATTCGTTGTGATTCTATCTGTCTGAAGCCCGTGCCCTCCCAAATTAAGGAGCCAAAGCTGCATCCAGAGCCAAGGCTCAGACTGTCTCTTCTCAGAAAGCTGCTTCCAGCTTCCAGGGGACTCTGGTCCCTGCTGCTGCCTTTTAACTAGGAATGTTCTGAGTGAGTTGGGAGCCACCAGCCTGGGGCAGGCCACCACGGCCTAGAGGAGCTGTGCTGTGAGAAAGGAGTTTTGAAGTTGACAATGAAAGCGGTCCCCTCCTCCCCAGCCGCAGCTATGGAGCCTAAATGGCAGATCTTAAAAGCCTGTCAAGAAAATAATTGTTTAAAGGGGAAAAGGAAAATTAAAAGTGCTCTCCTCCTAAAAAAAAAAAAAAGACATAATTCAAGAAATAGTTATCTAAACTGGTCAGAAAAGACCCATAAATTCTATGGGAGCTTAGCTGGGAAGGTGCCCTTGAGTACGGGTGCCTTTCCTTGGATAGCAGCACCCTGAGCTTTGGGCAGTTAAGTTCACATCTGTATGAACAGATTAAGCTATCACTTATTAAGCTATCCCAGCTACTTGGGAGGCTGAGACAGGAGGATCATGAGTTTGAGGCCAGCCTTGGCAACTTGGTGAGACTCTGTTTAAATAAAATTTTTTAAAAGGGCTGACGATGTAGCTCAGTGGTCAAGCACTTGCGTAGCACGCAGGATGCCCTGGGTTCACTCCCTAGCACCACAAAATAAACAAACAAACAAACCATTTTGGTAATGGAAGAAGATAAAGAATCCAGTCTCTGGTGTTCAAAGCAAGAAGGAAAGTGGTTTCTGGGATTAGTTTCACATTGTCAGTTTCTATCACTGCAAAAAAGTGTCACACTTAGTAGCTTAAAACAACACACGCTTCTTGTCTCAGTCTCTATCCATCAGGCATGGTGTAGGGCTCTTTGCTCAGGGTCTCACGAGGCTGCATTCAGCACGCTGGGCAGAGCTGGGCTCTCACCTGAAGTCAAGGTTCTCTTTCAACCGCATGTTCTGGTTGACAACACTTCATTTCTTGCAGTTGTAGGATTCGTGGTACCTGCCTCTTCAAAGCTAGCCACAGTAGAGTGAGTGTGAACAAGGGAGAAAGATGAGAGAGAGAGATTGGCCTCGAGTCAGGTGCATGGAGCGCTCCTGTAATTCCTAGTTACTTGGAGGCTGAGGCAGGAGGATCACAAGTTTGAGGTCAGCCTGGGCATATTAGCAAGACCCTGTTTCAACATAAAATAAGAAAGCTCTGTAGCTCGGTTGCAGAGCACTTGCCTAGCATGTACAGGCCCTGGGTTCAACCCACAGGACAGAAAAAGATAGAGACAGAGAAAGAGAGACAGAGAGGAGACTTGAGCAAGTACAATAGCAAAATGAGTCTTAGGTGGAATAATGGTCACAGAGTGATGCCCTGTTTCCTGTGACATGCCTGTTGGTTAAAAGCAAGCAGCAAGACAGTTTCCCTTCACACTGAAGGGGAGGGGACCACACAAAGCATGAACACTCAGAGGCGGGGGTCATAGTGGCCCTTGGAGCCTCTGCAGAACACAGCAGTGATAAGCTGTTGATAAGCGCCTCCCCTGCTGTCTTATTTCCTCTCTCCCCATCTTGTAACTACACCTCCGCTCCCTCGCCTTCCCTCCACCAACCCCACAGACCATGTGGCAGCTGTGATGTTTCCACCCCCCCACCCCCAGCATCCCGTTGGCTGGGAAAACAACACCAGAAGTCTCTGCTCAGGGCCTTCCTGAGACGTTCAGGAGAGGAAACGGCCTTGGCAGGGGCTCTGTGTGCATCCAGTACCGCCCAGGGCCCTGCGAGAGCCTAGTGTGGGCCTGGAGAGAGGAGGGGATTCGTGGGCAACGGGGAGAGGCTGTCTCTAAACCTGCTCCTGGTCTAATCTCTTATTGACTGGGAGACCTCACAGGGCGGTGTCTGGGGGAAATCAACACTGATCTCTTTCCAGCTCTTCCCTGGCTGCCCTTGCCCACCCTCCTCTGCTGGATGCTCACGTGGGGTGTCGGTCAGAGAGGACCCTGGGTAATCAATCAAGACGCCACCTCCCACCTTCAGAAATGTGTTGGCCCTGGTCCCACCAACACGTTCTTAAATACTGCACAAAGTGAGACCCGGAGTGTCACAAATGAATTAAAAGAGGAAGATGAACGGGGGGCGGGGGGCACACAAATGGCGTGGGGCTCATCTCAGGAGGAGAGGAGAAAGGGCGAAGAGAGAAGAAAGAAGGAGGCCCCACTTTTTCTTTTAAAATTTAATTCTGCTTCTGTAAACGGGGGCCAGGCAAGACCCTCAGGAACCCGCTCCCTTGGAGTGTTGAATTAAGCCTCCTAAAAGGTGAGGTGAAAGGAGCCTAGTCCAAGGTCAGGTCCTGCTGATTGGTCAAAAGCCTGGCCCCCAGGTCCATAGCGCCCGGCACCCAGAAGAATGCGGAGGAGAAGTTCTGGAAATGTCGTTGGTCACATCAGTCAGTCTTGTTCTCTGGGCCAAGGCTTGGTCAAGTCATTCCCCCTCCTACCCCCCAGGCTATCATCCCCCCCATTCTTGTTCACATGACCATCGATTCACCGGTTTCTCACCTACGGAATGAACGTCGCCTACGCCGTGACAGGCACTGATGACAAACAGCATTATAATCATGAATAAGATGCCAGGGTTGCTTTTCCCCCAAGGATCCCTGCACTCGGGCAGAAACTCATAAAGCCTAGGAAGTGTCATAAGCGGGAGGTATCAAGTTAGGACCCACACATGAGGCACTTGATCCCAGTTTCTGAGATACAGAAAGCATTATAGAGCAGGCGGCAGCTAGGACATCTAGAGACACCAGATGAGGCTTGGAAGGAGGTATTCCATTGACAAGAAGAGCTCCGACAAAGACCCAGATGTCAGAGTAGACCCTTTGAGGATATGCACATAGCTCAGAAGGACAAGAGTGGGGACAAGGCACAAGTTACCAAGCATAAAAGGGACAGGGGGTCTAATGACATGAGTCTAGAGGAATAAGCATGTTTGGACTATGGTTGGTGCTATGGTTTGAATGTGTGGTGGTGTCCCTCAAAAGCTCCAATGGGAGACAGTGTCAGAATGTTCAGAAGAGAAAGGATTACATTAAGAGAGCTATAACTGAACTGTGGATTAATCCACTTGAATGGATTAATTGGGTGGTGACTGTAAGGCAGGTAGGGTGTGGGCTGGAGAAATAGGTCACTGGGGTGTTCCTATGGGATTTCTATGGTATCCCTGGTGAGCAAAGCCAGCTCTTTGTTTCCTGCTTGTCCTGAGCTGCTTCTGTGTGCCACACCCTTCCACCATGATGCTCTGCCCCACCTCAATCCCAGAGCTAGGGAGTCCCATGACTGTGAATGAACATCTGAAACCATGAGCTAAAATAAACTTTTCTTCCTCGAAGATTTTCTTTTTTGGGGTCTTTTGGTCACAGAAAACAAGACTGCCAACAGTTGGTTCTTTGCTTCAAGGATAATGGAGAGGTCTTACAGGGATTTAGGCAGGAAAAATAGCATCCTTGCATTTATGCTTAAAAAGTTTTACCCCTTGCGTGGAGAAAAGATTAGAGGAGGTAGAACGGAAGGAAGCAAAACTATAGGGAGCTGAGACAATGGTGCAGGAGAGAGGTAAAGGCGACTTGAACGTGGGTAGGATTGGAGGTGATGGGAGGAGTAAGGAGATTCTGAAAACAAAAACGCCCCTGCAGGACGGAGTGGCCAACTGGACCTGAGAAGAGTCTGGAATGACTTCCCTCCTGGCATCTTTGTTGTCTAACTGGGTGGATGCCGGTGCCATTCTCTGGAGGAGGAGGAAGGAAGAGTTTGGAGAGAAGACAGATGCTGGGTTCAAATAAAGATGAGTTCCCTTATCTCAGGGACACCATACAGAGGTGTTGGGAGAGAAGGAGGCACCAGCTTAAGGGCATCAAGTCCAGGGAATTTGGATCCTGCAGCCATGCACTCCCCTGCTCACTCCTCCTCCTCCAGCTCAGATTCTTGACTCTCAGCCACAACCAGAAGTACGGACAGGGCTGAGCGCCACTAAAGTGGACTTTAAAAGCCTTTTTTTTGTGTGTGTGGGGGGAGGGGGAGTGGGCAGCTTCCTTCACATTAGGTTTGGGCAACAGAAGAGCTTTCTGCTGTTTCCACTGTGGATCCTAGAGCCAAAAATGTGTGTTTGGGAAGTTGGCTATTTTTATACTGCCTGTATTTGCTGCAATTATTGCCTTTCAGCTTCCCTTGTGTTTAGTAAAAATCTTTCTGAAAATACCAGGCTGTCTCCGTTGTGTTAAAGGGATGGAGGAAAAGGGAGGTTTGTCTAGCTTGGGTCCAACTGCTAAGATGGAAGTTATGGCCGTTGGGGGCCTGGCCCTCTGTCACCAGAGGTGCTATGATTCAGATGAGTTTTCCCCAAGGGCCTGGGCGTTAACGGCTTGGCGCCCAGCCATGGCCCTGTGGGGAGGTGTTGGAAATTTTAAGAGGTGGGACCTAGTGGGAGGATTTAGGTCATTAGGGGTATACCCTTGAAGGAGATTGTGGTACCCCGGGCTTGATCCCTTTCTCTCATGTGCCAGCAGTAAGTTGAAGAGTTTTTCTCTGGCACACACTTTCACCACAATGTAACACCATGGGCCCAAAGCAATGAGGCCAATTGGTCATAGTCTGAAAGCTTTAAAGCTGTGAGCCGCAGTAAACCTTTCCTCTCTGTAAGTGGATTTATCTCAGGTATTTGTTACAGTAATGTAAAGCTAACTAGCACAGGAGGAATCTGATGGAAAGAGGCCCAAGCTGAAAGTAAAGCTGGGGAATGGAGCTGGGGGCCACGTGTACAAGTGCTTATTCCTCCCTGAAGATGGGCTTCCCTCTAGCTCTCTGCTCTCAATTGCTCTACCTTAATAAAGGATGTAATGGGGTGTTATCAAAAGAGAAAGGTGTTGGAGTCAGATAGAAACTCATTGAGGCCCTCACACTCTTGCTTCACCAGCAGAGAGGACTTGAGAAAGTTACTTGTCTGTTCTGAACATCTGTTTTCTCATAGGTAAATGGAAAGAGTAGTCACCAACACTGCAGTGTCCTTAGACCCCAGTCTGTGAAACTCAAGTCAGGGAGGAGGCCCTCGATGGATGAGGCTGTTGTCATTACTGGCCCTTGTGTGCCCACGAGTCATGACAATATTTGAGGATTGGAATTTAGACATCAAGGATAAACTTAAAGATTCACAGTCAAGTGAACTAAAAGACAAAAGTAATGGGGGGGGGGTCAAAGCCGGGCCATGGGTTCAAAGCCAACAACGTTCAGAAATAGGAGGTCTATTTAAAAAAGAAAAAAAAATGAATAAATAAGAAGCCCCAGCCTTTGAAAAATTCCAACCTGAGAGCATGTCCTGCCCCAGCCTGGGCTTCTCGTACTGTTCTTGCTGGGACAGAGATCTGGTGTGCTCTGTTCCCTGGGATCTGAGCTGGCCCGGTGGTCAGAGGGAGCCGGTGGCTGAACCTGAGGTGGGGACCTTGACGTGCTCAGGGTGTGCCGGGAGTGGTTCAGGCTGAGCCCCACGGCTTGCCGGCTTGCCGGAGACTCTGAGGGCATCTCCTTCCATCTGTTCTTTTCCTCAATCCCTAAGAAACGGAGCAGGCTAAATCCCCGCTGCATGTCCGGGGAGCACCTGTCAAAGACAGGGCGAGGGACTGCAGAGAGAGAGGCCTCCACCCCACTCCTCCCCCACACCAGTACTGTTCCTCTTCCCCCAGCCACCCACCCACCCACGGGAGGAGGGGATGGACTGCACTCACCTCCGGGTCACAGCTGCAGGGATGGCGGGATGGCTAGGGAGTAGGGCTCTCTGGCACAGATTCCCCGTCTTGGGTAGATATTTACCTGGCCAGAGCTGGAACGACGACTAAGATCCTCCAACACAGGGGTGGCAAACTCAAATGCCCTCGTCAGAACAGGAGCTTGATGACCTGAATGACCAATGTGAGCAGTCAGCCTTAGGTCAAGGCAGACTACAAAGCCAACTAGAACCCGGAGAGCTGGGGGTGGGTGGAGAAGCAGCCCCAGGCCACTGCCATCCCTACGGGGAGCCAACTCGGAGAGCTGCCGTACTTCTGGACTCTAGCTAGGGCCTCAGCTAGCCAGTGTGAGTCAGATTTCCCATCACTTGGTACAGCAGAGCTTCTTCCTAATTTTCTAAGAAGTCCCTACTGCTATCCTCCCACTAGGGGCCCAAACAAGGAAGTCCTTCCTCATGGCCCAATCTTACTCTGCGCTCTGTTTGGAAGGCTGACTACCCTTTGACCTTGGGATAATTACTTAGCCTCCTTGTGTCTCAGGTGCTTTATCAGTCTTACGGACACAATGCCCTTGGCCTAGCACATAAGCACTCTGCAGACCTTGGTGGTTGGGGATGTTACTGTAAGAAGCTTTAATAGGAGCAATAGTGGTGTTGGTATTGGGGTGCTTAATTTTATTTGGAAATTGATGGGCCATAGGGCGTTCAGATTATATGGTGTTTCTCAGTGTGTCAGAGGGAGTTTCCGATGAGATCAGCTCTGAATCAGTGAACTCTGTACCACACGTGGCCTCCCCTGTGGGTGGGTGTGACATAATCCCTCCAAGGCCTGAATACAACCCAAAGGAGGAGGAGGAACTGGCCCATTTTTCCTGTCTTACTACTTAAGCTGGGACATCTGTCTCACCTTCTGTGCACCGAGGTGTATGAGAACAGCAACCTGGTTCTCAGGCCTTTGCATTCAGACTGAATTAAGGCAACAAGTTTCCTGGGTCTTCAGCCTACTGATGGCAGATCATGGGGCTTCTCAGTGTCTGTGACCAGGTGGCACAATGCCAAAAAGAAACCGCCCCTGTCTCTTTATCTATATAGACATAGATATGTATGTGCACTTATAATAAGTAGGTGAATAGGTGATAGATGGATCCGCATGGTTGGCCTCTGTATCCTGGGGTTCCACACCATGAATTTAATCAACCATGAATCAGAAATACTTGGAAGAGAAAAAAAATGCATCTGTACTGAACATGTAGAGACAGCTGCTGGTCATTATTTCCCGAACACCACAGTTTAACGACTATTTACACAGTATTTCCACGGTACTAGGTATTACACTTAATAATTTGAAGGATACATAAGGATGTCTTAGGTTATATACAAATATTATCTATGCCGTTTTAGAGAAGCGACTTGAGCATCTGGGGATTTCAGTATCTGTGGGGAATCCTGGAACCAATCTGCCCATGAACACCAGGAGAAGACTATCTATCTTACTGGTTTTGTTTCTCTAAAGAACCCTGACTAATACAGTCATATTACCCCAAATCCAATTCTGGAAAAACTCTTCCAAATCTGCCCGGCTTCCCAGCCACCGTTCTTATTCAATACCATTCGTTCTCTTCTTTGTGGCCTGGAGCGAGTTCCTGGGTGAGATCAGTTGCCCTCTTACCTGTTCTCATAGAAGTCTACAGAAGAGCACAAGGTCGAATAGGGCCCTGGGAGGACAGGCCTAGCCAGATGTCTGTCAAAAGTAGTGTGGCACGGTCACAGTGACAAGGGGTGACGACAGACCGAGGAGCTGGCCGAAAACAGAACTGAGCAGGCAAGTTCAAAGCAAACCTGTGACATGGTTGTGTTGTTAGCAACCCAGGCAGACCAACGTCAACCAACCAGCCTAAAGAAAGGAGCAAGGTCAAAATCAGGGCACAAAATAGGACAGAACTGGAGCAAGACAGGAGGAGAGCTTTGGTGGACGGAACTGTTTCCTCTGGACGCTGTCACCAAGGAAAATGGTATGGTCCCAGCTCTACTTTCCTGGCCATTAGGGATGGAGGTGGGGGGCTGGCTTAAATGACCAGGGCAGACCAAGCTACAGAGCAAAGCTACAGAGCCATCAGTTGCTGCAAACCCCCGTGGGCTGCAGGCTTCTGTAAAATGAAAGGCAGGCAGGCAGGAAGGGAGGAAGGGAGGAAATCGGGCCACCAACCATCTCTGGGACTTATCATGTGCCAACATCAGTCTCCAGTGCAATCCCGAGTTCTCCATAGAACAAAGTAGCCCCCAGCCTGCTGCTGATCTGCCGCATCTCCTGCTCACCAAGTCGTGCCAGGTGGACGGCACAATTCTCCAGGGAATGTCACCGGGCTCCCTGCCTCATGCAGTTTTTTCTCTGATAACCTGCTCTTCCTTTCTCTCCTTCCTGCGGCAGCAATCAGAGCCCCTCTCACTACAGAACTGCCAGCTTGTGCCGGCCTGGCCTGCTGCAGAATTAACTTGTCAGTTTGCCGGCCACAGGGACCTGCGGGGTGTCAGTCTCAGGCAGCTGAAAGGCCAGGGGGAAGAGGACGGCCTGCAGCGTCATTTCCCATCTGCAGCACTACGGTGAGCTCATTAAGGAGCGGGCAGGAAGGCGCCATGGACAGACACACGTACCAGGAGGATGGGGACCTGCTCTTGAGCTTAAAGTCAGGGGGACTCGTGTTTGTGGGGCATTTTACACCTTCCGAGTCACCTCCTCACGTTCTCACGTGTGATGCAGCCGCAGGGAGCTGATTAGTTCTCTGTTCACAGAGTTAGTTGCTAGGCTTCAGAGAAATCCCCGAACTCGGAATCGGAAGCACTGGGTGCAGCAACTCTGCTGCTGACCCACGCGTGTATGAATCTCTGCAAACCCACTCCACTTTGCCAAGCCTCAGTTTTTTCCTCTCCCCAATCAAAGCAAGAAGCCCAACGTTAAGAGCTGTTGATCAGATGAACGTGACTTTTAAATGCTTTATGTGTTATAATGATTCTATGGGAAACTGCCCCTCAGACTGGGGTCATGAAGTGTTGGTGACAGCCCCAAGGCGGGAGGGCCCCTGGGGTCAGACTTCCTGAGTTCCAATCCCTGCTCCACTCCATCTCACTCTCTGAGCTGGGGAAAGGTACTCATCATTTCATCTATAAAATAGAAAACAACAAAAACCATTCTGAGGATTCAGTTAGGTAGTACAGGTGTACCTACACATGGCCCAGTGGTTAGAACATAGTAGATGCTCAGCAAACAGTCGCTATCGTCATCATTATGGTTAACCTCCAGTAACTGAGCGTCAGCACCAGATGGCATGAGCCCAAGTCCAGTGTTCCCAAAGTCCTTTGTCGAGTTGCTGACTTTAACCCTGACCTCAGACCACAGAAGACTAGAACCAGGGGCACCGGGGGTACCATATCCTACCTTTCAGTTACTATAGAAGAGAACAGGGGTTCAGAGAGGGACCGAGTCACCAAAGCCTTAGGTGGAATTAGGGAAACGGCTCAGATTTCTGCCTCGGTTCCTGGGCTCTCGGTCCAGCATTTCTCCCACACCTTGCAGTCAGACACTCCCAGATCTTAGAATTCCAAAAACCGTGAGGAACTTTTTGGCACCTCCATTGCTCACAGGTGGGGGGCAGTCCTGATGCGGAGGAGTGGGGTGGTGACACAGGGGCCGGAGCAAGAGCTCAGCTCTCTTCATGCCTCATCTTCTTCCTCAGCTGACAGCCTCCACAGGAACCTCACAGCAATAAATTGAAAAAAGACGTTCCACCCTATGTGCCATGAAGTAATAAATAGCAACTGCTAATATTAATTGAGTGTTTACTAGGAGCCTGGTACTTGCACGCAAGGTTATGTCATTTAATTTTCATGAAGGAAGACCAAGAGAGGATCAAATGATGGTTTTAAAAAGATAAGACTCACGTAGCTGGAGACTATAAAAAACAGCATCAAACCCCCTAAAATTCCCGCTCAAGTATAACATCCATGAAACAAGGGAGTCTTTTATTGGTTGCTGTAACTTCAGAGTCTGGAGCAATTCCTGGCACAAAATATTATGTGCACATAAATATTTTTGAATGGAGGAACTGGGAGTGATTTCAGCAAGATGGTAGCACAGCTTCCATCCCCCACAGAAACCAACCAACGGATGACTACTCAGGATGAAAAGAGCTTTGGCAGAAACCAAAGGTCCAGTGAAGAACTGCAACAGTACATTGGAGCAAAACAATGAATTAACTCAAATAAACAAATAAATCAAAAGGAGGACAATTACACAGAGAAAGGATTACTGGAAAGATTAGCCTATTTGAAGTGACTGGAAAGAGAAGCAAGGAAGAAGGGCAGGAGCCATCAGTACTAACAGGAGGCTACACAGGCACTGCAGTTCCTCCCCCTCTGCAGAGGTCACCTTCACCACTGAGATAACCAGAAGATCCCCTGGAAGGGGAGACACTGCAGCATAGCCCTACTAAGAAGGAGCCACTGTGTGCCACCCCACAACTTGGGACATCAACTCTCCAGCTTTGTGTGGGTCCAAGATCCCAGAGCTGCAGTTCTGCTGAAAACATCATATTCCAGACCCCAGCTCTGCAGGTGCAACACACCTGCCCATACCTGAGATCCTGGAGCCACATTCCAGGCCCAGGGCATCAACCTCCCTGCACATATCCATGCTCTGGAAACCAACCTCACTGCCATTAATAACTGACATATCCCAGACTCTGGAGCTCTCTGTGGGCCTTCAGACCTGGTTCTGTAGACCATGGCTCCCCAGATGCTCCACAAATACTCATACCTTACATACTGTTACCAGTGTAGTAGGGGGGGTATCACTTCCACCCTGGATCCTGGAGCTGTGTTTCCCTGCCGCAGTCTGGCTGGGCACAAAATCACGAGCCACTCAAGCAGGAACAAAGTTTATTTTTTGAAAGTGCCGCCAATGTCCGGTACGCGCCCGGGAAGATTTTTCCACCCACGCGGCCTCCTCTCCGACCGCTGAGCGAGCTCCTCCCCCGGAACTCCCTCCTACTGTACTTCCCCAACCAATGGGAACTCTCCAGGAGTCCCGTAGCCGGCCTAGGTGAACAGCAGGAGTCCAATATCCATATGAATGCAAATCTTAACATAATCATATCATCTCAATGGCTAGCTGGCGTCACCTTTCCACCAAAAATGCCATGCATCATATACTTGGCTCTTAGCATTTCCCCACGCATGTGCCTGTGTTCCACTCCATGGGTGCTGTACTTCAGATCCCAGGGCCAATATTATGAGTGTATTGGTAACCTGGACCCACTGCCAAGAGAGATCCATTTGTCATATTGTCCTCAGCAGGAGAAATGAGATCAGGAGGATGCCAATATCCTTTGCCACCAGAGATCCCAACAGTCCCCACCACCTCCATTATTCTTTTCATAAAACTGAAATTTCTCAATTTAATATAATCCAATCTAGCAAGATTCTGGTGCATGTTGGGTCCTAGTAAGTCTTTGCCATTCTGCCTGTCTCTTTTACATTTTTTTTCAGTAGTAAATATTTTTTTATTTGTTGTTTTTAAATATACATGACACTTGGGTGTATTTTGACATATTAGACATATGTGCGGTGCAACCCATTCCAATTTTAATCCAATTCTTATGGTTGAAAATGATGTGGACTTACACTGGTCATTATTCATATATGAGCATAGAAAAGTTATGTCTGATTCTTCTACTGTCTTTCCCATTCCTATCCCCCCTCCCTTACCTTCAATCCTGTTTTTCTAATCCAATGAACTTCTTTACTTCCCCTATGTACCCTCCCTTGTTATGGATTTTAGCAGCCACCTATCAGAGAGAACATTCAACATTTTGGGGGGGGATGTGTGTGGCTTATTTCACTTAGCATGATAATCTCCAGTTCCATCTATTTACCAACTAATGCCATAATTTCGTTCTTCTTTATAGCTGAGTATATTCCATAGTGCATGTACACCACATTTTCTTAATCCGGTTCCATAGCTTGGCTATTGTGAATCGAGCTGCTATGAACATGGATGTGGCCACTTCAATGAGGTAGACGTTGCAGATGCAGTAATGTAATAGAATTCCCAGCAGGGTTGGTACAAGCCCTGGGCATATTGAGTAATTCTCTTTAAAATTACTTTTTTTTTTCTTGGCTTGGGTGGAGGGGGAAAGTGGACGATGGTGGAAAGACCCTCTCCTCCTGAGCCGCTGCCTCCCAATGCAGCTTCTCTGTTACCGAACTGCTGTGGCCTCAGGAGGGTGTGGATCAGGGACAGTGTCTAAACAGGTGCCTTTTCTTCAGGAACAACTCAGAGGAGGGAAAGTGTATTTTGGCTCCCTGGTTCCAAGATTTAGCCCACGGTTGGCCAAGTCTGTCACCTTGGACCCAAGGTGAGGTGGGACATCATGGCAGAAAGACTGCATAGGATCTCTGCTCCATTCACAGCACCCAGGAAGCAGAGAGAGGGAAGGCAGAGGGGCCACAGGCAAGAGGAACCCTTCCTGGCACTCCCCCAGAGGCCTGCCCGCTCCAGCCACGCCCACCTGTTCATAGTTACCACCCAATGCAGCCCATCAGGATGGACTAATTAGGTCCCACCTCTCATAAGCCAGTCATGAACTGTTATGCCAGATTCGTGGAACCCCGATAGACCTCCAGGAGCCGAATCCGATGCAATCACACAAGAGTCTTTATTGCAAGCTCCAGCCTGGACTCACAACTGTTCCCAACGCAGCAGTCCCAGGGAGTGAGTCCCGGTCCTTTGTTCAGTGAGATTTTATAGGTTTGGGGGGATACTCTATGTGTCACAACATCACACAGCAAATCATTCCATACCACAGGAAAGTCAAATAACAACTCTTAACCTTGATTAGCACATTCAATGGCGGGAACAATTTGGGTAGGGGTGATTGGTTAATATAAGAGGGGGATTCCTTTGAACTGATTGGTTTAGGCCACGAGGGGTGTACATGCTAAACTACATGGTTTCCCAACATGTTATCAACCACCATAAACTACTTGGGGGTCATCTAGCATCCCCAGGTACTTTCCCTGTCTCATGCTGATTGGAGGTTGCTAGGGGGTTGCTATGGGTCCGCACCTAGCACTGAATCAGGGACACCTGGCGCCTCAGACCTCTCCTGTTATTTGTAGACAAACAAGTCAGCAGGGTGGGTATGGGCTTAGTGCTCTGTGGGTTTTTCCAAGGACAAGGGTCAGGCCCCCTTCCTTGGACAGGCTTTGCTCTGAGGGAGAGGCTGGTTTCTCAAAAATGGAGTCACATTAGTTTCTCAGAACATTCCTGCACTAATGCAGAAGAAGTTTGGGAACACCTCACAACCAAAACCATAACACCCTCCATGGTGGGTGCTGCTGTCCACGGACAGTGGTTAGTGAACTTGGAATATGTGATGTTCAGCATTTTCTTTCCTCAATTTTGAACCTTAGCCACCATTCTAGACATACTATAAGCATCATCATCATCATCACAACAACAATGACAAATGCTACCATTATTAATAACAAATAGGAAAATGCAATATACACTGTATTCAGTATCCTTTAGGTTCTTGGTAAACACAACGCCTGTGTTATCTCACTTAATCCTTCCCAACACCCTATCGGAAAGATACTCGTTACCCTCCCAAGCTACAGGTGGGGAGACAATAGGCTACCAAAGGGGGGATCATCCTCCAGACCCCACCCTTGCCAGGAAGCAGACTGGGTTTCATTGTGGTCATCCTGAGACCTTCAGCTCCGGTAAGTTCCCACCATCTGAAATGAGTAACAGTTTTCCACCCCCAACAAGGTCGCACAGCCAGTTGGCATGGAGCAGGCTGGGAACACGGGTGCAAACGAACAAATGCACTTAACTCCTCTGAGGACATCTCCCTGGCTCTACCCCCTGTGTTCACAGAGGACAGAAATGCGCAAAGAAGGTTGAACAAATCTTTCCCAAACACTTTAAACTCAAATGACAATCACGACTTGCCGGAGGCTCTGTCCCACAGCTGCAGGAGCCAGAGCCTGTTATTCCCTCCTTCTTGGAAAGCATTTCTGTGAGAGAAGCCAGCCATCCACAGAAGCTTCTTCCTCCACCCACTGGAGGGATTCATTTGCATTTAAAAAAAATAGCGTGGAACTAAATATCCTGCTGATCTTCTGAGCTGAGTTTAGGAGAAAATTGTCTGCCTCTGGGAAGGCCACTGTGACCCCTGAAAACCTGTTCCCCCAGCCAGGGCAGAGGACAAGGCCCAGAGACAGCCAGCTGCTGTGTGACGGCTGGGTGTAAGCTAGAGATAGGCTGTGGGAAGGGGCCTTGAATGTGGGTCCCACTGGAAGTTTTTTTGTTTGACTTTTTCAAGTTTGGAAGAAGCCACCTCTGGTTATAAAACAGTGGCTTCCTGCCCCAGATTGGCCACATTCCAGGAACTCGCTGCTCTTATTCTCTCACTGGCCTGAGGGTGCCCGAGTTGATCCCAAAGGATGTTTCTCAGTGGGGGGCACACAGCAGAGAGGTAGATGGTATTTCCCCTAGCCAAAAAGGAAGTTAAATCTCTCTTTTTTGTGAAAGTATCTATAAAATCTTAAAACTGCAACAAACATATTGTTTAACTGAGAAATTCTATGCTGTGTTTCAGGCAAGGCAATATATGACATGATCCATATTCCAACATTGTTTATAATAACAAAAGGCTGTGATCAAATAAGGTGATGGTTCTGTTAGGAAACAGGCAGATGAGATGGTGGGAACATGAGGTGAAGAGAATAATTCCATACAATGGGCCCACTGCACTGACCCCCCACGTGCTTTCTTTTCCAAGAAGCAATTTACCTGCAGCCCTGCCTGACGTAAATGGACAGGCTATGCCACATTCCTCAGTAAACTACTTGCTACCTGCAGGAGAAATGCAGGCCCCAGATAATGTTGATGGAGGAACCCAGGAGACTTTAGTGACCAGATCCTGAAACTCTGGGAGACAAGGATAGTTGCTCTTAACTATAGAATCTGTAAGAATTTATCTTTAAGAATCCAATTAGAACCACTGGTCAGCATGGGTCAAGATGACCTAGAGTTGTGATGACAGTGGGGACTCCAAACTCTGATGTCATCCTGCTCTTGGTCAAAAGTCAAGAGGCAGACCGAGTGGGACTCTCTGGAATCTTAAAATTGAAACGCAGGGGAGGCACACTGTCCCTCTCCTCTCTGAGAGGATCCACACTCTCCCTTGAGTGTCCCCTTTCCCTTTTTCTCTCCCTTCAATAAACTCACACCTGTTACTCTAAGTGACAGGTCTGAAATCTTTCTGATTTGATTGCAAGAATTTGAAGAGGGAGTCTTTGCAGTGCCTCAGTTTCTTGGAAGGCCCCAGCTCTGTAACAGTTTAATCCTTGGTGCATCTAATGAGCTAATAATGTGCATAATGGGATACTGTGTGGTCATGAATACTAATAGAGAAATTGTTCCAAGATGCAATTTTGTTGGCAAAATAAGACGTTAACAATATGTAAGGTTCCAGTTCCAGCACAATGGTGAGTTGGGATAATATAACCATCCCATCTTCCTCCCCACCACATTCCAGGAACAACTGCTACACTTTTGGGTAAATATAATTCTCCTTCCCTTCAGTACCTCCCCCATCACAAAGAAAATTCATAGTTAAAAAGAGAGAAATAAGTAGCCAGGTACGAAAGAAAGAAGTTTAAAGACGAGGCCTTCAGTTTCATGCTGATGAGGGCAGGCGGAGGAAAAGCAGGTGCAGACACAAACCAGGACAGCTGAGGCTGCAATTCTCCTGGGCAAGCAGGGGTTTAAGCTGGAACGGAGAGATGCAGTTCTCATAGAGCTAAGTGCTCAGAGAAGGAGGAACTCAAACTCTTCCCAACTAGAATCAGGAAATAAACAATCTTACTTCTGTTATAATGCTGGATAGAAAAAACACTTCCCTTGACAACCTAAAATCCCAAATGTGAGCTACATGTAAATATGCAGCCTAAATATGTGCCCTTCCTGTAATATAATCATTCTCAGCTCAAGAAATTGATCCTCAATTGGCCCTACACTGGTAAATAGTTTTGGAAAGGGTAGAAGAAACTCATGAAAAATCACTCTCTGGGGAAATTGCTATTGCCCAGGTGTCTTTGGACTACCCAGGAAATAAATAATCCCCAAAGATGATGAACTTAGAAAAAACAAATTATTCTGGTAACTATTGGTGATGAGGATGTGTTGAGAGCCACAGCTGAAGGGGCCCCAGCAAACGTCCAGCTGATTGGCTCACAGCAGCCCCAGCAAACTTCCAGCTGATTGGCTCATCATGGCCCCAGCAAACTTCCAGCTGCCAGCTGATTGGCTCCTCTGCAGTGATGCTCATTGGGCTGTTTCCCCACCCTTTCAGACCATGGAGCTACTCATTGGGGGACTCTTTTTGCTCCGCCCACACGACCCAGCCAATCGGCCTCAAGAGCAGGAGGAGTGGGGGATTGAGAGGCTCACCGGAAGCCAGTGGTGGCAGTTGGGCTCTGAGGGACTTCTTGAAGAGCTCCTGTGGTGTGGAGTGTGTGTTCTAAAAATAAAGTTCCTTTCTGCTTGACAAGTGGCTCGTGAATTGTGCCCAGCCAGATTGCGGCATTTGGTGGCCCGCATGGGGAACGACTGAAGGTAAGTGATAAGGTAAACTGCTTGCCCCTGAGGGCAGGGCAAGAGGATGGGTAGCCATTTTAAGATTCTTCTTTCATTTTGTTTCACTTTTGTTTTAAGTTGCCTGTCCCTGGAGATGGGTGAGACGGAAGAAAAACTGTTCACATCCGAGGAAAAACTATTTGCGTCTGAGGAACAGATAGGGAGAAAGGACGGATGGACATTTCAGGAGGATAGGAAGGCTGATATAATGATTTTTTGTTGTTCCATTTTTGTTTAATTCTGTTTCAGTTTTGTTTGGTGTTATCTTGTTGGGTTGTATTATAGTAGAAATATGGGATCAGAAATTAGTAAAAAACAAACTGAAAGAGTGTTAAGTAAATTGTTAGAGAAAGGAGACATCCCAGTAAAATCAAGAGCAGTCAGGGCATACGTTGATACAATACAAAAATGTAGCCCATGGCTTTTTAAGGAGGAGTTGTTAAATATATCACAATGGAACCATCATGGTGAAGATTTAAAAAGAATAGAAAAGAAAAGTCCAGGGACTCTGCCAGTTGGCACATTGCCATTGTGGATGTTCGTATCTTGTTTGCTTAGTCCAAAGCCTTCAGTTCAGACAATGGTAGAGGAAGGAGAAGACATATTGATTCAAGTAAAAGAGAAGGTCTCTTGAGCTAGTCAGACAGAGGAAAAAATTCAAGTAAAACAGAAGGTCTCTCAAGCTAGTCAGACAGAGAAAGAAAGTTTAGAGCAGAAAAAGCCATCAGGGGAAAAGTTACAACAGGAGACTGCTACTAACACCTTTCTCTCACCAGATGGCATAAGTGTCCAACCAACAGCGCCACCTCCATATGCTGGGAGGCCCCCAACCCCCGTAGTTGACAGATGGGATCCTGAGACAGGACCTCAAATATTAGCATGCCCTGTATTTGAGCAGGCAGGAGGGCAGCAAATTCACCATGCTTTAGATTTCAAAACAGTGAAGCAGCTAAAAGAGGCTGTAACAACCTATGGTCCTCAAACACCCTTCACTGTAAGCATGGTCGAATCCATTACCAACTTGAACATGATGCCAGCAGATTGGACTAGTATGTGTAAAGCTGTGCTAAATGGAGGACAATACCTGTAGTGGAAGGTTGCCAATGAGGAATTTTGCAAGGAAGGCGGCTAGGCGAAATGCAGCAGCCGGTTATCCTCAGAGAAATCTAGATATGTTGTTAGGAAAGGGACCTTATGAGGATCAACAGCAACAAATTGCATATGATCCTGCCATATACTTACAAATTGCTGTAGATGCGGTTAGAGCATGGAAGACTTTAAAAGGACATGGAGGTTTACAAGGTCAATTATCTAAGGTAATACAAGGAGCTAATGAACCTTATGCTGAATTTGTAGATAGGCTTATTCAAACAGCTACCAGAGTTTTTGGGAATACAGAACAAGCAATGCCATTAATAAAACAACCAGCTTTTGAGCAAGCAAATCGTTGGTGCAGAGAAGTCATTAGACCATGGAAACATGAAGATTTAAACACATATATTAAATTATGTAGAGACATTAATGAACAAGGGCAAGTCTTGGCAGCTGCAGTACAACAGGCTTTAGATGCCAGGCCAAAAACATGCTACAATTGTGAACAAACATGACATTTTAAAAGGAATTTCCCCATAGGAGGAGGGTTTAACAAAACTAGGTATCAAAGGGGTAAAATACTGGGTATTTGCCCATGATGCCATAGAGGGAGACATTGGGCTAATGAATGCTGTTCTCAAACCACCATAGAGGGTACTCCGTTATCAAAAAACGAAAAGGACCAGGTGTCTATCCACGATATCGTGGAGAAAGGCATCGGGCTCCATTGCCAAAAAACAGACAGGGGGGCCCAATGCTCCGGGGCCCACAACCACAAAAATACGCGGCACTGGAGGAACCCAGCAACACCATCAGGGTAGTGCCCAGGACACATTATCCATTAGATCCCTCACTAGACAAACCAGAGGAAGCACAGGACTGGACATCTGCGCCTCCGCCAGAATAGTACTAACTCCAGAGATGGGATTTCAAATCATTCCCACAGGGGTAAAAGGACCTCTTCCCCAAGGAACAGTAGGCTTATTATTGGGATGCAGTTCTTCTACTGTAAAAGGACTTATGATAAGTCCTAGGGTAATTGATCCTGATTATGAAGGTGAAATAAAAATTATAGCCAGTTCTCCAAGGGGTATATCAGTAATTTCACCAAGAGATAGAATAGCACAGTTATTAATAATACCCAGCCTACATGATAAATTTTCCAGTCGTACTGTAGAAAGAGGTTCCAGGGGATTAGGCTCCACAGGTGTAGATTGGGCTATGCTTTCTTTAAATTTAGATTCTCACCCCATGATAAAACTAAATATTCAAGGACATGAATTTAATGGGCTACTGGATACAGGTGCAGACCTTAGCATCATCTCTCGTCAAGAATGGCCAAAACATTGGCCATTACAACAAG
>NW_025999853.1:3419306-3455269 GCF_001458135.2 Marmota marmota marmota
CCTGATCAAACTTTTACATCTTTAGTACCCAAACAATCAGCTCAAAAGGTAGAGCTTAATGCAGTATTACAAGCTTTTGTGATGTTTAAAGATTCTGTATTTAATTTATTTTCCAATATGCTGCAGTCTGGCTGGGCACAATTCAGGAGCCACTTGTCAAAAGAAACGAACTTTATTTTTAGAACCACACACGCCAAACAAAACCACTCCTCAGGAAAAACCCTCAGAGCCCAACTGCCACCACCGGCTTCCCACAAGCCTCTCTCACAACCACAAGCCTCTCCACCTCCCACAATCCTCCTGCTCTTGAGGCCGATTGGCTGGGTCGTGTGGGCGGAGCCAAAAAAGTCCCCCAATGAGCAGCTCTGTGGTCTGAAAGGGCAGGAAAACAGCCCAATAAGCATCACCGCAAAGGAGCCAATCAGCTAAATGTTGCTGGGGCCGCTGTGAGCCAATCATCAGCTGGCAGTCTGAAAGGGCAGGGAAACAGCCCAATGAGCATCACCGCAGAGGAGCCAATCAGCTAGATGTTGCTGGTCGCTGTGAGCCAATCATCAGCTGGCAGTCTGAAAGTTTGCTGGGGCCCCTTCGGCTGTGGCTCTCAACACCGATAGTCGTATATAGTTAATGCTATAGTATCCATTGAAGATGCTGGTAGGATTTCCCCTTCCTCTACTGTTTTCTCTTTGTTTTCCACTATACAAAGTCTCATCTGGGACAGAAAAGATCCATTCTTTATAGGACATATCAGGGCACATACAGGATTGCCTGGATCCCTTAGTTTAGGCAGTGATTTAGCAGATAAAACTACACATGACATACATATTTTCTCTACACTAGAAGAAGCTACAAATTGTCATAAAAAGTTCCATGTCGATGCTAATACTTTACAAAAGCGTTTTAAAATAAGTAAGGAACAAGCTAGACGAATAATAAAACAATGTCAAAATTGTGTGACCTTTTTACCACAAGTTAATCTTGGAGTCAATCCTAGAGGACTGATACCTAACCATATTTGGCAGATGGACGTCACACACTTGACAGAATTTGGAAAATTAAAATATTTGCATGTTACAGTTGATACTTCTTCTGGATTTTTGATGGGCTCCCTTCATGCTGGAGAAAAAACTAAAGATATTATAGCTCATTGCTTACAAAATTTTGCCACTGTGGGCATTCCAAAACAGTTAAAAACAGATAATGCCCCTTGCTATACCTCTACCTCTTTTAAACAATTTTGCTCATCATTTGGCATTACTCACATAACAGGAATTCCATACAATCCACAAGGCATAGTTGAAAGAGCTCATCAAACTATTAAAATGTACTTATTAAAGCAAAAAGAGGGAATTAGGAAGGGGTATATATCCCCCAAAGATAAACTTAAAATAACCCTTTTTACTCTAAACTTTTTAAATTTGGATTCATCAGGGCTTAGTGCTGCGGAAAGGCATGTGTCCAAAAAATGTACATAAGCCCAAGTTACTTTGGAAGGATATTCTAACAGGACAATGGAAAGGTCCTGACCCAGTAATTGTCTGGAGTCGGGGGTGTGTTTATGTGTTTCCACAGGGAGAACAGCAGCTGATTTGGATCCCAGAGAGATTAACTAAAGCGATTTCTACAGACCAAAAAGAAGATGATTTGGCTCAAATCCATAACAGCTGATATCCAGAACTCCAGTTTGGCTATCCTTACTTCTGCGACAGTGGTTCTCCCACACCTGGAGGCTAATGAAACCAGGATGTTTTTTTCAATATCTATTTTATTATTTCCCTTTCCCACATCATGAAGTTCTATTTTGTTTTTTGAGCTCATACAGACCTAGGTTAATGTTTTGCTAAACAGTTCTATTTTTTGACTATAGAGTTTTTAAACATTGCAATGGAGATTTCACCTGTAAAAAGTATAAGGCCTTTACTATTATGTTATGTGTTGTATGTATTATATTATGTGTGCACACTTGTGTTTTGTGTTGTATGTTTGTATGTGCGTATGTCCATATATCATATATGAGCGCTCATGAAAAAATAGATCCAAATTTTTTTTCTTATTCACATGATTTAAATGGTTTAATTTAAATTGGGTAAACAGCGGTTGAGGATTGTTTTAATATGTGAACAAAAAAGGAGGTTAACATATCTGTTTGTTTACTTTCACCTTTCCTTTTCATTATATTTAATAATTCTGTTCAGGATAATATAAATTGTTCAGAAAATTGTTTTCTTTTAGTGCCTTCTGGAATGTTACATAATCTTTCTTTAGCCATTATTGCCAGAATTCCTATCTTCATCCCAGTGCCGGTGAAGACAAAGATAAAACCAATCTACAGCTTCTGCAATAGCCATCACTGAACTGCTTGCAGAACTTGCCTGGACTATGTATCACTTGTATGCATTGTGAACTCACCTGTATGCATTGATAACTATCTGTTGGGGTATTTTTGCTGATGGTGTCATCAGTTGTACAATTTTTCCAAAAGGAGCCGTCAATTGGCTTGGTGTATCCTCCTCCCTTCTGCTTGTGATGGTCGATCAGCTAAAATTTGGGGGCCAACAGAGGTGAGGCAAAGAACCTCACCCCCCCACTGGTACAAAGGCCTATCCACAGGTGTGGCTGTATGCTGGACTGGTAGTCAATGACGGGTAAGATCCAATTGCAATGGTACCAACCTAAGACAGGAGGCTGATGCCTTGAGGTCAGCTCATCCGATGACGGGTAAGAACCATATGTAGTATTGGACAACCTAAGGCAGGCACGGTCCCTAAGCCACATGCTTGTTGTTTAAACAGAGAGGGGGAGATGTTGAGAGCCACAGCCGAAGGGGCCCCAGCAAACTTCCAGCTGATTGGCTCACAGCAGCCAGAGCAAACTTCCAGCTGATTGGCTCACTGTGGCCCCAGTAAACTTCTAGCTGCCAGCTGATTGGCTCCTCTGCAGTGATGCTCATTGGGCTGTTTCCCTGCCCTTTCAGACCACGGAGCTGCTCATTGGGGGACTCTTTTTGCTCCGCCCACACGACCCAGCCAATCGGCCTCAAGAGCAGGAGGAGTGGGGGATTGAGAGGCTCACCGGAAGCTGTTGGTGGCAGTTGGGCTCTGAGGGAATTCCTGAAGAGCTCCTGTGGTGCAGCATGTATGTTCTAAAAATAAAGTTCCTTTCTGCTTGACAAGTGGCTCATGAATTGTGCTCAGCCAGACTGCGGCAGGGATGATTTATCAGACAAACAAGGAGCTTTAGCACCCACAAGAACTTGAGTTAAGAAAGCAAACAGTGTGAGACACTAGGATAGTAATGGTTAAAATAAGTGAAGAGATGAAATAAAGGGTAGAAATATGAAAAGATAAAACTCTATGGGAGAGACACCTAAGAAAATATGTTCAAAAAGAATAAAATATGACTTTCAGAAATTAAAAATATAATCATGAAATTAAAAATTTAAAGTAGCTTCAGTTTAAATATAGTTTATCTCTATGGCCTTCTTGAAAGTTACATAGTGATAATAAAATTGTATAAGCCCAAAAGGTAATGAGACCAGAAGAGAAGCTAAAAAATAAAAACATGATTTTTACAAAATGAAAACAACTTTACAAATCAAGGAAAGCGGAAACCCAAGTTCCTGCAAAGCTGAAAGCCAAAGTAAAACAAAACAATCTAAATAAATAAATAATAAATTATTTAAAAATGTATTTACATAATCCCAGAAGAGCTTAAAAAAATCAAAGCTCCTGATCCCACAAAGGTGGATGAGAATAAAGAGAGAATTCCTTGTCTACCCAAAGAGCTGTTAGATTGCCCTAAATTTCTAATTTTATATGAGTAAGTACCCTCTCTCCCCTGTTTAAGCAAGAGAATTTACTATTTGTACAACTGAACTAGAGCTCTTCCATACTCCTACACACAAGACAGAGCAAAAGGCAAAGTATGCAAGAGTTGAAAGGTGAAATTTTGTTAAAATATAGATAGAGAGATGTAGTTAGATAAAAAATAGTTAAGTATTGAGTGACACTAAGCAGTGCCTGGGAAAGGCTTCAGTGAGATAAGACCTCTAAGGAAATTGATAATGAAGGATATGGAGAGGGGAGCTGCCACTTCCCTTATCTCCAATCTTTAGGTGAGGATCAGAAAAGAAAGATAGTGATTATAAAATAAAAGGAATGCACTCCTAAAACATCTGAAGATCTCCATCTTCTCAGTGGGCACCTGTCCTATAGAGTTCCCTTGCACATCAGCATGGTGTAGCCCTTCCTTCTATCCCTGCCTGCCACCACCAAGGAATGAATGAGTATTAAAGTGTCCAAAACCTCTCGAGTGAGCCCTCCAAGTTCTTCCTTAGGGACTAATAAACAGTGTACATTTCCAGCCCTGAAACTGAACAATAAGGCACCTCAGACTCTTACTTTCACTTGGCTCTCAGAAAAATCAGGAAATTGGACAATTCCTGTTTTTAGAGGGAACTGGCAAACCCAAGTGAAGAGACCTAGAAATACTGACATTGGAAATGGGTCACAGATTTGGATGGTGCTCAACATGAATATTCTGGCAAAACTCACCACTCAACAAATTCTGCCCATAAGAGATACTCAAAAGTAATCAATATTAACTTCTTTATATTCTTAAATTTTAAGATACAGCCAAGAATAATCAGAATCAAATGAACATTCAAGACCAGTACAACTGAAGTTAAAAACTGATTGGATGAGTTAAACAGCAGATATAGAATGAGAAAATGCAAAGACAAGTTAGTAGAAAAGGTAGAAATCAAATCACAGAGAAATAAATGTAATGCAAAATACAAAGCAGAGCATAAGAAACCTGTGAAATATGGTCAAAAGGCCTAACGTAAATGTAATTGAAGGAAGGAAAAGTGAGTGAGAATCAGGTAGAAGAAATATTGGAAGAAATAATACCTTAAAGTTTTCCAACTATGGTGAAAGACATCAATCCACATATCCAAAAATTTTAAACAGTGCAAAGAAAAATAAATAAATATGAAACTACAACTAGGAACATCAAAGCCAAACTGAAAATGTTGGAAAGAGAATCATTAAAAGTCCAAACACAAAGGAAAAATTGCCTTCAGAGAACCAAAAATGAGAATTTATCAACAGATAACCTGAAAGACAGAAAACAAAAGGGTGCCTTCTATACATCTCTGAAAGGAAATAATTCTATTCCAGAGAAAATATCCTTCCAACTTTAAGGAACAAACACAAAAGTAGAGGAATTGTGGCCAGCAGACTCACAGTAGAAGAGATGATGTTAGCAAAATAAAAGAAAATGATTCCTGGTAACACAGGTGGATGTTACCAGACTCTAGTCCCAGGAGCCTGACTCTAAAGGTCCCAACACCAGATTTGGCCACCAGCCCCAATTAACCAGAGGAGACAAGTGGAAGTAAATATGGGGTTTCAGAGGTCTTAGTCCATAAATGCTAATTCCATTTCTTAGGTCCTGATGTAAGGCAAACATCACAGCAGGAGAGTGAGGTGGGGGAAAGTACCTGGCACCAGGAAGGAGAGAGGGTGGGGAAGAAAGAGAGCTCCCCTCACCACAGTCAAAATAGGCACCCCCCCAGTGATCACCTCTTCCAATCACCTGACTACAGTTACTACATAGTTTATCTCTATCAGGAAATTAATGCACTGGTTAGGTTAAGGCTTTCATAACCCAATTATTTCACCCCTAAACTATCTTGCATTGTCTCACACACAAGTCTTGGGGAATACCTCACATCTAAACAACATATGTGTAGTATCAAACCAACTGACCCAGCTGAATGCATCCAGCTACCAGCAGTGCAGAACACACACCTGCTGCAGTACTCAGGGATGCAGGCAGTCTTGATGAGACTTTGGCCTGTCAATCATCACCTCAGTCTGGTTCTGCAAGGTTTTGTTGGGGCAGGGGAATCATCCTTAAATGTGGTCCTCGTTATGAGATACACTCCATGGTTCCTGGAGTTGAGATTAGCTGGGAAGGAGAAAGTGACTCAGAAAGAGAATGGAATAGAGACACAAAACAAAGTCACTTGGTGCAGTCATTGGGTCCTCTTTCAGATGCATGCAAGTGCAGAAAGAGTGAAAAGTAATCAGGGCAGGGGGTAGGGGGGATAACTGGGTCACTTTAAGAATGTATTGACGGATTCAAGCAAATACAGCAGTGTTTTGTGAAAAATACAGAATATATTGAGGGGAAATAGGCTCCAATAATAGTAAATAAAGAAAAAAGGGAGAGGTAAGTGGAGATATGTGAAGGACTAATCCCAACAAAAAGAGAAGATAACATGGACTAATAAAGATACATGATAAATGCCAACTCCACAGTGACCAGGGAGTCATAGAGCAAAGATCAGAAAGGATGAATAAAGAAACAGCAAGATAAATGTGACCCCAATTAGTTCAGTAACTACATTAAATGAAAATAAGCACAGAGATGGAAAGACTGTCAACCTGGAAAAAATAAGACCCACCTATGTGCTGATCACAAGAAACTCATTTCAAACATAAAGGACAGGCTCAAAGCCAAAGGATGGAAAATATGTATCATTAAATAGGAACATACTAAGAAAAAGAGAGCACGGATGGCTTATTACCATCAGAGGAAGGTGCTTCAAAGAAAGTTTTGGTGGAAGAAAAATTGAGACACAGAATAATAAGAGTCAGTTCAACAGGAAGTTATAGTTCTCCTCAAGTTAAAAGGTCCTTACTAACAGAGCCTTAAAATGTGTAACTTTTAACTAGGCAGAATCTTCGGGAAACAGACAAAACCACATAATGGTGGGAAATCTTAAGAGAGATCTGTCAGTCAGTGATAGAACAGTCAGAATAATGAGGTTAAAGAAAGTCTGAACAGTATGATTAAAGCAAACTGACCAAACTGTGTGCATCCTACAAGGAAGGATATGCCTATACTACAAATACACACAGAAGATTTGCCCAAACAGGCTGTGCTGGGGGTGGAAAGTCAAGTCTCACAACATTCCAAGGAGGAAACCAGTACCTGGAATTGCACTAGAATTCAATAACAGAAAGATAACTAGAAAACCTGTGGATGACTGAAATGCAGCAACTGACCTCTAGGTAGCACATGTGTCCAAATGGAATTTAAAGATAGATTTCTAGCTGAAAACTAAACAATTCAAATACTAAACATCTAAATTTGCAAATGAAGCTCAAGTGGGACTTAGAGGGAAAGTGCTTAGGTGCACATATAAGAAAAAGAACATTGGAAAGTCGATCACAAAAATAAACTAAAAATAAACAGCTAAAATAAACTTGAAAAACAAAGACCTCACCAAATTAAGTTCAGAGACTACTGAAGAAAATATGAAAAATAAAAGCAGACTAACCACAATAGAAACTAGAGATAGTACAGAGAAATTCAACACAGTCAAAAGTTAATTCTATGAAAATATTATAGATGAAAGTATAGCAAGACACAAATAAACAACTCAAAGAGTAATAACAAATTACAAATGTCAGGAATAAAAAGAGATAATATTTCAGAATTCTTTGATATTTAAATGATACAAGAATGGTTTAAACAACTTTATGCCAATAATTTATTTGTTCTTTTAGTTATACATGACAGTAGAATCTACTTTGATATTTTTATACCAGCATGGAATATAACTTATTCTAATTAGGATCCCAGTCTTGTGGCTGTACATGATGTGGAGTTTCCCTGGTGGTGTCTTCATATATGAACACAGGAAAGTTATGTCTGATTCATTCTACTTTCTTTCCTATTCCCATCCTCTGTCCTTTCCCTTCTTCCTCTTTGTCTAGTCCAATGAAATTCTATTCTTTCCCCTCCCCTTGTTGTGGGTTACCATCCACATATCAGAGAGAACATTCCACCTTTGGTTTGGGGCCTGGCTTTTTTCACTTAGCATGATAGTCTCCAGATCCATCCATTTACAGCAAATGTCATAATTTCATTCTTGTTTATGGTTGAGTAATACTCCATTGCATATATATACCACATTTTTTATCCATCTGTTGAAGATGGATAAATGGTTCCATAGCTTAGCTATTGTGAATTATACCATTATAAACATTGATGTGGCTACATCACTGTATGTTGCTGATTTTAATTCCTTTGGATATATGCCAAGGATTAGGATAACTAGGTCAAATGGTGGTTCCATTCCTATTTTTGGAGGAATTTCTCTACTTCTTTCCAGAGTGGTTGCTCCAAATTGCAGTTTCACCAACAATGTATAAGTGTACCCCTCTCCCTACATCCTCACCAATATTTATTGTTACTTGTATCCTTGGTAATTATCATTCTGGTCAGAGTGAGGTGAAATCTCAGGGTAGTTTTAATATGCATTTCTCTAATAGTTAGATATGTTGAACATTTTTTCATATACTTGTTAATCATTCATATTTCTTCTTTTGAGAAGTGTCTGTCAGTTCCTTTGCCCATTTATTGCTTTTTGTTTTGTTTTGTTTTGGTGTTTAGCTTTTTGAGTTCTTTGTGTATCCTGGAAATTAACACCTTATCTGAGATGCAGGTGTATACCAATAATTTTTTCAATGAATGGAATAGATAGATTCCCTGAAAACCAGAACTTGCTCAGGTACTAGAAGAAATGGAAAATATGAATAGTCCTATAACCAACTGTCTCCACTGGTAGATTCCATTAGACATTGGGGGAATAAATAACACAAATCTTTCAAAATTCTCCCAGAGACCACAAAAACAGAACACTTCCTGACTGCCATTTTGAGTTCAGTACAACCATGTCCTAAACCCAATGAGAACATTGTAAGGAGGAGAAATTAGTTCCATATTCCTCATGACTGTAGATGCAACAATCCAAAACAAAATACTAGCAAATTTAATTTGGTGAATATTTTTACTTATTCCAAGAATATAGTAAAGAAAGAAACATTTTTTAAAATTGCATGCCAGTCTCTCTTGTGAATACAGAAGTAAAAATTTCTAAATAAGAAGGAGGAGAAAGAAGAGGAGAAGGAGGAAGAAATAAATATGTAGTTGGATTTAGTCCAGGAAGGTAAAGATGATCTAATATTCAAAAATTGGTCCCATAATTCATAATAAACAGAAGAAAAGAAGAAATTAAACAGTAATCACAAAAGATGCAGAATAGCATTTGGTAAATTCAACACCCATATTTGTTATTTTAAAATAAAAATTCCATAAACTAGAAATTGAAATTTTTTTTTTCATCTGCTAAAGAGTATCTTCAAATAGTACCCACAACATATTCAATGGTAAAGTGTGATGTTGGGAACAATATGAAATTTCAATAATTACTTCTGTTCCATTACACTGAACTCTACAAAGATATTGCTAGAATAAATAAATAAATGCATTTAATTAAAGTCAATACAAATTAGTAAGCAATTAGAAACGAAATTTAAAAGATATTTAAAATAGCAACAAAAAATAGAATTCTAGAAGCATATTTCCATCTATTCTCAATTTAGAAGACTTACTATAATAAGGATGCCTATTCCACTCAAATTAATCTATAGATTAATACAATCTCCATCAATATCCCAGAAAGGGTAGCGAACTCACACACACACCCTTTCTGGTGTGTGTGTGGGTTTGGGTGTGTGGATGTGTGTGTAAATTGACAGATTAATTCTAAAATTTATATGGAAAAAGTTAAGAAAATCTTGTTTGAGGATGCTAACTCACAAGGTGGGAGGACTAGGGTATAGAGTTATTCTAGGTAGAGGGTAGTGAAGGGAGGGGAGGGGGTATGGGGGTTAGAGGAATAGTACAATGAATCAGACTTTATTATCCTATGTACATATGTAACTATATGGCCCATGGGATTCTACATTATATATAACCAGAAGAATGAGAAATTATGCTCCATTATATATGATGTATCAAAGTGCATTCTACTGTCTGTATAATGAATTAACACACACACACACACAGAAAAAAAAAAAACTAAAAAGAAAATCTTGAGGTAGAAATCTGTAGGACTTTGACTATAAAATTCCAATTATTTTCTAAATTCCAACAAACCTGAGGGTAAAGTATTGGTTTAATGATAGATGCATAGAACAAGATAGTGATTCAGAAATAGATCCCACACATTGTCACTTGGTGTAATGCTTGTGTCCCAACGCAACTCAATAAGGGGAAATAGTGGTTTTTGTTTTGCTTAATTGTCTTTGTTTGTTTGTTTTTGGGTACTGGGGATTGAACTCAGGGGCACTTGATCACTGAGCCACATCCCCAGCCCTAGTTTATATTTTATTTAGAGACAGGGTCTCACTGAGTTGCTTAGCACCTTGCTTTTGCTGAGGCTGGCTTTGAACTCATGATCCTCCTGACTCAGCCTCCCGAGCTGCTGGGATTACAGGTGTGCGCCACTGTGCCTGGCTGGTGTTCTCTTTTTTAAATGCATTTTTGAATCCTATGTTTTGTTGATAAACAGTACTTACACATGTGTATGGGGTATGATGTGATGTTATGAGCTATGTATACATTGTGGAATTATTAAATCCGCCTAAATAGCGTCTCCATCACCTACATGCATATTGTTTCCTTCTTGTAAGAAATATACTCTTTTAGCAAATTTGAAATATAAATCATCATTAAGTGGTACTTTCAGTGCATGATTCTGAAGCACTTGCTCTAGCAGAAAACCTTTATCATAAAGGTATCTTCCTTTATGATAAAAGTATGATTTAAACTTTTATCATTCTGGGGAAGGGAAATATTTCTTAATCAGGACACAGAAAACATCATTAATTTTTTAAAAAGACGATTTTCATTTATCTAAATATGATTTAAAACTAAGGGCTATTGTTAAGTGAATTTTTTTCATCAAAAATCAAAAACTACTATTTGTTGAAAAAAAAAAAAGGCGAATAGCCAAACTCCAGATTAGAAGAAACCCTCAATGTACACATGTGACAGGGACTGACATCCAGGAAAAAAACCATATTTTAAACTTAATTAATTTATTTTAATTAGGTATATATGACAGCAGAATGCATTTTGATTCATTGTACACAATATAAAACACATTTTTAAAATTTTGATAACCCAACTAAAATTCAGCAAGAGTCTCACAGATGAGCTGAGTGTCAGTAGTTCTACTACATCTTCTGGCTGGATCCTGACTGATACAAGGACGTACTACATGATCCCACTCTCAGAACTTCAGGAACAGACAAAATTAATCCACAATGATAGAAATCAAATCAAACAGCAGTTACCACTAAGATGGCAGCATTGGCTCAGGAAAGGCTGGAGGGAGTCTTTAGGGGTGTGGGTGGTATTCCTCCTCTTGATCTGTACAGTAGCTACACAGGTACATCCATGCACATTCACTATAAGCTAGACTTTGATTTTAAAAAGAGACAAGCATTGAAGTGCCCTTTCAAATCTGTTTTCTTCTAATATTATCTTCTAGTCAAATCATAAGCACATTTTTATGTTCCAGATATTGCCTCTGGATCCATTAGCAATATTTAAAATTTTTTCATACCTATTACTTATTGATTTTGTCCTTAGCGATTCTGGGGTCTCACAAGGTCTCCAGCTGTATACGTATGTTTTCTGGACATATTTTAAAGTTCTTGTTCATTAATTTTAGTATATTGAAGTGTTTATATGTACTTGTTTTTGTTCATTCATTTTAATATATTTAAGTGTTTATATGTACTTATTTTTGTGTGCACTGTATGTTCTCAACTGAATTGTATCTCACACTCAACTTCATAACCCCTACTGTAAGTGTATTTGCAGACAGGACTTACAAGTAGATAACTGTGTTAAATGAAGTCAGAGGCTGGGGCCTTGATACTGGAGATTCAGTGTCTTTATAAAAGAGACACCAGAGAGTTTGCTGTCTCCATCACATGAGGATACAGTGAAAAGGTGGCCAAGTCATGCCATCAACAGACCCCTCAGCCTCCTGGACCCTTGCTATTAGACTTGCAGCCTCCAGAAATATGAGAAAATACACTGCTGTTCAAGCAACTGGTCAAATTTTGTTATGACAGCTGAGCAGACTGAGAGTGTGTTATGGGAATTCATTATTATTTTCTTCCGGGTACGTATCAAATCCCTTCTAAGCAACCTTTTTAAGATTCTACTAATTAAACTTTTCACATATTTGGGGATCAATGTCTGAAACCTCCATTTTATCATATTGATGTTTACCATCCCTATATACATTTTAACACCATATGCAAGAAAAAAAAAATTGCCCAGGAATATCCAAAGAAGAAAGAAGAGGAGGACGAGGAGGAAATAATGATGAGAACCACACAGTGTGAGACTATAGTGTAGATCCCTGAAATCAAATGGATACTATATTGTTGTCAATGGGCTAAACGGAGAAATACCACAGGTGTTAGTGTTTGTGGAAAAACAATTTAGCTAACATCTATTAACATTAATAACACACATTTCCTTCAACCATGCCTTCAATTAACAGATTACCTCCTCTAGAAATCACAGTCTGCGTACATAGGACCCGAGCTCTGGGGTGTTCCAGTGTTGCTCTGACTGGCAATGAACTGGAAATGAACAATCACTAACAGGGAAAGAGCTGGGCAAACCAGGAAGCATGCCCCCCACAGGACAGTGTGGGGTCCACAGGAGAAACTGAGGTAGAGCGGCTGGAGGACTTGCATGGATTTCCAAAACAGTATTGTTTTACTTCGCTTTTTTGCGACTATGGCTAAAATATCTGACAAGGAAAATTAGAGGAGCAATCATTCACTGGGGGGCTCACGGTTTCAGAGGTCTCAGTCCATAGACAGCCAACTCCATTGCTCTGGGCCTCAGGTGAGGCTGAACATCATGACTGAAGAGTGTGGCAGAGGGAAGCGCCTTGGGACATGGCACCAAGAGATAGGGACTAAGCTCAGTTCCCAAAATATATACCAAAGGCACGTACCCCAATGCCCACCTCCCCCAGCCACACCCTACCCGCCTCCCATCACTACTCAGTGAATCCCCAACAGAGGATTAACTCACTGACTGGGCCCAGGCTCTCATAACCCAATCATTTCACCTCTGAATGTTCTTGCATTGTCTCACACAGGAGCTTTTGGGGGACACTCACATCTAAACCATAACAAGCATCAAGTGAGAAAAGTAAGAACGTGAAAGATAATATATCATTATCCCATTTTTTATAAGTTAAACAATGGCAATGTGCTTTTGATATATTGATATGTGTGTGTGTGTGTAAGCAGTTATATTGGATCATATGAATACTAAGAGAAACAGGGAAGAATTCAACATACATCATTAATACAAGTATTCACTGGAAGCAGTATATACAAAAGAGCAGGAATATGGTTAAATATGGAATATGCTTACATTTGTGTAAAACTGCATATATGTATATAAGAGGTGAATTAAATACATACAAAAATTTTAAAATATTTTTTGTTGTTAAATTTTAAAAGAAATATTAAAAATTAATTAACTTTGCTTAAACACAAGAACGTTTAATAAAAAAAAAAAAAAAACCCGAGAAAGAAAGGCTGAAACCATAAAGGAAATATCAGAAATTGGAAAAAGAAGACATGTAATCAAATCAAAAGCTAGTTATTGTAAAAGACTGATAAACTCAAGAAGCCTCTAGCAAAATCGATCCATTAAAAAGACAGACGGCGTACGCCAGTGCATAGAAACTGAGAGACATCTGTCAAATAATGCAACAGATTGTGCCAGGAGTCTAGGTTTGGAAGAGGAGTGAAACTTTACTTCCTGCAGCAATTTATTCTGTGGCTGAATTCTTACTCTCCTTAAGAGCATCTTGGGCTGGGGATGTAGCTCAGTGGTAGAGTGCTTGCCTCGCCTGCACAGGGCCCTGGGTTCAATCTCATAACCCAATCATTTCACCTCGGAATGCTCTTGTCTATAATCATAGGTATCTCATATGCATCTGCATAACTATGGCCATACCATATGGTCTTGCTGCCAAAATATCTGAGTCAAAGCAGATCTCTGCAATTGTTGAACAATGAGGGGGAAAAAAATCAATTTTCCTAACATAATTGAAGGCTTACGCTGTGCCAAGCCTTGAACTATAAGCTCTAGACACATATTCATTTAATCCTTACATCAACCCAACAAGAGTTATGATTATCATCATTATTATTTTGCCTGTTTTTCAGATAAGGGCATTTCAACACAAAGAATTTAAATAATTTGTCCAGGGCAGTGTAGCTAGTAAGCAATAAAGTTGGAGTCATCCCAGGTCCTTGGAGCCTTGGTGTCTCACTTATAGAAGGTGGCTAGTGACCTCTATCTCAGAGGGAGAACCTAAAAAAAAAAATCATCAAGACACGAGTGCCTGGTGAAAAGAGGGGCTAAATCTGAGTGACTGTGTGGTGGCGAGGGACGCAGCTCAGAAGCAAGCAGCCCTGGCATCCAGTCAGTCTCTGCGACGGAGCAGTGGTCTCGAGAAAATGACTCGAGATTGTCAGATTTAGCAAATAAAAATTCAGGAAGCCAAGTTAAATTTGAATTTCACATAAACAATGAATAAATTTTAGCCTAAGTACGTCTCAGGCATTATCTAGAATACAATTGTTCTTTAAAAATCGTCCTTCATTGGAACTTTGAATTTGACGGAGCAATCTATATTTCATTTAGCAACTCTACCTCAATTTTTCTCATCTGAAAAACATGAATAATTTTAACTCCTTGGGACTGAGTCTTCTCCTTTATCTCCAAATATCCATCTATTGCTTTTTCCTTAGTAACAGAATGCTGATTTTTACCTGGGTGTGTATCTACCACATTTCCTAACCTCCCTGATAGAAAGTAACAGCCATGTGACAACGAAGATGTAAGGAAGCCATACGGTATACAGAGGAAGACTTCCAGGAAATTGGCTTGAAAGTAAAATGTCCCTCCTTTGTCTCCTTTTCCTCCATCCTGAAGCACAGATGTGATGGCTGGAATTCTAACCGCCATTCTAGACCATGGGGATAAGCCCCACGCACCCTAGGCTGGCACACAGGAGAGGTGGATGATGAGGCAGCAATGGTTTTTGTCTGTGGGATCTTTTTGGTTGTTGTTGTTTTGGGGACTGGGGATCAAACCAGAGGCACTTTACCACGGAGCCACATCCCCAGCCCTTTTTATTTTTTATTTTGTGGCAGGGTCTCACTAAGTTGCTTAGGGCCTTGGACTTGCAATCCTCCTGCCTCAGCCTCTCGAGTTGCTGGGATTACATGGGTGTGCCACTGTTCCCCCGTGTTTAAATTTGCTTCAGTGTTTCCCAAACGCCCAGTGAAGGACAGAGTCACTGGGCATGCTCAGTGGAAATGGCAGGAGGGTCAGGCCGGGTCCTGAGTTGGTCCGGTCCTTCTGTCCCTTGCTTCCCAGGCTTTCCAAGTGATGCCCCTTCCTCACTGTGTCTGAGTCAGCGAGCATCTGGACCACTTGGAGAGCTTGCCTGTCTTTTTCTTTGCCATTTTATTGAGATATATTTTAAATATCATAAAATTCACCTATGTCAAGTGTACAAGTCAAACCTATTCAGTAGCATTACAGAGTGGCACCGTAAATCTGTTTTAGAGCATTGTCAACCCTTGGAAGGTCCCTCATGCCCATTCACAGTGAAGTCCCTGTCCCACTCCCAGCCCCAGGCAACCTCAGATCTGCTTTCTGCTAGACATTTGCTTGTCCCAGACGTTGCATATGAATCACGTGATGCATGATCTCTTGCGTCGTCTTCTTTCACTTAGCGTGATGTTTCTGAGGTTCACCTCTGTCATGGCAAAAAAGGAATGAGCTCCTGGTGATGCTGAGTATCATGTGCAGGTTGCGGTCTCCTGGCTCCCACCCTCTATCTGGAGGTCCTCTTCCAGCAAAAGTGCCTTTCTCTCAGCCCTCAGGTGACATTGCAGCTGCTGGTGCACAGACCGCATCTCAGGTGGCCTTGGCGTGTAGAAATGCCAAACCACAGCTCACTCACAGAACTGACCTGTGCACCAAGCACAGCTCTCCAGTGAGTGACACAACGTTTCAGGAGGGCGCCCTGGGAATATGGGTTCCCCGGGGAGGTTCTTGCCACAGTTGCCTTTTATTTTTACTTTGTCACCTATGGACAAAGGTGTCACTGCACAGGTGCTTACTGAAAGCTCGGCAGCCATTTAGACAAATGAAGGTGCACCGGTCATCGTCACACAGGTGCATTCCTTGGTTCAACCACTAGGAATAAAGTGCTGCACTTCACCGATCACGTAAAAGACAAACTGTCAATCATACATTTAACCTTCAAATACTCAAGGGCGTAGTGACTCAGGTGCCCCCATATACAGCAGTGGAAAAGTAATGGGGGACACCATTTTGCAGGGTGACACGGCAGAGTGGTCCATATTGAAATTCTTAAAATATTCACACCCCTTCCTCCTCTTAATTCTGTGTTTGAAAATCAATCCTAATGATGTAAATAGCAACACAGGTCCATACCCAACGCTATCTGAGACAGTGCTGTTTTTAATGTTGAGGAGCCCGAGTGAGATGTCCAACACAGGAGGGAGAGAGCCCAGGTACCACAGTGCATTCCACATGTTGCAGAGGTCAAGTTCACCATCTGTGGTCCAACTTCTGAGTCCAGATCCTCGCTCTCCCTCAATAGCTGGCTGCACGACTGTGGGGAGATCACCTATTCTGTCTGTTTCTTCTTCAGTAAAATAGGAAAACAACTTAACTCAAAATATATAGAGGTTCCTAAAAAAATACTAAATACAGAATTATCATATGACCCAACTTTTCCACCTTTTATTCTTTTTAGTCGGGGTGGTACTGGGACTTGAACTCAGGGGACTCGGCCACTGAGTCACATCCCCAGCCTTATTTCGTATTTTATTTAGAGACAGGGTCTCACTGAGTTGCTTAGTGCCTCGCTTTTGCTGAGGCTGACTTTGAACTCTGGATCCTCCTGCCTCAGCCTCCCGAGTCGCTGGGATTGCAGGTGAGCACTACCGCACTGGGCCAGCTTTTCTACTTTCGATAACAGAGACTCCGACAGCTTCCTGTGAATGATTGTTCACAACAGTGAAAAGGGAGACGCAACTCAAATGTCTGTGTATCAATGAATGGGTTAAATAAAACATGGCATAAACATATAGTGGAATACTATTCAGACTTGAAAAGAGAGAGGTTTGACCCACACTTCAGGGCTGAACTTGGAGGACATTATGCAGAGTGAAATAAGCCACTCATAAAAGGGCGAGTGTCATATAATTCCATTTGTCTGAGGCACTGAAGGTAGTCGAATTTAGAGAGAGAGAGAAGAAAGGTGGTTAACATGGGCTGGTGGGAGGGGAAATGGTTGTTGGATATATGGAGTTTTATTTTAGGAAGATGAAAAGCTTCCAGAGATGGATGGGAGTGATGGGTTGTACAACAGTTTGAATGTCCTTTGTACACCTTAAAATGGTTAAGACTGTAAATTGCACGTTATGTGTCTTTTACCATCATAAAATGGGAAAAAAATGATACTGCCTACCTCATAGTCTGTTAGAAATAAATTAGTTAATCTACATCAAACACAGTATCTGTGGTTTTAAGTGATATCTTTTTATTGAATAAAGTATATTAATATATAAAAATACTCAGAAAGTCAAATAAAAATGTAGGCTACAAAACTGTGCAACATTTTGCTAAAAGCATTTTTAAGACACATGCATAGGGACATATGTCCTATGCATAGGAACAGAGAAACACATTCAAGTGCAACAAAATGTCAACCTGGAGAATTCTACTAACTGGGGGTGGCAAAATTGTAAATGGTGTTCATCTGTCTTGATAGAGTTCCATTTTTTCCAATTTTGGCAATGACCATGAGGCATTCCTATGAGCATCGTCCTTAGCACTGATTTTAGGTGTTCAAGGGGAGCTTCTCTGGACCAGTGTCCTGTGGACACACCCTCACTGGTGGGAGACACCTTTCTTCTCCAGTAGGATAGACCCCCATGTGCCACCTCCATGCCGTGTTTCTATTCCCCAGGAACCTTGTCTGTGTGCCCGAGATGGAGCAGAGTTCCCTCTAGCGAGAGTAGTCTTTGGAACATTGGTTTCACATCCTGCACTTAGAAGAATTTGAGAAGCACCAGAGACACAGAGGCTAGGACTTCAAGGAGGCAGGAGTCTCTGGCCAGGTGTGGATACACCTCTGTGCGTGATCTGTCGGTGCCAGGGACATGAGGGACCTCCCCCGCATGCTGTGAATCATGTCCCTGTGACTGTGCTAACTGACCTTCCTGTGGTCAATCACTGCCTCTCTTGCCCTCTATAAAACTGGAGAGTCTCAGAAGGAAAGCAAGACTCCCAAGAACATCACTACTGTCCTCCACAATGCCACCTCAAGTCTCAGCCCCTGCTCCCGGTGTCCTGTGTCTCAAATATACCAGGCTATTGGCTTTCCTATCCCATGCCGGGAACCTCTGTGTCCCGAGGGATCCTTCCTGTGCTGCCTTTGTCAAAACATTGCCCTGTCTCGAGGGGGCTGCCTCGTACAGCCGTTCCCAGTTCTGCAGGTAGAGCATAGCTGCTCAACCTCTCAGTTTTCTGGGTACCTATCTGATCCTCCTGGGCTAATCTCCCTAAAGAACTAGAAGATAAGTCTCCTGAGGGCAGGGGTGGTGCTCCTCCACTCTGCAGCAGGGTCCCCCATGGCACATATTAGACACACAATATTGTTTTTAGTTTCACCTTGGCCATGACATATCCTAATGGTACCCCCAGACTCATCGGTTAAGTGGAGAGACCAATCTAGTTTACTTCTCAGCGCTGATAAGAGAAGCAAAGATCCAAGGGGTTATTGTGGGGGGAGGGAAAGGAGGGACAACCAAACTTCTCATTCAGTATGTTTTAAAATTGCCCCCAAAGAATCGTGGTAATAATCATGAATTTGGCCGACTCCAACTTAGCAGGCTCAGCCCAGAACAGTCCCCTGGTCCCAGTTCTGCTTTATGCTGGCCCACGTGGAAACTTTCCAACTGTGTTCACCTGAATAATTGAATGGTCCGCTGCTTGGGAGAGGAACAATGGGGCATTCAACTATTGGGAGAGGAACAATTCCACTCACTTCATTGTTTGGGAGAGGACTGAATGAATGTTCCATTGCCCGAGAGCGGGACAATTGAACAGGAAACTATTGGGAAGAGAAATAATTAGACACTCCATTGTTCAGGAGAAGAACCATTGAATATGCCATTCCTTAGGAGAGGAACATTTAAGGACAAACTCTCACCTGTGTAGGGCCCTCTTCTGCCTAAGAGTTAGTTTCCAAGTCATTGATTTATTTGGAGGAAAGAACATGTTTACCTTGAGGAACCATATTTGTGATTGTCTGTAGGAGTTTAGAATGGTACCTTCACCCAGCCTCAAAAATCAATGAAATCATTCCCATCCTGTCTGGAACACAGTGCTAGTTTTCGTGTCATTGACACCACACCACCAAGTGCAGTCTGGCCCCAGGAAGGCGATGCAGTCCCAAACCCGGCTCTGACTGCCACCCAGGTTGTATGATTGCCTCTGCTGCAAACACGGGCCTCCTTCTCCCACCGGCCTGTCTGTTACAGCCTTCCCAGGAGTACAGATGAGATTCCCCACCAAGTCTCAAACTCTCAGTCATTCTGCCTAGACGACAATGAACTGCGTGTATTGGCAGAAGACAAAGGAACTCTTTAGACCAGTCATTCCTCAGGGTGTCCTGAAGGGAACACTGACTCAGACATTTTGTATCCAAAAGTCAGCCATAAATCTCAGGTTAAATCTCAGAGTTCCAACGCTTTGTGTATCTTGTCTCTCAAGAGTAAGCCGGACCATCTGCTCAGTCACTGGAACAAGATTTCAAAGCATTCACTCTATTTCAATCTGTTTGCCCCCATTGAGGTGCGGGGATAAATATCTGACAGTGACAGTGCCCTTCAGATAAGATTTTAAATAAGCCCTTTCCATCTTTCCTCCTTTCTACTTTAACATCTGAGCTAGGTTGCAAAATTGGCCATTATAGTTACTTTCCCTATGATCCCACCCTTGGATAATCCCCCACCCCACCTGCTTTGAACTTGGCGGTATAATCCCGTAGCCTGGAGCAACAGAAACCGCATGCAAACAGAGACTTGGAAATGCCTGTGTGTTATTTCTTGCTCTATGTTTTCCTAAAATGGCCATCACGTGAGGAACTTGGTCAAGCTGGACACATAATGAGAGACACAAGACTCAGCTGCCCCTGATGCCCCAACAGGGAACCTGCCAACTTCGGGGTGCACCCGTGAAGTCACAGACTGCTCACTCACCGATCCATCTGCCTGCTGACAACAGACTCACAGGCAAACCCAGAGAAGCCATCCGCGCAGCTCAGATCCAAAGGACGAGAGTGGACCGCAGAATCAGAAGATAAACGAACTGTTGTTGTTTTGAGCTAGTATATTTTGGAGGTGATCATTACTCAGTGAAAATCATACTGGTGCAGAAATGGAAACCCAAATTGCGGTGCTGCTGTAATTGAAAACGTGTGGCATTGGCTTTGGGACCAATAGATGGAGACTAGAGAGTTATGAGAGTGAAGACCAGAAAAATGAGCAAACTGCTAGTGGTAACTTAAAAAGTAACGAGGAGATAAGAATGGAAAGACGAGGAGCCGTGGACGTTGATGTACGCAGCAGAATCATCTGTGGCACTGCCATCCGTGGTAAGTGGGATGATACCAAATGTTTTTAAGCTTTTGGACCTTGGCAAAATCACTTCCAGGCATAATAGTCAAAGAATCATTTGGCTAATTTAGTTTCCTGTAATACAATGCAGAAAAAGAGAAGTAGCTAAAGAGAGAACTGACCAGTTCACAAACAAAATTTTAGAAGAGACAGATGAGTCAGGATTCAGTGAATGGTGACATGAATCGGTTCCTCAATCCCAAACTCTTGAGCTGGTAAGAGATTTTCAAAGTATGTAATGGCCTCAAGGAGAAGATCAATCAAGGATGTGTCTCTGTGATACTTTTAAAAGACCTCTGAAAGATTTAATGAGCTGCCTATCGGACATTCTTAGCTAGAGAACAGAGCTTATAAAAATTTTAGGACAAATGTCACAGAAAAACCCAATACACTGAAACCATAACACAGGCTCCTGGGAAGTGGTGTGGACTTATAATTGGAAACATAGAAAGCCCATAAAGTATTAAGGGACTGGTATTAGTAAAATAGCCATCAGCTTTAACTGGATGGGACTGACATTGCCCAATTTGCAAAAAGACCTCTAGGCCCCCAACTTTATAGAGGCACAAAGGAGGCAGAAAAGGCTACTGGGCTGCTAATACGTATGTCTTTTTCTTATTAAAAAAAGGAAGGATGTCTCAAAGGGTAGCATTAAAAATCAAGATAAAGTACCACTGAAGACAATAAACTTGAATTCCTTCTCTGTGGTCTCACTATGGTTTGTTGGGTATTGTGGGTCACATCCTTCCATTTTAGTTCAAGATCTACAGATCTAGGACATCTGCATTCAAAGAACCACATCCCTTTCTGAACCTGATGTAGACACAAGAGATCCTAGATGTTAATCCTGAGGCTACAACTGGATGATATTTTGGAGGATCTGGAGATGACAGTAAAAGGACATTTTTCATGTGTGTGGAGTGTGAGCAATTCTGCAGAGGACAGTAGTAGATTAAAAGGTAGCCAGAGATTCTTCTTAAGTAGACTTGCACACTAGGCTTGCCCTCTCCGCTTCTTTTGGAACTTGCCATCTTTTGAGTAAACCTAGACTAACCCGCCACGTGAAGAAGTTTGAACTAGCCTGCCGGATGATGATAGCCATGTGACAGTCACCTCTCGGGCTCCTAGCCAGCAAATGGCCAGATCTGAGACCAGCTAGCCTCCAGCCACCTTCTCAATGTCAAACAACCTTACAACTGAATGCAAATATCCCAGCAAGCTCCGCTGAAATTCTCGAAGGCTAGTCAGTCCAGAAGATCCACTCATCAAAAATGGGGCCAGAAGCTGAAAGATTTAATGAGTTGCCTATGGGACATTCTTAGCTAGAGAACAGAGCTTATAAAAATTTTTAGGACAAATGTCACAGAAAAACCCAATACACTAAAACCATAACACAGGCTCCTGGGAAGTGGAGTGGACTTATAATTGGAAACATAGAAAGCCCCTAAAGTATTAAGGGACTGGTATTAGTAAAATAGCCATCAGCTTTAACTGGATGGGACTGACATTGCCCAGTTTACAAAAAGACCTCTGGGCCCCCAACTTTATAGAGGCACAAAGGAGGCAGAAAAGGCTACTGGGCTGCTAATACTTATTTATTTTTATTATTAAAAAAAAAGGAAGGATGTCTTAAAGGGTAGCATTAAAAAATCAAGATAAATACCTGTCATCTGCTATTAACCACCTTGTCAGAAAGGTACCCTGACACCATGGGAGCCACTGGACAGGCTGTGACTGGGAAACCTTAGGACTGGCTAGTTACCTTCTCCAATGACACCATGTAGTGTCATTGTCACTCCTCCACTAAAAAGCAAACAGACAAACAAAATTTGCTCTGTATTTACTCCAGAGAAAAGTCTCCCCTTTTCTCAAACTACACTATAAGTTCTGCTTGCGTTAGAGTATCTGGGCTCCCATCTCAAGCCACAACCACAAGGTCTGGGAACTTTGAACAAGACACTTACCTCACTGTGCTCCATTTCCTCAGACTTAAAATTGGGATAACGTAGGGATGACGCTCACCTGTAGGGCTGTGGGAGAATCACCCGTGTCAGCCTGTGTCACCTGCTTCCTGCCCTACCGGCACAATGAGTGATGTGTGCTTCTATTACTTGACGTCCAAGATGAGCCTCAGCCAATGCTGGACATCCTCAAGCCCACACTTTGATGGAATCCCGTATCTATAAATAAGTGGTCATTAACAAAGGTGTGGGGACGACTGACCCTGGGGAAATGAAGGAGATGTAATGTACTTCTAAAGTCACCTAGATAAGCATTTTTGTAACATTCTCCTTTTGAGACTCTGAAAACATTCCTGAACCATTGTCACGACTCGCTCTGCCACCCGCCCTGACAACTTCCATGCCTAAAAATGAGCAGAGGACTTTTTTCTACGTTGTTCTGTTATCAGAACAGGCTTCTCCACCCAGAGAAAACAACAAGGAAACACGTTTTGCCATCTCAGACCCTGGCCGAGGATGACAAGAGCGGCGCTCCCTCTGCCCTGTCCCCCCGCCCCCCACCAAATGTCATGTGGTCAGTGGGCTCTGCTTTTCATGAGACTTTCCACAAATCCCTGGATCATCGCTGGCAGAGCTACAACGGTGAAGTATATCCATAAAGTTAGCATTAAAGACACACAGAACGGCTGTGTGACCACAGAAGCTGAGATTGGAGCCATGCTCAGGCTCATGGAGGAAGGGAAGGAGATGGGAAGAGGAGAGGCGGTGAGGAAGGGTCCTCCTTGAGAGCCTCGCAGACACTGGCCTCCCCAACAGCAGGGTCAGGGCGGAAACAGGGAGGGGGAACAGCTGCGAAGTTCTACAAAAATTCCAGGAGAGAGGACAGTGACTTGGCCCGGGAGGGAGCTAACAGGGGAGGTGGTGAGAAGGTTTTGCCAACAGGATTTACAAGCAAAGGACCCACATACCTGTCCCCAGGCCTCCCCCAACGTGCTTTCGTCACAGCCATAGATAAGATTGGCATTTAACATAAAGGGCATCGTAGAGTAGAGACCCTGTTGTGTCTGGTGTCTTTTCCCAGCATCACGCTTTGGAGAGTCCCCACGTTGGTGTGTGTGTGTGTGGCTAATTGTATTGTTACTAAGCAGCACCTTTCTATAAATACAGGGTGGTTTATATATCCAGTCACTGGTTAAGGGACAGCTTGGGTGTTTCCAGTTTTGAGTTATTAAGAATGAAGCTTCCAGAAACATCCATTTACAAGTCTTGGCGTGGACATATGTTTTCGTTTCTCTTGGGAGACGTCAGGGAGTGGGATGGCAGGGAGGTTTGTGGAAGTATGTGCTTACTTGTAAAAGAAACCACAAAATACTTTTCCAAAGTGAGTACACAATTTTGCAGTGTGTGTTGCAGCTGCTTAACGTGCTTACCAGCTCCTGGTTGGGTCCGTCGTTTGGGTTTTAGACATTCTGCCAGGCAGGGAGTGCAAACTCATCACCCCCTCAGTCTCCTCCTCATTACTAGCAAAGTTGAGTGTCTCTCCCGTGTGGGTTGGTCATTCATTCATCTTCCTGTTGAGGGGTGTCTGCTCAAATCCTCAGCCAGTTTTTACAGCTCTATTCAGGTATTGAAAAAAAAAATAATAATGAAACATCATAAAGTATGTAGTTGGATACATTTAGACAAACATGTATCTGTGAAACCATCCATGATCTTCCATCAAAGTGTTTTCCTTCAAAGAACAGTGGTCTTTGTTCCAGCATGCATTCAAGTTCCTGGATGGTGACTGGGTCCTCTTGAGGTTTGTTTTGAAGTTTTGTTGGGCTGGATTTGAAGCATCGCTTGATCTGGACTGGTTTATCCCTACTGCGAAAGCATGACCCTTCTAGGGTCTCTACTGAGCACCCGGTGTTCAGCAAGGACTCTTCCCGCAGGGTGATCAGAACACTCGTGCCTCCAGCTCTGTGTGGGATCTGGGAATCATCTAACTCCGGGCTCCGCCATTGTTCTTTGCACAGTCTAGTCCCATGCCATGCATTTGTGTCAAACAGTGACAATCGAACACTCAGCAACAGGCTCAGGAACAGCTGTGCGCAGGTTGCTGGAGTTTTCTCTCTTTGTGACTCTCCTCTCTGGGACTCTGTCTGACAAATTATAGCCACGTCAGCTTCTCAAACGCTGGTCTTTGTTTTAACTCCGCAAGACTGTTGCCAGGAGTCACCTGAGACCCTGCGTACTGAACCAGGTCCAGAGTTCCTCCACAAAGAAACCCACCCAATCTCCATCTCAGCTGTCCGTTCCACAAGAACTGGATTCTTCACCACCAACTACTGTCCATCATCTGAAAACTGGGCTCCTCCCATATATCCTGTTCTGTTTCCAAGCCGTTTACGGCAGGAGGATTAGTCCAGCCCCCTAGGTCCACAACTGCCAGAAACAAAAGCCCTGTTTAAGCAGCATTATAAAAACATTGTAGTTGTCATTGTGTTTTGCTGCGAGCTGTCCCATCAAGCTGTATCTTTGTGACAGGTTCCCACAAAGGTATAATAGCTTCTTGGGTTCCAGGAAGATGTTTCCTGACTTGTCTTATAAATGTGTCTGCCCCAGATCTGGAGTCAGACATTTACCAGAGATCCTTGTTTTGTTTTTCTGTTAATTTGGGAAATGGTGTTTAGAGACCAAACTCTGGTTGTCATGGGAGCTTACTCCTGCAGGGTTGATCATGATACCTAGGTCTCATTGGTGGGCTGGGCTGGGATGCAAGGTGTTGTTTTGTTGTTGTTGTTTTTTGTTTGTTTGTTTTGTTTTGCAGCACTGGGGATTGAACCTAGGGCCTTGTGCATGCTAGGCAAGCACTCTATCACTGAGCCACATCCCAAGCCCATTATTTTGTTGTTTTAAATGAAGAAATTTATGTAAAATTTGATTTGGAATAAGTCCCAACTCAAATTCAAGAATATGAAGATTTTACTTAATCTTTTAAATCTGATACCTATCTATACTTTCCTCAATGCTAACAATTCTACTTTCCAGTGATGTAAATACTCATTTAATTTATCCCCCAATGCACACACGAATGTTTCAGAATCATCAACAGAATATCAACACTATGCCAACATTGATGATGGTAGAGGTATAAATTGTTTATAGATGTTTTCATCTATAGAATATATTCCATCAGAGATGTAATCCTATTACTGTGTTTTGAAATCAGCTGAAATAATTCTCCATTTGGTTGTGCCCGAATCCCGACACACGTAGTTAAGCTGATTTCTTTCACTCTGATTTCAGTTTTTAGAAATTGCCATTTTGTAAATCAGATTTTGCTTTCTGATTATATAAAGCATCTTCCTGGTTCCAGGATTGAATCTATAAAGCAAGGTACTCAGAGCTATTTAGCTTCCCCCACTCTGCTTCTCACCTCATTTCTTCACTGACCTTTTTTGTTTGGGTTTTTATTTTGTCTTCTCATCATAAGTATAAATTGTGCACACGGGCATGCACATACACACAAATACACTACGTATTTAGTTTATGCCCTCACTCCATTTTCCTCAGCAGCATGTTTTTCTCCACTTAATTTACTTAATCTGGGTGTCACTCCATAGCTGTTTATAAACACACACCTCCCTGTCATCGTTAATGTGCCAGAGTTTATGCAACTAGTGACCTATGACTCCACATTTAAATCTTCTCACCTTCACACACCTTTCTTTTTGCTGAAGAGCGTTTTTAGTTTCTTCTTTAAATTTCATGTAAACGTTGGGTCTATCGACAACAGGAATCTCTAATGGCCAGTTTGGAGGTAACAGATGGAGAGAAACACACCCTGTTTATGTCTTATTTCAACTTAACAAGTGTTATTGATCCCATGCTGTGTCAAAAGCAGCTTGCTGAGTGTCATGGGGACACCAAGATAAAGAGAACCGTCCTGCCCTAAAGGGCCCCAAGTGAACCAAAAAGCAATACACAATTACTTGTGTAATAAAAGGCAAGAGGCGATCAGTGTTATAGGAGAATTATAAATGAGAAGATGAAGAGAAAACGGTTGATGACTTACAGGAAGAACCAGATATGGGGGTGTGAGAGAAGACAGTTGGAGCTTTTTAAAAACTGCAGACATTTTGACCTAACGTAGGTAGAGGAGGATGAGAATCCCAGGAGAATCGAGGGCCTGAACAGGTGTGTTCAAGGCATGTGCAGATGGAAGCTGGGAAGCCAAAGAGAAGCACCAAGAGGTGAGGAAAGGATAGCCAATGGTTAGGTTTGGAAATTCAACAGAGCCCAAGCCCAGGTCCTCTCACTCTCACCATGACCTTCAGCAAGTTCATGCAACATCTTCCAATGCACACTCCCCCCCTGCAGCTGGCTCTTGAAATAGAACTCTGCAGAGTGTGGCATGGTTGATGACCTCCTTTTTGCAATGCTCCACCTTGGTCTGAGACAACCTGCCTGTTTTCTGAGACATCACTCCTACCAGCTCCTCTGACTGGCCACCTTTCTCCTAAGGCCACAGGGAGAAAAACCACTGCACAAGAAACTCAACCTCTGTTCTCTGCACAGAACCCTTCCACCCCTGGTTCCCACTCCCGGGCTGGGGGAAGTGTTGGCCTCTGTAATAATCACCTCCATGACATACACCTCCAGAGAACGTTCCCAGGCGTGGGGTGCTGGTTTTCAGGTGAGCATCTCGGCCCCCTGTGATACTTAAGTCGGAACATTTGCCCCCTCCTCCTTCCCTTCTCCAGGACACTTTACTCTTGGTGCTCCCTCAGTCCCTTCAGGGGTTTGGTGGAAAATGATCCTTCATTTCTCCTCCATAATGATAACAAGGATAGCTGGTATTTTAACACACATGACAAATATTTATTGATGGTCTATTTTGTGCCAGGCAATGTCCTTGTCCCTGAGGATAAAGGGGCAAACAAAACAGACCAAGGTGAGGTTCTGATGGAACCTAAAAATTACCCCAGCATTCTGTTAAATTTTTATGTGGATTGGGTTCTTGAATCCTGTGACAACTTCCTCAGATAAATATTTTTGTTAACCAACTTGACATCTGGGTTTGCACCCTGCTCTTCCTTGACTAGTTGTCTGACTTTAGGCATGTTCCCTATTCCTCCTGTATGCCTCACTTTCCCCCATCTGGAAAATGGGGATTATAGTAACTACCTCATAGTGCTTCAAGAAAAATAAATGAGATCTTACCTGGAAAGAAAGTAGAGCAATCATATCTGGCACATTGAGAGTATGTAACAACTGCTACTGTATATTTCCAGTTTTAGCATAGAACATAATGTTCATTTATTTAAATATTTGACCCACTGCACAGTGAGAGTCTAAGGACCTGCATTTTGTTCTTTTCAGCTCAAAGTTCTCACACAGAAAATGGGGCTAATGAGACTTTTCAGCTAAGTTACAGGATTAGGGAGAATGTTCATATAAAATTCTTACTGGTTTCCAAGATGTAGTATATGATCAATAAATTCCTCCTACTGTGATTATTATTGTTATTACTATCATCACTATTGGTACTATTCTCCAGTGACCAGCATCATTCTTACAGTAAAGAGAGTGCTCAAAATCAATTTGTGACACCAATGGAAATAAATGGATAGAATTCACTCAGAAGCACCCCACTGTCCTTGGACCTGAGGGGTGACCATTGCCTCCGCTCTGCTGAGTGGCAGCTCATCACTTGCTCTGGTTAACACTGAGCAGCGAGGACTCACCCCTGCTAACTTCTTAAAAACTAATATTGGGTTTGCAAAAACTGCTACTTAATCATCTTTAACAACCCTCCTGAAATCCCATTAGCAGGCGCCAAATCACTGGGGGCTGGGGGTGGAAGGTCTGAAGCACATTCAGAGTCGTTAGCTCCCACTTGAAGGCACAGCACATGCCAGCTACAGACTCCACAGAGGCCAGTCCAGAGGTGTCTCGGAGCCTCCTGCTCCTCCCCTGTCCTTCTCTCTGGAGCCTCAAGCCTTCCCTGGCGGGGGCACTACAGTTACCACCCAGCTGATTTTCCTGACTCTTCCAATATACATCCTCCCGGGTCCTCAAAGCCAGGCATCAGGCCACTGCTGAACACCCAGCATGGACCCTCATCGCCTCTTCCATCAGTTCTGAGCCCATCTCCAGGGGTCCCTGTCCACCTCTCTCACTTGCTCCCCCCACAGTGAGTGACGGTCCAAAAAGTGTGTCCAGTGTGCACTCTGTCCCTTCCTGCTTCCACACTTTTTGCACGCACAGTTCCCATCACCTGAACCACACTGCTTACTCCACAGCAGTTCCTGTGCCATGGGGCTGGGGGGGGGAGAAGATCTGGCAACATGAGCTCTCTGATACAGCGGCTTGTCTTATCTTTGTCCCTATACAACTCGGGCTGAGACCAGACACACCCCTCCACGCCTCCACGGTCCACCTGTTTCTCCTCATTGTTCGACAGGCTGCAGTGCTGTTTCGAAACCTCCACATTTGGGACACTTAGAGCCAGGCAATTCTTGGTCATCTCAGTGGGGACTCTACCATGCATATCGAAGGTTATTAAGGAGATTTACTTACATTAATTAATTTAATCTCTCATACTCTATGATGTAAGTATTTTCTTTGTCCCCTTTTTGGAGATGAGGGAAATGAGACACAGAGAAGTTTAATAACTTGTCCAAAGACAGAGTCAGAATTCACTTCCAGGCAGCCTGTCTCTGGATTCCTCCTTCTGATTCCATAATGCCTCTTAAAATGAGCTGGTATTTTGAAATTAAAAAGACCCAGGGTTACATTCCAGCTCTGGCACCTATGAGCTCCAGAGCTTGGTCAAGTTAAAGCTCTGACTTCCTTAGTCAGTAAAATGGAAAATAGTAACCCCTATGTGGAGGACTGTTTGAAGCTGACACTAATACCTTTAAAGCTCCTGGAATAGGGTCTGACCCATAGAAGATGCTCAATGCAGAGAGCTACTTGCAATAAGAGAGAAGGAGGGGGAACAGAGGGAGAAGTTAAAACACTACGAGAAAGGTCAATAACTTTGCCTTATTTTCCCAGGATTTGGACAACACCCATCACAGTGGAGATGCTACATCTCTGTCTCTTCAGGACCGTAGGGTGTGCTTTGGCAAACCGCAAGCCAACTTGGTCCACCTTTTATTTTTGTCAATAAAGTTTTATTGGAACACAGCCATGTCCATTCATTTATACATCGTCTATGTCTGCTTTCACAGAACAGGGGCAGAGCTGAGTGGTTGCATCAGAAACCGATTGCCCACAAAGCCAAAAATATTAGCCACTGACCCCTTTACACAAATGGTTTGCCTACCTGTAAAATGCAATTTGGATTGGAGCCCAGTAAATGTGATGATCTCCAATATCCCTTCCTGGATCAAAAACATTCTGGAATTTCACAGAATACATTCTGTGATTCCTCAGGTCCAAGCTGCCCTCTTCCTTGGTTCCTTCCATCACTGACCTCACTCAGCCCAGGCTGGGGGGCTATTCTCTCTCATTTCTCCCTCACACCTGCAGATGAAGGCACCACGCTAGAAACTGACACCAAGCACACATCATGGATTCACAGGTGTCCCACGGTTGCTTCCAACAAGTGCTTCTGCAGACGAGCTCCTGGGAGCTCACTCTACCCTCGTTGCCAAGAGCTTCCTGCTGACGCTTTCTGACAGCCCAAATGGCAGCCCGCAGAGGAGGGAAATGACACCAAAGTCTCACTCACAGGGAGCAAGGCAGGACCAGAGGGAAACCCACCCCGTTGCTTCTCAGCTTCCCTCCATCCTTCCTGGTGGCTCCAGACCTGGTTGGTCTCCTACAAGTGCCACTGTGCTACCCAGCACCTGTCAAGTGTCTGTCTATCTTCAAAGAGGTGGTAGGACCAAGTTCTCTTTTAAAGATTAATTCTGAAACTATGAAGTTGGGACAAAGAAAACATTTAAGGCAAAAGAAAAGTTCTGAGGCAATTTTGCTTCCTGGGGGCTAATGTTCAACTTTTGAAGTAGCTTCCAAGTCAGAAATTCCAATATTCCAAGCACTCACAGAGTTGGGTATTAGTCCATTTTTCATAACTGTAACAAAGTTCCTGAGGCAGGCTAACTCTATAAGGAAAAGAGATTTATTTAGCTCACAGTTTGGGGAGCTCAAGGACATGGCCCTGGCATTGACTCAGTTCTGATAATGACCTTCAGCCTGCACATAGCAAGAGATAGGGAATGTGCATGCCTTCATCTGTGTGTCTGGTTCCTGTCCCTGTTATGAAGCCAACAGGATTCAATCACGAGGACTCCACCATAATGACCTTATCTAAACCGAATCACTTTCCAAAGGCTCCACTTCTAAGCATCATGGTTGGATGAAGTGTCTACCTTTTAATACCACTAGCATTTGACTTTGGGGATTAAACTCCTGCATGAATTTAGAGGGGTTGGAGAACAAACCATATTCAGATCATAGCAGCAGTGCTCTGATATTTGCAAACACAGGCAGAACCTCCTACCAACTATATAACATGGATGCATCCGTGTCTCTCCGTCTTTTTTTTGGGGGGGGGTGGGTACTAGGGATTGGGATTGAACCCAGGGATGCTTAGCCACTGAGCCAGATCCCCAGTTCTTTTTCTATTTTATTTTGAGACAGGATCTCACTAAGTTGCCTAGAGCCTTGCTAAATTGCTGGCCTCAAACTTCTGATCCTCCTGCCTCAGCCTCCTGAGCCTCTGGGATTATAGTTCTCTCCATTTCTAAGGTGATAAAATTCGGCTATACATAAAATGTCCCCCCATTCTATTGGCCTGGATCATTTATTTGCTTTTGCCATATCTCCAAAGAAGTCAAGGAACAGCCTGGGTTGTGAGAAGTCATCTCTTCCAGAAGGTATAAGGGGAAAATGAATGGTTACTGAGCAGGAGCAATCAGTGTTTGCCAGGATTAGTTATTATTATTTAATAGCATATAATAAAACATCCCATTTCTGTATAGCACAAGGTATAGTGTTGCTTACCAATGTCGGAGGGCGCACACTATGAACTGATTTTCATTTTCACTTTCAGAAGGACAGGCATCTATCCTCACAGGATGCCTTTTTTCCCCTCAGAGACTTTAAATTTCAAATGCAAACAGACATGCACAAAAAAAAATTCAAGAAAATTCCTCCGGCCACCTCCCCACAGTCTGGTGAGACTGGCACAGGCTGGGGTTGGCGTGGGAGAGAGAAGTGGGGCGTGTGTGAGCGTTCACGGCTCCCAGGGGTCAGGCAGTCTGCTAATTACTTTCCCTGCATGGTTTTTATTTCATTCTCCTCTCACCTGCACGAGGTCAATGATCATCATCAGGGCACAGTGTGAGCAAGGTGTCTGGGGCTCGTTTTAGGAAGCGCTCACTCTCAGGGTCATGCCAGCGGTGAGCTGGCCCTGATCTCGTCTGGACACTGCCCCCCTAACATTCCACACTCAGCTCCTCCGTCACCTCTGCCTCATCTGGCTCTGACCCTCATCATTGCATCTGTGAGAAGATCAGACAGGCTGCGGCTTAGACACAGGTATACTTCTGGAAACTCACGGAGCGTGGTTTACACCCAGGCTGCCAGATTTTGGAGAACTTGCCCTGCACCACGGGCTGCTGCTGCTTTGAGGCTGGGGGAGGCAGGTGCCATGGAAACAGGGCGAGGGTGTTCCCCGGAGTCGGTTCCAAGACCTGAGACCAGCTGGGGCACGAGATGTCTTGGAGGAACAATATTCCACCTAAGGGTGAGCTCTTCCCTTGAGCATCACACCTGGACCACAGCTCGTAGGAAGCACCTGCTTCACTTCCCGCTATGGTTTGGATCTTAAATGTTCCCCCAGCCTCGTGTATTGAAAGCTTGGACCCCGCACAGCAGGATTCAGAGGAGAGGGGATCACGAGGGCTCTGACCTCATCTGGGCATTAATCTACGGATGGATTCATCCTGTAATGGGTTTGGAGAAGGGGCTTTGTTATAAAAGCAGTCCCTCTCTGTCCCTCTCCCTCCCTCCCCACCCTTCTCCCTCCCTCTCCTTCCCAGCTCCCATGAGGTGAGCAGTTTTTCTCCACCATGGGTTCCTGCCATGATGTCCTGTCTTGCCAGAGGCCCAAAGTGATGGGTTCAAGCCACCATGGATTGAAACCTCTGAAACTGTGAGCTAAGAGAAACCTTTCCTCCTTTGAGGTTGTCACAGCGCTGGGAAGGTGACTTACACACTTCCCTTCCCCAGGTTACTGTTAGCCCAACCCATGGCTCCACCCACCCCCTGTGTCCCATCCCTCCTCCAAGGCATCCCCAGTCCCTCCTGCTGGCACACACCTGCAGGTCTCTCTCTAACACTCCTGAATCCTGCTTCCGGGTAATTACAGTCTGAAATGGTTCATCACCCAACACCTCCCTGGGGCCACTCAATGAGAGACCGTCTTCCAACGCGTACCTTATGGCTCAGCACATCTCAGGTTAGTTTCCTACGTGGTAGGTGTTGGGGAAGCTGAGCAGCAGGACTCTTGTTCACACCCAGGTGAATTTCACAGGATGGTTTATGTAACTGTGCCTGTGCTAGCTCAAGTTAAGAATCTTATTTGGAAAAAAATAGTACCTGCTCTTGGAAAAGAGAAGGTTCAAATTGTGTTCCGTACTTGGTTGGTGAGTAACCATGGAGCTGCACTCAGAGGACACACGTGGGCACTGTGCTGTTCTTCCCCAAGGACACAAAGACACTTGTGCTGGGCTGGCCAGGCTCTGCCTTCCTTCTCATCTGAATTCTTGGTCAATTAGCACCTACCAGTAGATCCATCCTGCCACAAACTTGGACACGGATTTCAATTTCTTTTTCTAATCTCCCCATCCCTTTGATTTAGTTTTTATTCCCCTGGGTTATATGAAGTAGAAATTGATCTTGTTATTCAACAACTAAACCTGTACCTTCTAGCCCTAATTTAGGAGGCAGATCTCTCTTTTCACACCAAGGCTCACATAGCTTCTGACTGATCACCTCTTCTATCACTGCTGGAACTAATGGTGGGATGGAAAGAACACCTACTTGGAGGGAGCTGGGTCAGCTTAGGAAAGCCTGCCCTAAGTCAGGAAGACGACCTTGGTCTAACTGCATCCTGGTGGGACTAGTTCACACTAACACAGCACCGCCCCACGCCAGCCCTGTGCTGAGTGCTTCCCAGGGTTGGCAGACTGGATCCTCACAGGAACTCCAAGAGGTAGGCATGGTGATTTTGCCTACTTGATCATGAAGACATCTAAGACCCAGGGAGGTCAGGAGCAGAGCTGAGACTGTTCCCAATCACTCCAGTGCCTCTCAAGTAGAATGGTTGGCTTTAGGTAATGACAACAAAATTGAAATGCCATAGCATTTAAAAGCCACAAGGGACAATTCCAAAATGTCACACAGCGAATTTTAAAAACGGGCTGATAGGAATATGCCAATTGGCCTTAGAACAGAACATGAACCTTAGAAGCAAAGACTGGAGTTTGGATACTCAACCAGGAATAGGAACTGAGACTTCAGACCTGCTCAAGGCAAATTCTTGGGTGATTCTGTCTACATAAAGCAAATAGCCTGAATTGCTTTCCTGTCTGTAACAGGAAAAGCTAGAAAAACCAGCCATGACTTCTATTCCTAGATGAAACTCATAACCAGAGATACCTTGCTGTGTTTAAAAGAATTCTGAATAAAATATTAAAAATTTTAAGGAAATCTCCAAGGGTTAGAAGTGATGGGAAATAGTTCTAGGAAAAATAATAACTTTTCCTCTAGACTCTACCTGCCAGTCTCTGGTGGCCCAGAACTCAGGTTTTAACAAACCATGCACCCAGAGAACAGAACCTGAAACCTAGGACTTGCTCAGCAGGGAAGTTGAATTTGAATTCTATAAATAAAGACAAGATTGCCATAAGTTCTTTAGACAAAATAATATAAAACAATAAGTTTCATCTCTAGAAAGCAAGATTGGAATGTTTGCTTATCTCTGGATAAAGCAGATTAAAACCTCTCCAGGAATCTCTACCATAAGCCCATCTGCACATGAGTTTGGGTCCAGAATTCATATGGGAAATAAAATCCCAAAAGTATTCCAAATCAAAAGTGTAGTTGAAATTATTCCAGTGTTTCGGTAGTACAGAATAAACGTAAAATCCTCTTTTGAAGAACATACTTTTAATTCAGGTCGCTGAGGAATAACATTCAAGAAATATGTTCTCACAGTAACAAATTACGTGATGTATAGAAGCAAGTCACTATCATCAAGATAAAAAACAAGAAATCCAGAGAAACCCAGACAGCAGAATGAGGCTCTTACTGAAGATTAACATTGGAATTAATATTAAAATAAAAAGTTGGCATAAATAATATATTTGAAGAAACTAAATAAGAATGAAAAGTAAGACCAAAACCCAGGACCAACCCACTCACACACAAACTATCAAATTGGATAAGGAAAAATTTTAAAAGCATCAAATGGAACTTTAAAAAAAAATAAGCAAATAAATGAAAATTAGAAACTCTACAAATGATTTCAAATGATAGATTCAGCAGAGATACCAAGTATCTGGATGAAGTGGAAGGTAAGATTTATTAATTACTAGAATAGCAATCAAGAGACACAGAAGACTCCAATAATCACACAGGAATAGAACAAGATGGTCAAACAAACAGCCAATTTGTTGACTTAAAAAGAGATAATAAAGAGGAGGCCATATTGTAAAAGCGCATTAATTGAAAAAAATTTCAAAACCACTGAAAAGTACTGTTCCTTGGGTGCAGAAATCTAACAAATCTCAGGAAGCAAAAAATGTGCATTTCAGTCAAAGAGGAAATAGATTAACAGCCGACTTCTCAACCTTAAAAATGGAAGCAGGATGACCATGGAATGATATCTTAAAAGAAAGAAAATCACTGTCCAGCTAGAACAGCTGTATTCAGAGAAATCATCTTTTAAGAATAAGAGTGAAAGAGACATTTTTAAACAAACACACAAAAATTATATTTAGTACTTTTGCCCTTCATAAAGTTTATATTTCAAACAGAAGATTAACCTTCAAAAAGGCATGAGATTAAAGGAGAGGTGGTAAGGCAAAAAAAAAATTAAACATTTTTAAAAATGTGAATGAATCTAAACAGTCTTCAACTGTACAAAGCGCTAAATTATGTCTTATGTATGAGTTTATAAAAGAACAAAACCTAGACATCTACTTTTTTATTTGAGAGTAAACAGCACAAAAACATTGCATGGTCCTTTTATTATTCAAAAGGATAAGCTTTAACCATATATATATATATA
>NW_025999853.1:3455279-3469671 GCF_001458135.2 Marmota marmota marmota
ATATATATATATATATATATATATATATATATATATATATACTGAAGCTTATAACTTTAGCACTGGTAGTAAAAATATATGATATGAAAAATATCAATTCAAAGATAGTACAAAGGCAAGTTTTGGTGGTATACACCTGTAATCCCAGCAGCTTGGGAGGCTGAGGCAGGAGGATCACAAGTTCAAGGCCAGCCTCAGAAACTTAGTGAGGCACTAAGCAACTTAGTGAAACCCTGTCTCAAAATTTGAGGAAAAGAAATTAAAAGGGCTGGGGATGTAGTTCAGTGGTTAAGCACCCCTGAGTTTAATTCCAGGTACTCCCCCACCCCTCAAAACAAAGTACAAAAGATGACAAAATTGATAGAGAAACAGAAGTTTAAAAACAAATAAAATACAACATTAATTCATTCTTCTCTGGTTGCAGAAAGTGCAAGGAAACTTGCCTATCAGTTAAGCAGGAGGAAAAGTCATCACTAATTGATACTCTAATCCTGACCAAGAAGCATAGCATCCAGAATGACACTGTCCGTGCGGTTGAGGAACCCCAAATGAGGGAATGTGCCAAAAATTGGTTCAGAACAGGTAAATTCTATAAGTTATCTGTACAGGCAAATGCTACATTCCCCCTCAGAGAATATCTTCTAAGTTAAAGCATATAGAATTTATAAAGGAAAACAAGTGCTGCTACAGATGAGCTTGTAGTAAAAAACATCACAAACTTCACGATCAATAAATGTCAGTGAGGGCTCTAGATGTAGCAAATGCCAGATTCACACCCCAAAAAACAGGAGTAATAAAAATTGAACAGCACTGTTCTATAGACATGGAAACTAAGTTTCAGTGAAATGTAGCTATCTTTCTAGTTTCAGAATGTTACATTTTCCCCAGCACATTGTGACATGTTTAGAGTCAAGGACAGACTAGAAATGAAGCTTTTAGCTTAAGTACATTTAAAATATTCAAAGAGACAAAGGAAGCAAGAGAGTCAGGAATATAATAACTATATGAAACGATTACCCGCAGATTTGAAGAGAACCCAAACATAAATGGTAGAAATTGAAAATACGGTAATAAAAAATTAATAAAACCTCAGTGGATAGGTTAAATAGTAAACCTGTAATTAAATTTCAATTCTACCACCTGCTAGCTAACCTTGGCTGGGTAAGCAACTTAATTTTCTGTGCCTTAGTTTTTATTTTGTTTAGTTTTTTCCATTTATAAAATGGCCTATTGATATCTATCTATAGAATTATTATGAAATTGAAATGAATAACATACATAAAATCTAGCACATGGTTGGTCTCAATCTTCTTCCTTTTCCACATTTCTGCTTCGCCTTTTGCCTTGTATAACTGTTATTTTATACTTCACTTTTTTAATTATTAGACAATAGGTCTATTACCAGCAATAGCTATTAGAAATTTCATATATAGAAGGTTCTGGATAAGTGAAATGTTATATAATGCAAATGATATAAGGCATACACAATATAACAAAAGTAAAACTATATCTGAAAATGAAAATAAAGAGAAAATCAAGGTGGAAATTGGAATAAATCTAGGAAAAGTGTCAGTATTCAAATACACTAAAAAAAAAATCCTGAAAAATTGCCCCAGATTTGGATTTATGGTTCTTGGAATTACAGCCAAATCTACTGAGATAGCTGCAGAGAAAGGACCAGACAGCAAATACCTCAGCCTTTGCAGGTCATGACCTTTGCACCAAATCTAGTGTCATTGTAGTGCAAAAGCAGACCTGGGCAAAATGCAAATACAAGAGCAAGGCTGGGTTCCAATACAGCTTCATTTATATAAAGGGTACAAGGCTGGATTTGGTCCACATGACTCTGTATGCAAACCTCTGAGGCAGGGCAAAAGAGCAGAGAGCAAATGTAGCCTATCTTTTTCTTTTTTTCCTTTTTTTTTTTTTTTTTTTTTGGTCTCTCCCACCACATGGATATTGTCAGTAAACATGTCTGTCTCCACAACTTGACCATGAACTTCTCCAGGTCAGGAGCAGAAAGGATTCCCATCTGCAACCCCAGTAGCAGTTAGCAAAGGGTTGGCCAAGGTGAGAGCTCTATAAACAGTTGCTGTGGAAATGAATGCTTGAAAAGAGGGGTCTGAGCCCATCTATATTGTCTTAGTGATTTGCCTGATGAATAGAATTTGAGGGGGAAAAAATGACACTGGGGAACGTGTGAAGCTGTCACGAGTGACCTTGTTGTGCTGTCAGGAAGCCCTGGGCAGCTTGAGAAGCTAGACTGCCCTGAAGGACAAAACCTATGGAAAGGCCCAGAGACTGTAGAGAGGGAGAGTGGCCAGGCTGAGACCACCCTTCCCTCCATCTCCAGCAAGACATCAGGTACCTGAACAAGCCACCTTTTATCCTGCAGCCCAGCCCAGCCCAGCCACCAGAGCAGTGCTCCGAGTGACTCTAGTTGATACAATTCATATCAGAAGGGTCATCCGCTCAGCCCTGTCCGAACTCCTGACCACCCAGGTCATGGTGTTTGTTTTAGGCTACTACATTTTGGCATAATTAATTTTGCAGCATCATATTATTGGGATGCCTGAAGACATAACTACTCCATTTATGTGAGCTCCATCCAGATTTCTCAGAGTGCTCCCTGTCTACAGGTCATCCTTAGAATTGTCCTGCCCTGCCTTTGTCTTTCTTAGGGGGCCCTCTTGGCTCCCATTCACCTTTGAAATTCTACTTTCAAGACCTAGATCAATCCCCGCTGCTTCCTGAAGCGTCTGGACTCCCCTCTAACACAACCTTTGGGCATACCAATAGCATGTATTTCCTATCCCATTCCTTGAAAATTCCGGCAGGATTGCTGTCTAAAATTGCTCAAATTCTACCCGGGCTTCTGCTTTTTATGTTGCCATGTTGGTGGGAGGCTGGATTGTCTGACCCCCACTTCTCCTCCAGTGCAGCAATTCCAAGACTACATCTAGGACATCTGAGCGCATGTTCTAGTCAGGTCTGAATTTCTCTTTAGATATTCATCAGGAATGAGACCTGGGACAAACACCAGGGAGTCATCTAAGCCCAGGCACAAGGGCGACAGCGTCAGGGGCTCCTGCATTCTCTGCATCCTGCTGGGAGCCGTGCTTGCACCTGCGCGCGATAACCTGTAAGTCCGGCTCCAGGTGAGGGGAAAGGAACCCCACTTGTCGTCCTGCCTGTCTACAGGGTGCGCATGAACGTGGCCTTGCAGAGGGGACTTGGGTACCAAGTCGACTGAGCCCAGGTGCAAGGTATCTAGAGTGATCCCGGGGCACTGGAGAAGGGGTTGCAGGCACGCCCCTCCCACCAGGGGACGGGCCATCCGCTTGTTGCCAGGCAACCTGGAGAGCACTCAAGGCTTGGGGCTGACTCAGTCCTGGTCTGCATGGGATCCTTGCCCAGTTCCCTTTCATGTTCCCCACGCCTTGACCTCTTGACCTCTCCTATCTCCCCCTTGGCTAACACAACCCCCAAGACCTGCTTTCATCCCCACCAGCTGTTCCCGGTGGAGAGCACGCACGCCCTGGGCCCTTCCGCTGCCCAGAGCCCGTTTCTCTCACTTTCTGCCTCCTTGAGCAGTCCTTCAGCAATCCACAGCAGATGTTTCTTAGGCCTTTCATTTTCCTTTTTCAGAGGAATTGTAATCGGCTGCGTTTTAATTAGGATCTCCCTCAGGATACTTCAGCTTTCTTCCACACCCGGGAGTTCGCCGAGTCCCTGTTTATGCTCAGGCTGATTAGATTCCTTAATTCCCTAAAACCTGCTGCCTCAAAACCTAATACCCTGGTAGTGATGAGGCCTGATCCTCCCCCTCTCCTCTCCTTGTGGTGACAAATCCAGGCAGGGGTCACAGGAAGGCACTTGTGTCCCCTGTCGCGGGTCCCTTTCTTGGATGGGTAAGCCTTCTGCGCAGATGTGTCCCAGGAGGAGCAGCAATGCGGGAGGTGCCGTGTGTGTGTGTGTGTGTGTGTGTGTGTGTGTGTGTATGTGTGTATTGAGAGAGCACCTCCCAGGTAGCATGCTGGCATGGGTTGGATCTAAATCGGGCTGGGAGGCCAGTGTGAGCCTTGTATAAGGTTTAGTCGTAGCTTCTTGTTCATTCGCAGATGCCTAATGCACAGTTTTTTTTACTGTGCACCTAACAGAGAAAGATGGTTCCCAATTTCATAGAAAGTATTATCCATAAGAGAGACCAAGACATGAAAGGTGATTTAAGTACCACGGGATGCCGGGCAAGGTGTGTTGAACGAAGCAGGATACCTGGGCCAGCTCTAAGTCTCTGGGGAATAAAGAAGAATTTCTGGGGAAAGCGGACTCTCAGTTGAGACTTAGTGGGGAAATTGGAGTTTTCGGGAGATTGGGGACGGGAGGAGAGAGGTGAGAGTTTGGGGCAAAGGGAAACAGACCCCAAGGCAGGAGACATTGGGGCTTGCCTGAGACCTGCAGGTAATTCAGTGTTGCTGGAGAGCACTGCTAGTGAGCAAGGAGTTGCGGGGTGGGGGGGGGGCAAGTGAGGAGTGCCAGGAGCTACAGTGGGCTGGGGGGGCAGGGACAGAGCTAACCCTGCGTGCTGCGGCAGGCAGAGGGCCCAGGGCATCCTCTGCCCTTTATAGTTTTTCTAGTACCAAGTTCAGCACTTGGAACATCGTGCTCCCAGGAATTGGGAGAGCCCCTAAGGACATACACTGCAATTAAGACTGGTCCTGGCAGCAGATGCCACCAAAACCTAAAATACACACCATCTCTGCTCTCTGAAAAGCAGCCCTGATGAGACCAAATAGGTCCAGCTGGAAGGGGATGGAAAATACAGCCTCAGTGAATCTGGAGCTGGGTGTTTGGGGCTGTTGAAGAAGAAACCAGAGTGATGGGGAGATACTGCTTTCAAACTCCTGTTGTCACTGACACCCTCACTGTGTCCCAGCATGGCCCAATATCTACCCCACACAGATGCCATTGTTAATGCTTGTCACAGATGTGGCAGATACCTGTCTTATTTTATGCAGTTTTGAAAATTCAAAGTTTGTTTCTAAAAGCTCCTTTTAGGGCTAGATTGTAGAGGAATGGAAGAAGGGTGTGAGGGAGCAGGTGTGTTGGCTTGACTTTGTTCAGATTCAAGTCAGGGCAAAGAAGGAACGTTGAGCTCTCTAGGGAGATCTAAGGAAGGAATGAAAGAAGGAAAGAAAGAAGGAAGGAAGGAAAGAGAAGGACAGAAAGAAAGTAAGAGGAAGAAGGAAAGAAAGAAATGAATGAACTGGTGGAGGTCAGAGGTCAGAGCAGGGCCTGGAGTTAGGGACTAGAATAGGAAAAATACAGATTAAAGGACAAGAAGACCTTGGAAGTTGAAGTTGGCTAAAGAATAGAACCACAAAATCCCCATCACAGAATGGACCAAATTTGGGGCTATTCAAGATTACAATGTTTACCAATCATACACTTGTCAGGTATTCACTATGAGCTATATTCACAATATAGCATCACAGGTGACCGGAAGGATGCATGCACGGACAGAGAGAAACAGCTAGGCAGCTAGATAAGTAGGTAAAAACGGTAGGACCCTCTGTCTCCCTGTTTCTCTTGATTAGATGATGTTTGAATCAGCTTTTATGCTACTGTGATTAAAAGACCCAACCAGCACAATTGTAGAAGAGGAGAAGTTCATTTGGGGGCTCACGGTTCCAGAGGTCTCAATCCACAGACAGGTACACCGTTTCTTAGGGCTCAGGATGAGGCAGGACATTATGGTAGAAGAGTGTGGTGGAGGGAAGTAGCTCACATGATGATCAGAAAGCAGAAGAGACAGAGGAAGATCTCCACTTGCCAAATACAAATATATACCCCAAAGGCATGCCCCCAATGATCCGCCTCCTCCAGCCACACCCCACCTGCCTCCAGTTATCACTCAGTTAATTCCATCAGGGGATTAATTTCCTGATGCGGTTAAGACTCTCATAACCCTCACATCCAATCCATAACAGGTGATAAAACCTATTAACTTAATAAGCATTATTGGCCTAGGTGCATCCAAAGCTAATAGAAAAGGTCTATGTAGTCAGGAAAGAGATACAGGAGATGTTATCATATTTTAAAATTGTCAGCATGAAAAATGGAATATGATACATAACCTAAATGAGGACTATTAACACAGTATTAACTCTCATAGAACAGGATATCTGATATATATATATATTTTTTAACTATTCTCAGCTATTGAAGACAAACAGAGGGACAGGTCCTGAAGAAATCCAGGGCAGAGTCTCAAGTCTTTCCCCCACCCACATCACCATCTCTGCTTCCCATGTCCCCCGCCCAGCAACACAGACAAACATGGACATCCTGAGGGGCACAGAGAGGCTGGAATAAATGTTAAAAGGAGTGACAGTCTGGGGAAGGAGAGGTGGAGAGAAGGAGGGAGGGGGCTTCCCTAAAAAGATGGGAGTCTGCACCACGTCCTGTCCTGCACTGGCTGGGCGTCACCGGCAAGGGACCCTGCAGGCTAGCAGCTGCCGCCAAGCAGCTGTGAAAGGCCCATTACCCAGAATGATTAAACCCACCGGTTGAAAAGCTGGTGGTTAAAGAGGAGAAATCTTTAAAGATGAAATATGCACATCCTGAAGACTTGGTTTCAATTTAAAACGTACCACTGCCTGTTTGTTTGCTTTTCGCCCGAGGCCCACACCTTTCTTCTGGTCTGAGCTTGCAAATTGGATCTCCTAATCTTCTCCTATAAAAACTCCTCTAAGTTTCAATTTTAGTTTCAAATCGTATAAAATGAGATGAGGCTTTGGTTATGGGTTTGGATATGAGGCACCTCCCCAAAGCTCCTGTGTGATGCAGGAGGTAAAAGGATTAGATCATGGGGGCCGTAACCTCAAGGGTATTACTCCAGTTGATGAATGAATAGTCTGAATGGGCTCCTGGGTGGTGACTAGGCAGGTAAGGCCTGGCTGGAGGAAGCAGGTCACAGGACCATGCCTTGGGGCTTATATATTTGTCCCTGGCAACTGGCCCTTTCTCTCTGCTTCCTGGCTCCCAAGGGCTGGGAAGCTTTCCTCTGCCCACTGTTCTGGAAGGAACCTCTGAAACCTGAGCCAGATTGAACTTTTCTTCCTCCAAGTTGTTCTCATCAGGTATTTTGGTCACAGTGAGGAAAAGATGACCAAGAGCTGTAGACACACGTGCAATAATCTGTGGGAAGAATCATTCTTAACTTTTGTTTAATATCTATTGTTAATATCAGTTGTCTCCCAGTCACTTTGTATTAACTCGCAAATAGTCCACTAAACGGCTTTATTTATTTATTTATTTATTCATTCATTCATTTACTTATTCAGTGCAGTGCTGGGGATGAAACCCAGGCCCTCACACATGTTAGGGAAATGCTCTACCACTGAGCTTCAGGCTGCATTATAATTATACATAATGGTGGGATTCGTTGTTACAAATATGTCCAGGTACATGAGATAATATTATAATTTGTTCAATATCATTCCCCAGTATTTCCTGCTCACTCTCTCTCCCAGTTTAAATAATTTGTCTTTTCAAGTTTTTCCAACTCATTTAGTTTTGAAGGCAACAGTGCTCCATTTCCTTTTACACGCACATTTTATTAACTTATATAATATCTAATTAGGTTAAAGTATCAGAGTAGCAAACATCCAGTGGCACTCCTACAACTAACCCAGAATTAGCTACTAAGACTCAAAGCAAAGAGGCCACTAGGAGCCCACATTCCGAAGGGAACTTGGAATCCCAGGAGGCCAGCGCCCCCCTCTGCAGTGTCAAGGGGTGGGCTGAGTCTCCCCTTCTATATAAGCAGATGGATAAGGAAAGAGCTGGAACCCCAGGATTTCAGCAGGAGATCCTCATGGGGAAGGGCATGCTTCTCCCCTCCCTCCCCACAGGGGAAGGGCAGGGGTCCCTCCTCACTCCAGGACCAGAACAGAACTCGGATGGCATCATAGGCAGAGACTGAGGGTCTGGGCGAGCGTGACTCTGTGCTGCATCCCTGGGTGGACCCGGGTGCACATCACACTGACCTTCCCTTGACCCATGCAGAGGAAGAGAGAATTGGGAGAAATGCCAGGGCCGAGGGAGGGAAGCAGCAGAAAAGGCTGCACCTCCAGAGTGCGGCGAGCATGGAGAGCATTGGGCAGGATGCAGGTGAGCCGGGACCACAGAGCTGGTCACTTATGAAGGGGCATCCTTAGCTAACGTCTCAGGCTGAAATGAAGGCCCTGAGCTGAGGGCAGGGGCCACATCACAGCCCCGTCCATAGGAGGTCCCCACCCTTTACAGACCCATACATGTGCCCCTGCAGAACGAGAGACAGCACAGAAGTGTCCCCCACACCAAGGTCCTCTCCAGGAATCAGTGAGGGGTGCAGGTGGCCAGCAGCAGGATTCTTTTCTCCCTCCTGCCCACCTGTGTCCTGGGAGTGGCAATCATTGTGCAGAGGAAAAGAAGGACTTTTAGAAACTGTCTACATATAATACCGATATATTGTCCCCTGAAAATAAAATAAATAATGACAGAAAATTGTTGTAGTTTGGATCTGGAATGTCCCTCCCAAAAGCTCCTGTGTTGAAAGCACGGTCCCCCATACAGAGAGGCTCAGAGCTGGAGCTTTTAGGCAGTGATTGGATCATAAGGGCTCTCTGACCCTGGTGAATGAATCCATTTGGTGGCTGGACCACTGGGGGCTGGGACTTAGTTGGAGGAAGCAGGTCACTGGGGCTGTGCCCTGGAGGGGCCAGTCTTCTCCCTGATCCTCCTTCCCCTGCTTCTGGCTGCCATGAGCTGAGAAGTTTTCCCTCTGCTACACCCTTCCACCACCTGCCTCACTGCAGGCCCAAAGGAATAGAGCCATCTGACCATGGCCTGAATCCTCTGAAAACATGAGCCAAAGTAAACTTTTACTCCTCTAAGTTGTTCTTGCCGGGTATTTTGGTCACATGATGAAAAGCTAACGCATAAATGTTGGCATCATACCTATGAGGTAATAGGCACTATTCTGTATTGATTCATTTCCAAGGACCCACACTTGTATGTAAGAATATAAAAGAGCATTCACAGACATAGGTATGACTTTTAGCCCATCAAACAGAACTTAATTATTCAGAAATCGGTCCCGAAGGCCCACACTGCTAGTTGGTCACTCAGCAGCCACCCCTACTAAGTTGTCCTTTCCAACTGAACCCAGGGTTATTCTGGGCAGCAACAGGTCCATTCCCAAGTGATGGATCATGAGCGTTCTTAGCTTCTTCTCCTTGCCACATGACCCTGTTTCTCACTGCTTTATTGAGCCAAGGGACAGATTGCTGGAGCTATTCCTTCCCCCTACTCTCTCCCTGGACCTGGATGTGGTACCTGGAGATGCAGCAACCATTTTGCATTTCTTTGTAATAAGAATGATTTTAAAGCCAACCTGCAAAAGTGGTAGAGCAGAAAGATAAAAAATATTCACAGTCTTCGACAGCATTGCAGCAAGTGCAAACTCTTTTGGGAGGGAGAAGGTGAGGGTTGTCTCTCCTGGATTATGTTATTCACAAGTGAAAACATTTACCATTAATAACATTCATCTCCTAATTGACTCATACCTAAACTACAACATATCTAGATATATTTTTAGTTAGCTTTTCATTACTGTCACCAAAACAGAAGACAAGAAAAACTTATAGAAATAAAAGTTTATTCTGGCTCACGGTTTCAGAGGTTCAGTGTATTGTTGTCCAACTCCATATCTGGGACCAAGGTGAAACAGAACGCCATGGCACAAGAGTGTGGCAGAGGAAAGCAGCTCAGGACATGGCCACAAGGAGTGTGACTGTTTCAACTCTAAAAGGACAAGATTGAAAGTGAAACATTCTAATTACTATGGCTCTGGAACCCATTCCAAAATCAGGGGGTGCAATTTCTTCAGCTTTGCTTTTCTTTCTCAAGATTGTCTTGGTCATAAGGGGTCCCTGTGGCTCCATCTGAGTTTCAGAATTGTTTATTTTCTTTTCTAATTCTGTTAAAACCTGCCATTGGAATTTTGATAAGTATGGCATTGAATCTGTAAATTGCTTTGGGTCATATGGACATTTTAACAATACTAAGTCTTCTGATCCACAGGTATGGGATATCCTTCCACTTATTCATGTCTGCGGTGAGCTCTATCATCAATATTTTATAGTTTTACTATACAAGGATTGCATCTTCTTAGCTAAGTTTATTCCCAGTATTTTATTCTTTTTGATGCTATTGTAAATGGATTGTTTTCTGAGTTTCCTTTGTGGATCATTCATTGTAAGTTCACTGATGTTTGTGGGGTTTGTATTCTACAGCTTTAATGCATCTGCGTGTCAGTTCTAAAGGTTGAGATGTGTGTGTGAGTGCATGCATATGCACATTTAGAGATAATTATACTTCTTCATTTATAAGTTAGATGTCTTTTATTTCTCTTTCTTGACTGAATGCTGTCTAGAACTTTCAGAGCTGTGTTGTATAGAAATGCCTCATTGGGTATTCTTGCCTTGATCCCTTTCTTGGAAGAAAAGATTCCATTGTTCATTGTTAAGTGTGATGTTCACTGTGGGCTTTCCAACCTATGGCTTTTATCATGATGAGATGATTTCCTTCTATAATTAGTTTGTTGAGAGCTTTTATCATGAAATGGTGCTGAATGTAGTCAAATGGTTTGGTTTATTTTTCATCTACTGAGGTATTTCTCTCTTGTTGGGTTAATGTGGTGTGTCACTTAACTGATTTCCAAGTGTTGACATTCCTGCACCTCAGGGATGGATCCCACTTGGTCATGGTGTATGATCCTAAAAACAGACACATGACCTTTGAAACAGAATAGAAAGCCCAGAGATAAACCCAATCACCTGATCTTTGACACAAGTGCTAGGAAAATTTGTCTCTTCAACAAATGCTCTTGGGAAAACAGGATATCCACATACAGAAGAATTAAATGGGACCCTTTTCTTATACCAGATGCACAAATCAACTTGAAGCAGATAAAGACCTGATTATAGAACTGCAACTTCGACACCCCTAGAAGAAAACCTGGGGAAGAGATTTTAAGACATTGGTCTTGGCAGCAAGAACCAAGTGGTTCCACATCTTCTGTGCTTCTGCACAGAAGAGAACAGAGCAGTGAACAGAGAGAAAGGCAACCTGTGTGTGTGTGGCGGGGGGTGTATTTGCAAATTATATATCCAACATGGGAAAATTTCTAAAATATGTAAGTAATGTTTATGACTCAATAGCAAAACAAATAGCCCAATTAAAAATAGTATTTGAATAGACATTTCTCCAAAGACAAATAAATGGTCAAATGGTATATGAAAAGATGCCCAACATCATTGATCACCAGGGAAATGTAGATCAAAAAGAAGTGATGGGAGGGGAGGTGAGGGGATGTGGGGATAGGAAAGATAGTAGAATGAAACAGACATTATTACTTTATGTATATGCGTGACTACGTGACCAATATGATTCTACAACATGTACACTCATAAAAATAAGAAATTATAGCCTGTCGATGTATGCTATATCAAAGAGTATAAATGTATTCTATTGTCATGTATAACTAATTAAAACAAATTTTAAAAATTAATTAAAAAAACACATGTGATATCACCTCACAACTCTTAGGATGGCCATTATCCAAAAAGGGGTGTGTGGGGGGGCTTGAAAGAAAGAACAGAAACAATGTAACAAGCATTGAGAAAGATAGGGAGAAATTAGAACCCTCCTCTAGTGTTAGGAGAATATTACAGCTGCTATGGAAAACAACATGAAGTTTTCTCAAAAACTTAAAAATAGAACCATCATATGATCCAGCAATCCCACTTCTGAGTATTTATTCAGAAGGACTGGTAAATGCTGGATGTATTGATAAACTCAAAATGCTAGATTTTGAGGACATGAAGTCCTCAAAGAGATATCTGCACTGCCACATTCATTGCAGCCTTATTCCCCATAGCCAAGGTGTGGTAACAACCTAAATACCCACTGATGGATGAATGTATGAAAATGATGTGGCTTATACATCAAATGGAACATTGTTCAGCCAAATCTTGCAATGTGCAATAACATGGCTAAACCTTGAAGACATTATGCAAAAGGAAATAAACCAGTGTGGAAGGACAAGTGTTGTATGATTCCATTTATATGAGATCCCCAAAATAGCTAAACTCATAGAAGCAGAAAGAAGAATGGGGGAAAGCAGGGTCTGAGAACAGAAGGAAATAAAGAGTTGCTATCAACAGACATAAGGTTCCAGTTACATAAGATGAGTAAGTCCTAGAGATCCGCTATGTAACATCTTGTCCATAGTTAATAGAATTATATTATATACTTAAAAATTTGTTAAAAGAGTAAATGCTTATTAATTGTCACTACAGCAAAGAAAATGAAACAGAAGAGGTGCGTATCAGTACTTGGGTTCCCTTAAAACAAGAGAGGGAGAAAGAGTGATTGAATATTGGAGGAATACATGGTAAGTAATTAGATTCCTTCAATCCTAACTAGGAATAAATAGTATGATGAGAAGTCAAACTGCGTATTGATCTCCATTAACTTTTATGACCTCAGGCCTTCAGACCAGGTTGTAGAGTGAGCTGGTGGAACATGCAGTAGGATTTCTCAGGCTGTCTGTATGTCTCTGCATTTGGTGAAGATGAGCATCCAGCCCCAGGGTGGGGGGTGCTCCTGTCCGTATAACCACTTGGCCACAGTGGGCTCCCCAATGAGGTACTTGATGCAGGTAAATTTGCTCCATGGAAGGGGTAAGCAGGGCATTGGATTTTTGAAAAACAGAGACCAGACATGTCATGGTCAAAGCACTTTTGATTGCAAGTGACAGAATCCAACTGAAGCCAGCTTGGGTGGGGGGTTGTGGCTCAGTGGTAGAGTACTCGCCTAGCATGCATGAGGCACTGGGTTCCATCCTCAGCACCACATAAAAATAAAGATGCTGTGTCCACCTAAAACTAAACAATAAATATATATAAAAAAGAGGTTGGGGGAGGTGCTGTGGCTCATTTGCAGGGACAGTTGTGCATTGAGACTTAAGAAGGGTCAATCCAGTTGATTGGACGGTGCTGGTACATAGCAGTCTTCCTCTGTCCCTCAACTCTGCTTCCCACTGTAATTGTCTCTGTCTCTGTCTTTGTCCAGGTCTGTGTCACACTATTGGACACAGCAGGGGTGGAGACAGCAGCTCCCACAAGTGCCAGGCTCACATGGTCCTAGCTTCAAGGCAAGTAGAACAGGGCTTCTCATTTCTAGAAGTCATAGCAATAGTGCTATCACTGCATCTAGTTGACTCCCCAAGTGGGTTCCATGCCCATTCTGAGCCAGTCACTATGGAGAAAGGAAGTTCCCACTATGTACAACCAAGCTTGGGCACTCTTGTGTACTCTTCCCCCTAGGGAGAACTCAGCTCTGCCTGAGCCACATTGACTGATGGGCTGGGAGTCTCCCAAGAGACGGCCAGACAGACAGATCCATGGCAGGAAACAAAGCAGGTGTCTTCTGCAGGTAAGGAGCTACCATCAACTAAGCATGTGCTATGAGGTCAAGGAAGCTATGTGCATTGTCTGTTAATCTACATCACGCACAAAGGTGGACAGCATTCTGCCTATTTTAAGAGAGAAGAAACAGACCTGGAGCATTAGGAACTTAGGCCAGCATCACAAAACCAGTAAGTAGAACTCTGGGAACTCTAACACACATATGTCCTATCCCAAAGTGTGTGCTCTCTATTGTTCTTCTCATAAACCTACCAGTGTAGCAAGCAAATTCCTTCTTGGTCCGTGGTGGAAGCAAACTTAGTACTCATCTTCTGTGTGCTTGGATGGGGCCAGCAGGTGATTTCAAAGCTAAGCCTAGAATTTAATCAGAGTTTGAAGTGGGGGCAGCGGTAATCAAGGGATCACTAAAGACAAAATTGTAAGTAATTAATTTTCTCAATCTGTCAAAAATTGTAACAAAGGAGAAAAAAGAGACTAGAATCATATCTAAAATGGTCGACAGTAAATGCTTCAGGGAGTTAAGATTTAAGGAATTGTTTTCTTCTTTATACTTTTCTGATTTTTCCAAATATTCTGCCATGAGAATGATTTATTTTTAATCAGGGAGAAAAAAAATCTATGTAAAAGAATCCTGGAAGTATAGGGTGAGAAAAGGTAAAAATAACCTGTGAGATATTGAGTCAGCTTGAAAAGGTGGAAAAGACTAAAAATCTTGTCAGGTTTCTGTGAATTTTTTTTTTTTTTTTAAATAAAGCATTGGCGTCAATAGCAAATTCTCTGCATGAACAGAAGTTAATATTTCCGTGCCCTCTGGCACCGAGAGGCCAGCAGCACACAGCATATATATATATATA
>NW_025999853.1:3469683-3568096 GCF_001458135.2 Marmota marmota marmota
TATATATATATATATATATATATATATATATATATATATATATATTAACAACCTGGACACGGGTCTGAATACCAAGGTTGGAAATTTGCTGAGTCAGTCACACTCCCCGGACTGGTGGAGATAAACAACACGAACTCTGAGAACTCTTCTTTGAAAGATCAGGAAGTTCCATGACCCTGGGCAGCAGGAAAGGTAACCAAGGGATTAGGGAAAGAAAATGAAATAGATTCTTCCCTAGGAGAGGGCCCTGGGCAGCTCTTGACAGTAGGTAAGGGCTCTCTCCTAGTTCCCTAGTCCTCACCTGTGTTAGGGTCCCCCAAGATACACACACACACACACACACACATACACACCCCAAAAAGGTAGAAAAGGGACGATTCTCTTTCTCTCTCTTTCTCTCTCCCTGTCTCTCTGTCTCTCACAGAGATTGCCAACGGTGATGATTCCTGAGCAAGTCTGTAGTCCTGAGAACCAGGAGTGCTGAGGGAAGAGAGAGAGAGAAAGAGAGAGAGAGAGAGAGAGAGAGAGAGAGAGCAATCCCTACCAATTTAAATTCTAATCTCTTCCAAAAACATCCTTAGGGACATTGTCAGAAATCAAGTCCAGTGAGCTACTGGTTGTCCGTCAGAAGTCACGTTGACACATAAACCATCATACCACCTGAAATCCCTTTCTTCATCTGCTGAAATTCAAGAAAATGACTCATGTCACACTCCGAGCTCGTTGACTCTATCCCTCACTGGTCTGCAGACACTTTCTCATTAGCCATCTCATTTGAGTCTCACCACCCATCTCCTCTTTGGGTAAGCAGAGCTAGAAGAGAAAACACCATGAAATTTTGTCAGGATTATCTGACATCAGAAAAAAAAGAGAATAGCAAGCTTCAAGCTACGTTTTATTTAAGTTATGGACTAGAAGTAGCGTTTTAAGAAAGCCAACATGACCTTGGGATTATTAGCAACAGCTAGTTGCTAAAGTGTGTGCAATTCTGCTGTTGCTGTGAGTTGTAATAAGGAAAACGGTGGACTTGAGCCATTCAGGAAGGTCCCCCACTACTAATGGGACCTGACAAGCTCACATGCCTCCCAATGTGGCATTCTGAGGTAGAACCTCCCTTCTAGGGTGCTCCTGCCTCCAAATCACAGCTGAGTCCATGAGGAAGTATCTGAGCAACTCAACTTGAGGCCTGTGTTCTTCAATGATAACATCACTATGAACAACATAGAGAGGACATCTAGTCCAGATTCAAAGACACCGAAAAGACAGGCCCAGCTTAAAGCATCACATGATTCTAGATGGAATTCCAGGCCTGAAAAAAGTCTTGCCATCTTCTCCCCAGGTAAGCAGAGCTGGAGGAGCAAATACCCTAGGGCATGATGGAGCCTAATGACAGCTGGGAAACCATGTGCATAGAGTAGTCAAACACTTCTCTCTGCTCTTCCTGCCATTTTATGTAAGCTTTAAACTACTTCAGAATTAAAAGTTTAAAAAGAGGGAAAAATAAATAAACCCTCATTTCTTATAGGGCAAATTTGAGAAAGAAGAGAAGTGAAAGCAAGTTCTCATCTGGTTCTGATAGACAAGGCAAGAAGACAAGTGTTTGATTATGATCACAGGTGAGTCTGATGAGGTGTCTATTTTGCTTATTTTCAAAATGAGCGGGGCCTGATTTGACTCTATTCATTTCCCTCCACAAACCACTGTCTCAATCACCATAGTCACAGGACCCTCCCATCTCTAGGGAGACACTAACCCATGAGAATATCATGCCCCAGAACTGTAGTGAGAATCATCTACTGATGATTCTCTAACAAGTAGACCTTAGTCTTAAGAATGTGAGTGTTAAAAATTCTCATTTCAACGGGTGCATGTGGGCGGGTTGTCATGGATTGTAATAAGCTGTTGTTAGAACAGAAACAATGTGTCTTGACCAGGATCCAGCCACCATGTTTAACACTTTGGCTGCAGCAAGATGGCCCAAGAGACCTAAGATGATGCTGTCTTCAGCTCAGACGAAACGGACAGACCACAGACACCCTACCTCCTGCAAAGATGACAGAGTGGTACACCAGTGTAGGACACCCAGTGTAGGACAGCATCTCAGGAGACTGACAGGAAGGCTTCTTGAATAACTAGTGCAATTTGTTCAGCTTCTCAGTGGGTTGTCCATACCACCCGGCCCTGGATGGAGCTGCATATCCCCAACTCAGGGTGGGGCCTGCTGCTTATTATTCTAGCCAATCCAAGGTATATTTGGAACAATAGGTAACATTGCCACCTCGAGGATGAAGGGTACAGAGATGTTAAATGGCTTGACAGCAGACAAGCAGGACAGGAACATAGACCAGGAAATGAGCACATTTTTATCCTTCTACTTACACATATTGACCTGAGTCACCTTAGAGTTTGTGACTTTCCACATTATATTTCCTCCTCTCATGTCTGAGTCTACTAGACAAAAACATTTTATGAACAAGATCTTTGTAGATTCGGTTTTGAATCCCACTCCCCAAGCCCCAGCACGCAGCAATGGAGTTAGTTTTGTTTGGATGAGTTCATCTGATGGACAGGCAATGGAGGGTGATCCCTGAGCCCAGTGCTTCTCAATCTTGGCTCTAAGTTAGATTCATCTTGGGAGATTTTTTTAAAAACTTCAGTGCCCAGAATCTGCCTTAGACTGACTCAATCTAAAGACCCTGCTGGGCAGGGCAGGCTCTGTATTTCTTGAAGGTCTCCAAGTGATTCTAAAATGTAGCTCGGGTTGAAAACACAGATGGAACCAGAGCCTCTTTCAGATGTGGAACCGAGGAAGGTGAAAAGGGGACATGAATTACTCGGGGCTTTTACATAATTAAATGGCACCACAGCCCCCATCGTCCCATTCTGACTCTCTGTCCTAGAACCTCATGCTGCTTTGTGTTCAGTCATGTTGTTGGGAATGGAATGGATGGGATTGAGTAAAAGAACAGAAAATGATAAAAGAGGAACAGGATGGGAGCGGAAGGAGCGGGAAGGAATGGAAAGCCCAGGCAAGGATAAGATGGCAGGGAATGTAGAGCCATGGAGAAGAGTGGAATGGGTGGGATGGGGTTGGATGGGTGGGGTATGGTGGGGTGAGGTGGGGTGGGATGGGATGGAAGGGACAGGGTAGGATGAGGTAGGGTGGGATGGGTGGAATGGGGTGGATGGAGAGGGGCAGTATACAGGTGAAGGCATGGGCAAGCTGCCACACAACGTGATACAATTTACAACATGGTGCCACATACTGTGACAGAATTACATAATGAGAGAGGCACTGTGGAGCAGGAAACAGAATGTAGTTGACAGCATCTGATATCCATGTTAGGAAAAAAAAAAAAAAAGCTTGCACCTGGACAGTACTCTCCATATACGAAATTCTGCGTGATTTAGTTCGATGCGCTTTTTCCATATTTTCTTCTCAGCTAAAGAAAGAAACCCATATTATAAGCATTAAACTTTCCCATCAGAAAGACCTAGGTTTTCTAAAACTCGGTTTTATAATTTGCCAGCTGGACAACTTTGAGAAATTCATTCACATCACTAAATTCCAAACCCTCAGATGAGGAGAACATTGTTCCCCCTCTAGACAATAAGCTGAGAGCATGCAGGAATTGTATCTTTCTCCTCTGTGTTTCCATAGTGGCTCAAACACTGTCTGCAGCCATGGCAAATGGAACTTCGTGTGTGTTGAATATATGAATGGATGAATGGATGGATGGATGGATGGATGAATGGATGGATGGATGGATGGATGGGTGGGTGGATGGATGGATGGATGGGTGGATGGATGGAACGAGCTTCTCAGAGGTTCCTTGGAATATTCTTCATCTTTTCTTTGGATTGCACCCATATAAATTCCACTTGTCTATTTACCTCAAAACATTATCCATGGAGACTTTCTAATCTTGCCCAACCTCAGTTCACTGAGACTCATCCTAGGGAGAATCTCCTCCACCTCTTGGATGTAGCCAACTTGGAAGACATTCCCATGTCCTGAATCTCAAAAGAGGAAGATGAGGCTTCACTGATTGGACCTGGGTATGTCCTGCAGTGGTGCTGGCTCTCCAGAGGCAAGGCCATCAACCTTGCATGTCCAGGCTACACAGCAGGCAGTGGGAGACCAAGGTACTAAAGAAGACCTGGGCAGGAACAGTGTGTGCCAAAGCCCACCTGGACAAGAGTTAAGTAGGACATGTCTCTGTGTCCTGACTGAGACAGGTTCAGAAGGAAAAATTGTGCACTCTGGAGTTAGAGCACCTGAGTTTGGGACCCTAGATTTACCAGGTGAATGCTCTGTGACTGTGGGGAAGGTTCCCAGGTTATGTGTGTCTCAGTGTCGCCTTCTTCCAAATGGACTGGGAAGATAGAATATAGTTCACAGGGTTGCTGTGAGCCATGCGCAAGGAACAGGGAGGAAGTTAGAAAAGAACCAGGTCTGTAGCAAACATTCGATCCTTGCTCATTTTATGGCTACTGAGTAAAGGAATGAGCAGGTGTTAACAAGAGACCAAGTAAAAAGATTCTCCAGGAGACATCGGCGTTGTCTTCAGTGGACAGAGTGCTGCAGGGGCAGGATGCACTTCAAGGCCAGCACCACACCTGCTGGACCATGTTGGAGCCATCTTCAGGTAACAGAGGCTTGGGATGGAGACCACAGTAGATTGAACACCCAGAGTGCAGCTGATTAGGCAAAAGCACAGTGTTTGTTCTGCCTAAATTCAGGGTTGGCTCCATTCTGCTACATCACAGGCTTCCGAAAAGACCAACTCAAAACTCCTATCAACATCTAAATTTCAGGATGTGATTAAGCCTCAGAGAAGATTAATTACCGACTCTTAGATGTCAGGCCCCCTCCCCACTCATTCATGTTCCCTACCCCCCACGAAGCCTCTGAAAGAATCTAGCATCATAAACAAGGATCTAATTAGCAACTTGGATTCATGCTGAAGATCTTTTGTGAAGGTTTGGTCACAGATGCTGCTTTAATCTCTGAGGATTATTCTCTAGCATCCAGAGAGACTTCAGTTACTTTCCTGGGCCTTTGAGGAATTTTATCTCATTTGAATAACTGCTGCCAGTTCCAAGGGACTGCTGAGGAGTTGGACCCAAGATTAGTCCTCTGAAAGGACTAAAAGGAACTCCTTTTTAGTGTTAGACTTCTTTCCTGTTCTCTTTACATTTTCAGAGGATGCTAACATTCCCCTCTTGAGTTTCTTGCAGTTGAGATGACAGGGGAGTTAAGGATCTTCAAATATTAGCTTCAAGTCGGGAGAGAGGGACAGCTGAGCTTTGGTTCCCTTGCCAATGAAAAGGGCTTTGTCAGTGCACACACCCCCCCCCCCCCCGTGTGGACTCTGGTCTTGTGTTCCTCCTCACTCCAAGTCCCACTGCCCATACCTCTTGCATGGCTCACCATCTGTCCCCACTTGTCTGTCCTGTAGAGTGTCTTCACTCCTATACAGCGTTTGCACTGTAGACAGGTTAAGGCAGCTTTGACCCCACCACTGTGTTCAAAGAAAACCTTTAGTGGCACCTGACTGCCCAGTAAATGACCCCCAGAGTCCTTCCTGGGACATTCAAGAGCCTCTCTGTCATGGGTAGAAACCCCCATATCCCTCCCCCATGCCCCTTCCCCACTTATATAGCTCTGTTCAAGATCTCGAAGCTGCAGCAACAGCTCATCAGGAGGTACTGAAATCAACTGAGTACCCGATGACCAGCACTTTAAATGAAATTCACAGCAAAAGAGCTGACACTCACATGCAAACACAGCACCATGTTGTAGCCATCTTCACAGGCTTCTCGCTCTGTCTCCAGGATTTCCATCATCATCCCTGTTTTACAGGTGAGGACACTGGGACCCAGTGAGGTTAAGCTGCTGGAGGTGGTTAAAGCCCAGGTATCCTGATGTCCGAGGTCACACTCTTGACCACTCTGCATACTGCCTCCCTGTAGTATAGAACCATGTGGAATAGAGAGGAAAACCCGTGGTGCACAGCATGCCTAGGAAATGTTTCATGAAGCTCTGTGGCCAATGAATACAAATGTATGTGCACATGAGTACAGAAAATGTGTCTGACAGGGAGTCCCCAGGGTAAAATGCTTTATCTCACTGTGGTTTATGATCAAAATGTGATAAACTCACTGTTTAGGCAAAAACAAAGGTCCTACCCATGGCCTCTCATGTTGCTTGTCGTCCACATCTCCACTTTGACCTTAGATCTTGAACACACCTGTGAACACACCTTGGCCTCCTCAGTCCAAACCTCATCTCACCCACCAAGCCTTTGTTAATTCTCTCTGCTCTGCTTCTAACTCATATGCTTTTTGAGGTCTTGAGTGCATACATTTCCCAAGAGGGCTTTGCTCCTTACCAAGCTCCCAGTAGACTCTGACTCTGTCCTGTGTTCATTCCCCATTGGTTCAATGGGTTTTTGTATGTAGCTTCCTGCTTTGTTACTTTGGGGTAGTGTGGTCTCAAGAACAACAACTTCAGCACCACCCAGGAGGCTGAAGGTAATCTAGGAACTTGTTAGAGATGCAAACCATCAGGCCCCACCCCAGACCTAATGACTCCGAAATTCTGAGGGTGAACAATAGCAGTTTGAGCCATAACAAGCTCTCTGGGTCATTCTGATGCTTGCTCAAGTTTGAGAAACACTAAGTTAAGGAAAAGTCATTCTTATTCACTACTAAAGAGGGGCTTTTCACTTGAATCGGAGTCAGTTGGCTCTGCAACATCTTAAGGTCGAGGTCATGGGATCAACTTCATGTATTTGAGTCAGTGATACTGCACCCCATATACTGGATTCCCTAAACCCATCTTTTCTGTAGTTGCAGACTGTATAGTTCTAAGAGAATTACGGATGTCCCATGTAAATCTGTTCCCTGCTCAAGGCTCATTCACAGCCCTAAGTGACTGCTGAGCTGGTGCTCATTCATGGAGTCAGACTCAGAGCCACGAGCTATCCAGTACCCTGAATGGAGCAGCAGAACCAGGAATGGACAAGGAGACTGTTAGAGGCTCAGAGAACGTGGGCAGAAAACCAGTCTGTAAGGCAAAAACATTTGAGGAGAGCTAAGCACGGCAGATTGCAAATGATTGCAAAAAGCAGTGGAAATCCGAGGGGATTTAGGCTGGGAATCAAAATTTCAAAGGAAATCCAAAGTCACAGAAATAGCAAACCAAGAAGTCCCAGGGGCCAGCTCTTAATGGATCCCCAAACATTTCCATAGACACTTTATATTTGAAGAAATTCAAGTGGATATTTCAAGAAGTTGAGAAAAAAGATCACACAATGAGGAGGCAGGAGAGCAGGAATGCAAATCCAGTTTTGCTGTGCCTGAGCCTCTTCTGAAGGGCTGCCTGCCCTCAAGGACCTGCCTGCCTTCCAAGGGCCCTCCTCTCACGTTGCCGTTGCTCTTCATGCTCCCACCACACTGGCCCCAAGGGCCACCATGTCTGCCCCAGGGCTCAGGATTTGCTATTTTTTTTTCTTTCAGTATTCTTCCTCCGTGAGTTCTCACACCTGTCTCTTCCTCATCCTTGAGGTCTCAACTGAAATGCTGCTTCCTCCTGACCACCCCGCCTACCCCTATGCCCTGCATTTACTTCCCAGGGCTGAGAAAAACAAATGACCACAAACTGATGGCTTAAAACCACAGAAATCTGTTCTCTCACCAGCCTGAGATCCAGAATCAAGGTGTCTATGGGAGCAAGTCCCTCTGAAGGTACCGGTGAGCCATGCTTCTCTTGCTGATGTTGGGTGATGGCTGCAATTCTTGGTGTTCCTTGGCTTGTAGACACATGGCTCCAATCTCTATCTCCATCACTATGGGCTCCTCTGTATGTGCCTTCACATAGTACTCTCCCCTCTGTGTCCTTGTCCAAATTCACCTCATAAGGGCACTACTGGTTGGATAGGATCCACCTTGATAGAAGAAGATGACCTCATCGTAACATGATGCATCTGCCAAGAACTTCTTTCCAAATAAAGTCACATTCCTAGGTACCAAGGATTAGGGCTTAGACAGATCTTTTTGGGGGGAGGTTGAACAATTCCACCCTCACACAACACCACCATGCACTTCCTACTACAGTATCCTACTTAACTCTTCTTTAGAGCACTTCTCAGTATTCAAGGTCATCCTACTTATTTACAAACGTACATGCCCATCCCCTGCCCAACTCCATCCTCAACTAGACGCTTTGCTCCTGACCCTTATCTGTCTCTCTGCTTGTCCACAGCTGGATCTCCAGCATCTGAAGTGGGTGCATGTTATGGTTTGGATGTGAGGCATCCTCTAAAAGCTCACATGGGAGACAGTGCTAGAAGGTTCAGAGGAGAAATGATTGGATTGTGAGACCCTTAACCCAGTCCGTGAATTAACCTCTTGATGGGATTAATTGAGTGGTGGCTGAAGGCAGGTGGGCTGTGGCTGGAGGGCATGGTCATTGGGGGTGTGGCTTTGAGGAATATGTTTTACATCCGGCCAGCGGAGTCTTCCTCTCTGCTTCCTGATCTTCACGTGAGCTGCTTCCCTCTGCCACACTCTTCCGCCATGATGTCCTGCCTCACCTTGAGCCCTGGGGAATGAAGCCTGCTGTCTATGGATGGAGACCTCTGAATCCATAAGCCTCAAAATAAACTTCTCTTCTACAGTTGTGGTGGTTGGGTGCTTTAGTCACAGCAGTGAAAAAGCTGACATAAACAGTGCACAAGCCAGTGTTTGGCACAGACTTACTGAATAACCAGTTGCCTCTCTGGTCTTTAATTACGTGAGCCTAAGTCCTTGACCACAGGGATGAAGGCATGAACACTGTGGCTCAGAACTGGAGTGTCCCCCAAGCTGTTAAAGGTTGCTGTGGTGTTATAAGGAGATGGTAGAATATTTCCAAGGTGGGGTACATTGGAAGGAACTTAAGTCATTGGATATGTGCCCTTGAAGGGGACATTTGGGACCCCAGCCCCTCCCTGCCCCTTTTTCTTTCTCTTGAGCTGAACAGGCCCCAAAGCAGCAGAGCCAACTCACCCTGGACTAAAACCTCTGATACCGAGAGACAAAATGAGCCTTTCTTCTTTAAGCGGTTTATCTCAGGCATTCTGTCACAGCGATAGAAAGCCGATGGATACCATAACTACGCTGACCCCTCAGAACGATTTTAAGGGTAGACTCTATGAGAGAGGGAGGCTGATGTCACAGGGTTGCCAGAGACAACACAGAATGCCTGACACAATTTTTATAAGTAAATCCTATATGGTATTTGGGACATGCTACACGTATCATTTGGGACATACACTAAAAGAAGGTATTAGTTATTTATCTGAAATTCAATCAGACTTGGCCTCCTTTATTTTTATGTGCTAAATCTGACAACTCTGGGGTGTCAGTCTCCAACTGCCAGCAGTCTTGTCGTCATGGAGAAAGTCTTCCTAAGAATGAAGTGTTTGTACAGAAAATCAAGGCAAAAGACAAAGACTGATTTCTGGGGTTATTTCCCAAGTCTCTGGATCCACCCTAGCCTCAATGTTCCCTTCATCATGGGGATTATCCAGTCATTTGGGTCAATAAATTCCTCCCTCCCCCAACTTTGGAAATTGCAAATGAAGTAATGGTGAATTACTGGTGAATGCAAGCCACCTTCCTCTCAGGGCTGATTCTTGTTTTCATGATCACATGAAACCCCACAATTTCTTCCTCCCGCCTGCCTGGTTTTTCTACCATTCTCCCCAGAGGTCCCCATTTCATCCTGATATGTGTTCAGGCCATAAGGATCAGTCCCAACTATCACCCTCTAATCTGCACCATCATCCCACATTCAATCAAATGCAGCACACAGACCAACAAGGTGCAGAGCCCCTGTCCAGCTGATGTTGACCTTCCAGAGCATGATTTCAGGCCTGTAGCATGCTAAGCAGTCCTTTCTCAATCAAGAGTGAAGAATAAGAATAATAATAAAGAAGGTGAAGAAGAAGAAGAAGGTGTAGAATCCCATTCCACCATAGCACCAGAGCAGAGCTTCACCTATTGGGCCCCATGACTAGGTCTGGGTGTAGCAGCAGGCCTTCCTTTTTCTCTTCCTTTTTCAGTCCCGCTGCAGTGGCTTCCGGGCAGATGCAGTTAACCACAAGAAGTGACAGTAAGAGAGAAGTTACACAGAGAACAGAGAGCACCCTAGATGGCATCAGCTGCAGGTGACTGGGGCAATGTCCCTGCTGCTAAATGCACCTTTTGATCCTACGTAATACATCTCCCCTTGTTGAAGCAAAGGCTGAAATTGCTACTTTTAGTTTGGGCAGGTCCTGATTTGATAAAGATCAACCCTTTCATTCTAGGCAGATGAGAAAAAAAACAGGCCAAATACTAAGGTGCTCATCCCTTAGCATCTGGGCAGGAGAGAAGATCATTTGCCAAAAGATCATTCAAATGGTAGGGACACTGACCTCATCCGGATTAAATACTCAGCCTTCTGAGCCCAGTGTTTGCCAAGCACACACTGCAGAAGTTAAGACAGCATTTATTCATACAGAAAATATTTATTAAGATTGGACAATATTCAAACACTGGACTAGGCACTTGGGAAAAAAATCGTAAGCAAATATAAACATGATCTGCTATGGTTTGAATGTTTCTGTCCCCTCCAAAATGTATGTTGAAACTTAATCCCCAGTTCTGTTAGTCTGCCTTCCATTGCTATGGCAACATACCTGAGAAAATCAACTTCGAAGAGCAAAGATTTATCTGGGCTCATTGTTTCAGAGGTTTCACTCCGTGGTTGGTTGACTCCTCAGCTTTGGGCCTGAGGTCAGGAAGAACATCATGGCAGAAGGTCTTGGCAGAGCAAAAGTATTCACCTCCTGGCAGCCAGGAAATAGAAAGGAAGGGGCTGGTGAGAAGATACTGTCTCCAAGGACACACCTCCAAGGACCTACTCCCTTTGACTATGTCTAACCAATAGTTTCTATCACCTCCCAATGGTCCATTCAACTATGAATCCATCAATGCTTAATACATCAATGATCACCTCACCTCCCCAAAGCCCCACCTCTGAACATTGCTGAATTTGGGACCAAGTCTTCAACACATGAGCCATTTGGGATCATTCCAGAACCAAACTGTAATACCAACGCAGCCATATTAGGAGGTAGGCGCCATAGGAGGTGATTAGGCCATGACAGTTCCACCCTCATGAATGGGATTAGGGATCATCCAAAAGGACTGGAAAGAAGAGTAGGCCTTTTTACCTTTCTATTTCTTCTATCATCGAGGACACCATTCATCCCCTCCAGAGGACACAGCATAAGGCACCAGTAGAGACTGGGTCCTCACCAAACACCAAATTGCCAGAGCAGTCTTCTTGGAATTCTCATTTCTTTTTACATTTACAAGTGACCCAGTCTCAGACATTTTGTTATAGCAATGGCAATGGACTGAGATATTGCTCCTTTACCTTTGCAGCTTCTCTAGTTGGAAAGACAGGCATTGATCAAATAAATACTTCAGCAAATGAAATCATTACTGCATTAAGTGCCACCAAAGAGAGAAATGTGTATTATGGGAAGAAATAAGAGAGGTTCAACAGACCACATTCAAAATTCAACCAAGTATTTACTGCACACCAGTGCACGCCAGACACTGGTGTGGATACGGGGGATGGGGGGGGCAACATCCTCACTGTATTCATCCCAAGTTTGAATCTGCTTGTTAATTGGAATTATTTTACCCACGGATGCAGAAGCTCATCTCAGTCTCAGCTTGTACAATGCATGCTCCTCCCATCCAGTGCTGGCACACTGTTTACCTCCAGCCCCAAAATATACACTTGCAATACCTATTAGTTTAAGCCTATGGAAATCTAGAGTCTGCAATCAGTCACCAGGGGCTCTTGGGAAAGCAGGGCACAGGCAAATGAGGACTGGAATTAGAACAGGGCAGGTTGTTATTTTATTTCGAACCCCATCTGTGAAACTGGTAGAATCCAGAGAACTACAGAGTAGAATGAATTAACGTAGTACCCGACTGGTTAGCATTAAGGAGCACTACACTTTGCTGATGATTCATGAGGTGGGAAGTTTGAGATTTTAACTTTGTATTTTTGAAAAACGATTCCTAGCTGTTCCTGGCTTCTCTCCAAGTCTGATGGTCCCTATGATAGTTTGGCTTCAGACTTGCCCACTACAGTCAGCCCAGCGGTTGTTTCCTGGTTATGAAAGTCCCCTTGCTCTCAACCCACAGAGCCTTCTGGCTGTTTGCCCAGACTCTAAATTCTCAGAAATTTGTAAACTTAGAAAGCGTTCTCCAGCTGCTGTGGACCTCAGCATCTCAAAGCTTAGTCGAGAATCTATTGAGTACAGGTAAAGACAACCCACTTTAAATGAGCGCAAGCTGCAAAACTTGAAAAGAAAGATTTATTGGGAGGTTATCTGAGGGTCTCACAGAACCCAAGGGAGTAGAGCACCACAGAGCCACATCCAGGTCTGGAACTAGAAACTGGGAAGCCAATCAGAAAATGAGATGGTCACAATTCAGCCTCTTCTGGGTCCCTGAGTCTCCTTATCTCTGCCAAGCTCCCATTATCTAGGTCATTCTTTTCTTCCTGTTGGACAGCTGTTCCTACTCTTTGCATGAGACAGAAGATAGCTACAGAGTCCCTACGTTTCCATTCCCTCACTTAAAGCCACACCACCATTGAAGAGATGTCATTTTTCTCTGACATTCTAAAATTTCACACATATTCATTTAACTGCACTTACGAATTGCCTACTATGTGCCAGATCCTGTTCTAAGGCTGCCCAAATATTCACTCCCTGAATTGGGCCCCTCAAAAGATCCCACTCATCATTATGAGGGTCTCATGGTGAGGTCCAACAAATGAGGTACCTTTCCCACAGCTGAATACTAAATAATTTGAAAGACGAGAGTGTCAGCCCCAAATATTACTTTTGTTAATAAAGAAAGACTAGGATGGAAGGAATGGATTCTAGGTGTGGACAAGTGAGTCCTGTAACGCAGAACCCAGAATTTTAGAGACGTACCCTCTCAGACACAGGCAACCCTGCCAGCCTATGTCTACTGTCTCTGTCCCCAGGATGCTTATAGTACATTCACCCCAAGGGCAGCTAACTCTTGAGGAGAGACAGGAAGAGCTAAGGTGAGTCTGATCCCTTTACTTCTCTTGGAGACAGATCACTTCCCCTTCCCAACGGCAAGTGCCCAAAGAGGCAGCGAGACCAGAAGTGGTACAAGAGCTCCTTCCACATGGGAGGACTTATTAAGACTGGGAAAAGCAATACCCATCCCTAATCAAATTTAATATTATTCTCTTAATTCAGTGCCTTAGCACTGAGCTGCACTCTGTTTCTAATCACTTGATTTTTTTTTTTAATCTTTCATTTAGAAGTCTGATTTCCTTTTATTCTCTTTTTAATTGTGTGGGTCCATTTTCCTGCTGGTGTTTCAGAAGGGCTGATTTGTAGCTGTCCTGGGGATGGTCTTCGTAGCCAACCCTCCCTTTCATACTGACTCTTCTGTTCTCCAGCCAGTGTCGACTCCCTACCAAGAACTGTGGTCGCCCTTCCTTCCACTTCCTCTTCCTTCCATTACTACCCAACTTCAGTTGGTCATTATATTTTTTTTAATATATCTGTTCCATGAGTTATCAGCCCTGCCTGAGACCTGTGACTGACTGAGCCTGACCAGAGAGACTAGGAGGGCAGCCCATTCCATGGGGTTTCCCACCTGGGGCTCCTCCCGGCTCTTCTTGACCGTGTCACTTCTGCACTGTGACAGTTTATAGGGTTTTTTTTTTTTCTGCAATCATAATCCCCAGGTTTATTTTCATCTTAGTCTCACAGTTAGATGGATTCTAAACTCACTCTTCTCCATGCTTCCTCCTCCGTCCTCAATTCATTGCCCAGCGGCTTCTCCATGGCTCTTGGGAAAAAACATCGTGAGTTTCCGCAAGTTTCAAGAACAGCAGTCCTTGGCCTTCACACACAGCTCTGCCCTTCAACCACGCGAAAGTATTCTCTTGTCACATTTTTCTTCTTAGAGATTTTACAAGCAATGGAGACAATTAAAACCTTTCAAAGGATGTTTTACTCTTTCCTGGAGGCTTAAAGAATTTGTTCTTACCAGGGAAGTTCAGTAAACCTAACCAATACATATCTCAGGGTCAATCACTCAAGGCCACAGTTTCCTGGGTGACTCCTTTTAAAACATGGATGGATGGATGGATGGATAGATGATAGATAGATAGATGGATATTTAATTTATGGAAACTTTTACTGAATTACATATTGGTTAGTTTTCTGTTCTATTTTTTAAAAATATATTGCATCCCTATGTTTGAAAAAAGTAGAAGAATCTATAATGTGCATGTTTTCTCCTTGGTCCTCCTTCAATGGCTGCCACTTTATTTCTAATCCATTTCAATCCTCCATCCTTGGCCATTTTATTTAAGTGACTCTTCCTGGTCTTCTCCTCCATTCCACTGATTCTGCTCTTGGCCATGCCTGTCTGTCTGTGGTGCTGGGGAAGGAACCCAGGGCCTGGTGTAGGCTAGACAGCGCCCTACCACTGAGCTGCACCCCAGCCCCATGCCTTCTTCACTGGTGTGTCTCTTCCAATAGGAAACCTTCATTCCTCTGACAGTTTTATTTTCACTACCCCCCCCCCACTGCGTTCTACCAGCTGACATTTAAACTCCTTTTGTTATTTTCCCATATTGCCTAGGATCCGTTATGTGTCAACTTTAAGCTCTCAATTTACAAAGGTGATTGTTTCATTAAAGTTTTTTTAAAAATAAGTACTGATAAAAGATGGCTTTCAATTATATGTTTCATGGTAACACTTGGTGATAGAATGACAGAGCCGGGAGCCTTGCTTAATCTTGAAAAGATCAACCTGACAACCAGCAAATCCCTCTACACACATACACTCACAAACTCCCTCGCAGACTCACAGGAAATGCCCCCAAGTTCACCACCACAAATGACCTCAGAAATCCACACCATATCATATTTCTATTTATGTCAGACAGAAGTTTAGACTCTGCATATCATCACACATCATCTGGATTCTCGTTTCCACGTGGCAAAGGATAGTCTTCAATCTCACCACCACCTATCTTTCTACATTTATGGAAAGCTCTCTTCTCTGTCCTCTGGAACTCAATAGTCCATTATCAGCAAAATCCCTTATATTCTCAACCTTTTCTCTAAATTTCCCCTTTATCCTCCTCCTCTAAGTGCAATTTGGCCCTACCTCAGGACAGTTCATCTTCTACAGAGCCTTTCAAAGGAGGCCGATCTTTTCTGCATTCTCCTGTATCATAGGACCTGGAGGTGGGATAGCTCTCCTTATTCATCACTGCTTTCTTCAAACTATTTTTATTCCTTTCTCCCCATAAAACCTTGGCTTTGAAGCTCCTACCATCAGTTTATATCACTCACTACCTCTCCTTGTTGCAGCCATCTACATAAATCTGGGCCAACACCCTTCCCTCCCTCAAAGATCTTAGCATCTGGGTCCTTGTAACTCCTTCCAGCATTATTAGGAAAGGTATCCATATCCACATGTCCATACCCTGGTTTCTAAATTCCCTGTGTCTACTATGTCAAAAATCCCATTCTGCCCCAACCTAGCCCCTCATTTTTAATAATCCTATGTGGAGCCTATCATTACTGCTAATTCCATGCACCCCCGATCCAGTGTCAGGCATCTTCCGTTCTGCCTCCCTTGAACTTTCCAGCTCATTCTTTCTGTAATTCCAACACCAATAAATTATTTATTCCAAAAAGGGCTTTGGGTGCACACAGGAAACGGCTGTTTTCCTGTCTGCACTGCATGTACCTGCCTCCCTCTTACCCAGCTCAGATTCCAAGCACATTCATGCCTGCATTTCTGAATTCCTTTCTCTTTTGTCCCTTTATTTAAACTTGGTTAAATACAACTTTCTTCTTACCTGGACAAGCAGATGTGTTGAGAAAATACCATGTGCATACAGACACACAACAGCCCACGCACACGCCAGCCCAAGCGGCCTGGGCTGGCCTTACACCCATGATCGCTGATTCCCATCAGCCTTTCAGGAACACTTCACTATCCCTAGCACTTCTATTCCCTCACCCCGCACTCAGACAGGGACTTTGCATTTTCTCCCTTCTCTGTTCTTCCATAACGCCTTCCTATTTCATTCTCAACTGATAATATTGCTTGTTTCTTTGAAAAAATAGAAGGAATAAGAAGAGAATTTCAGTATGCCCCATCCACCACATATGCACCTACCCCAGGTACTCTAAGACTTTCCTGCTGTTGCCAATAGGAACTCTACATGCTTCCATCAAAACTCAGATCCTTCTCCCATGATCCTATGTGCCCTCACATCTCTCTCTCCCTTTTCTGATTGGCATCTACTAATTGGCACTATCTCCATCATAGCACCCACCCTGTAGGTAATTACCATGAGCATTCTGACACTCACACCCCCCAATCACACTGTCCTGTAGCCATCACCCTATGACTCTGCTCCCCTTTAGAGCAAAACCCATGGAGCACCCCCTCACCACCCATCCTCTCTTGGCCTCATACCACTGGTCTTCATGCCCACCAGTTTTGCATCTTCTAGTAAGTGCCATTTCACCCTTCAGCAGGCACAGGCAAAATCCCTGGGCTGTGTGCTAATAAGCTACCTCCCCTGAAGCCTGTTTTCTGCATTTATGATTTGTTCGGGTGAATTTTTCATCTAGTCCTGCTTTCTCCCACCTCTCCTCCAGGCCAACCTGGGCCCAGAGAAGCTCCTGACATCCGCCCCATGCTAATTCCCATTGCACCAAATGAGGACTTGCGGGGTTTCCCTCCAGACGAGCCGTCTACCTTGGAGAAACGTGCTCGGCCACGTCATTCCAAGTTCCGCAGCTGTGAGCATCCTGTGCCCGCATCTTTTCTTTTCCTGTTTGATCTTCACTGCACTTGGCAGCTCCCCCCATACACAGCAGTTTAGATTACAGATGTCTCCTGGTTTCATTGCAGATGGAGCTTTTATTTCTTTCCACATAACTTTTGTTGCCTTGAGAGAGATCTCCAAGACAAGAAAGAAGAAATACTATCTCTCTGCCATTTTAAAACTGGAATTCACGAGAAATATATTTGTAACTTACTTTTAACAAGATAAATCTGACTACAGTATGGAGCAAGAGGCGGAGTGTATTTGGGTTCTCCAGAAAAACATAATTAATTGAATGTATGGATGTTCTCAGACCCGCCCCCTCCCCAGGCTTACCATGGGGAGATGTCCTGATAAACCATCATTAATGGAAAACATCATAAGTCAAAAAAGGCACTTAATACACCTAACTTACTGAACATCATAGCTTCTCCTAGCACACCTTGAGTGAGCATTCAACCACAGTTGAGCACAATCATACAATACAGCGCTTACTTTATAATAAAGTGTCAGGTAATTTATTAAGTATTGCTGGCAACACAGTCGATGATATATTATCAGCTGTTTACCTCGAGAGCGTGGGGCTGGCTGGGAGCTTCACCTGCATGCATATCACTTTTGCAGTAGCAGAAAGTCAAAAAATCATAAGTTAGGAACCATCTGGAGAGAGAGAGAGAGAAGGGGATTTAAGGCATTAGCTCATGTGATTCAGAGGTTAAATCCCATAATCTGCCATGGGAAAGCAAGAGATCCAGGACGGCCTGTGGTGTGGTTCAGAGGTCTGGGAGCTTGAGGCCAGTGGTATACATTTCTGTCTAGGTGTGAAGGCCTGAGAACCAGTCGTCTGAAGAGCTTGAGAAGACAGATGATGGCCCGGCTCAGTGAGGCGAAGCCAACCTCACTCCACCACTCTGATCTACTCAGGCCCCCGTGGATTGGACCATGGCCAGCCACATAGAGGAGGGTTACCTCCTTTGCCCAGTCCACCAATTCAAATGCTAATCTCCTCTATAAACACCCCCACCCCCACCCCCAGAGATAATGTTTACCAGTTACCTAGACATTCCTTGGCCCAGTCAAGTTGAGAACAAAAATGAACCATTATACAGGCAAACTGTTTGGTAATTAATGCCTGAAGGTGCAAAGCATCTAGAGAGCTGTTGGAAGTTAGAGCCTAAAAGAGGTCAGAGAAGGACTAAGCCGGTGGCGGTTGCAGTGTCCCTATGAACATGGCCCCTCAGGCGCTCTTCAGGGCTCCATGAATAGGAAAGCCTGCCTTAACTCTTTTGCTTTTGTAAAAGGGTGTGTGAGGCAAGGAGACAGGAGCTTACTAAGTCAGTAGAAGGACTAGAGAAGTCAGTTCTAGGTAGGGAGTGCCTAGTAATAACTGTGGACAAGCACCCCTTGCTCTCCAAGGAAGCTATGAAGCCACAGAACTGTTAAGGAATCAGGAAGCCAGAGCTCCATCTACTGCTCCCAGGGTCATATCACATGAGCCATCCAGGGGTCGGCAGCCCAAAGTTCCAACTGTTGGATTCAAGAACAATTCACCCCAAGGGCCATTTGAGGGTCAGCATACCTCCATGAGAATGTTGACCCCTAGGTCCAGAGTAAGTCCAGACCAAAGAAAGGAAGAAAGAAAGACAGACAGGCTTGGTGTGTGCTGCCCCTCCCACTCCCCTTGGTTCTGAATTCAAGTCTTACACGTGTCAAGTTGTGAGAATCTTATGTCAGAAACTGCCCTTCAACTGAGAAAGCAGTTGTTAGATTCCTAAGCCGTGAAGTACAGAAAGACCTCCAAGAAAACCAGAGCAGAGGGTGAGCAGACCAGCCAGTGCTCACCATCTTTCTTCCCTCCCGGGTGAGCCCACTTCAAGGATCCTTTAGCTGCTGAGGACGCGGGTTCCCTCAACCCCTTTTCATCACCCATAGCTCTCTCCCACAAAGACCTTTGTTACTCTAGATCACATTTTCAAATTGGTCTGTTAAGTCAGCCACAGGTATTATTAACCCCCATTTTGTTGACAAGGACTCTGAGGTCCCAAAAGGTGAAATAATGTGTTCAAGGTCAACTAGTCAATACTCGATAGAATTGAGACTCAGCCTCATGATCCGGCTCTAAATACCATTGTCTTTCTTCTGCCTGCAAAATCGATGACCTTCTTGGACTCTGTCTCCTTCGGAACTGAGAAGGGCACCAGTCTCTCCAGGGCGAATAATATAAATAGGTTCTTCATTATACGCTCTCGGAGGCCAGTTTATCCTGCCCCCCTCTCTGCTGCGTGTCCAGATGGTTAATGATGCTGCCAGCCTGGCTGAGGCCTGCGCAGAACATTTCCCTGATCTTCGGGGGCTGCCATCTTATTAGCTGCTATATTGTATTTTTCCCATATGAATCATCAGCCAAGTTTTCCCTCACTGGTAAAAGTTATGGATGGTTACGCTCCTGGATGTCTACCCTCTGGTCTCTCCAAGACACAGGCCGTATTCAGTCAGCAAACATTGGGGCCTTCTCTGGTCCCAGCCCTTCCTGATAGTCATAACTTTCTTCCATGAAATCTGCTCAAGTGAAACTTCTCAGTATTCCAGGACATACCCCTGCTTTATGCCTTTGTTTTTAATATTCTCTCATCCTGGATTTTCCTTCTCTTTCCCAGTGCTTGGGCATGCAATTCCTAATCCATATTTCAAGATTCATCCCAATCACTTCTTTTTTCCACAATATGCCCTTAAACTCTCAACCAGCTACAAGTGAGTTATTTTTTTAATGATTTGGACACTTTTTATCTATATCCTTTGGCTTGCTACTCAGCATTAAGTAAACATGGCACAGGTTGAGGTACCTGCCACGCATATTTACTCCACCATAGAGATGTTGTATATCCACACTCTTGGCATCGCCATGAGTGCTTGGCTTTGGTTTCAGACATATGGCTTGCTTTGGCCAATAGGATTGTCAGAGATTGGGATATAAGGAAAGGCTGGAAGTGTGACAAGTTGGGCCTTTTGCATTTCTGCCTTTCTCAAGAAGAATGTTCTAAGGGTAAATATTGGTCCAAGGAGGATGAGAAACACATGGAGAAAATTTGTGCCCAAACTGCATCTTGAAACCAAGCCCAGCCAAACCTACATCAGCCAAGGTTCAGCCAATTCGACATATGCATGAGCAAAAAGTACAGGCTCACTGTGCAGACCACTGTGATTTTGCTAGTATTTTTATATAGTAGCAAGTGATTAAAGCACCCATTGATGCAATTCCATCTCCTGTATTAGAGTGTGCACACCTAGAAGGCAAACTTTCTGACTTATTCCTTATAAGCTTGCTGTCAACAATAACAACAGCATCAAAGGATGCTTACTACATACCACGTGATAAAGCCAAGGCCCAGCAAGGTATCATAAGTTACCTAAACATACATACCAGTGTAGAGGTGGAGATGGGATACAAATCCATGCAGTCTGGGTCCTAGAGGGTTAATGTAGTAGGTCAGTCACCATAATAGATATTCAAGAAGATATTTAAGTATGGGAAAGTGAAAGAAAGGGAGAGAAGAAATAGAGAAGAGCTATTTGATTTTTCTTGAAATGTTTAAAATACTTCTAAATTTTCTGCTGAGTTTTCAAAATCATAACTGTCATTTTTGAAGAGCTATTTATCATCTGGCTTCCTACAAGTCATTCCTTTCATAAAAGCACCTGAATACCTATTGGGGAGTACCTCTACCCATGCATCTTGGGGACACCCATGCCCTGGCTGGACTGTCCCACTGGAGAATCCTTTCTGCTATACGATCTCCTTCATCCTGTCATGGGACAGCCAGGGAGTGGCCTTGTGACCCACCAAATGACCAGTTGGCTGCTCTCTGCAGGACTCAGGAGAGTACTGGAAAGAGACAGTGTAGTCAGTCATCCCAGGGAGGGTGTGCGTTCCAGACCTCCTCCAGGGTCCAGCCAGGAGCGCCCCTGAGCCTCTCTACTGCTCCAATTCCTTGCGCAGTCCTCCATCCTGCCTTAGATCTGTGAGTTCCCACCGCCTTCCATAAACACCCCTGCACTTCAGCAGTCCAGTGTGGGTTTCTGTTGTTTACAACTCACGATCCTGATGGATTCGATTTTTCCCAAATAAATAGTTACCATGGTTATAGAACAGGAAGCTTTATTGGCCCAAGTTCAAGAAAAGACCACGAAAAAGATTGAACACATGAAAATAAACCATTTCCTAAGAGCAGGAGTGACTTGTTCAGGGTTGAACAACGGAGTAGCAGAACTGAGAGTGGGACGTGGGCCTCCCGGTTCCTAGGGCTTCTCCCCCCCGCACACCTGCTGTCCATCCACCAGAACCTTTTGTTCTCAAATAACATAGCAAGTAGTTTAGGGGTCTGAGAATCTTGTTTATGGAACAGACCATGAGCTCATATCTAAGCTCAACCACTGACTGACTCTCTGATCCTGGGAGAATTGGCCTGTCTGCACTTGAGTTTGTAAATCTGTAAAATGGGGATAATGACAGTATGTATCCCAAAAGATTGGTATGAGGAACAAATGTTATCTTAGCTTTGTACTGGGTATATACGACAATTGTTTACTGTGAGAAATCATTATGAGTATTCATAAAGGAAGTGATCCTGAATATCAATTATTATTTATTTTATCAAGGAGGAAATAAGATACAGAGATAAAGAGACCCGTCCAAGGTCATGAACCTTGAAAGGGACCAAAGACACCCTGTTCCAAAAACCATGTGTTATAGGTCAGGTTTGCATCCTCCCCACTCCCCAATTCATATGTTGAAACCTAATCTGCAGGGTGATCATAATTAGGTCACAAGGATGGAGCCTCCATAAGTGAAGTTAGTGTCCTCATAAAAGAGACCCCAGGAGCTCCCTTACCGCCTCCACTGTGTGAGGACAGGGAGAAGGTCAGCTGGGTAAGGACCAGGGAGTGGACCCTCGCCAGACACCGATTGTGCGAGCACTGCTATCTTGGCCTCTGCCGTCTCTGGAATGTGAGGACTACAGTTCTGCTGCTTATTAACCACCCAGTCTATGGCATTTTGTTTAAGCAGCCTGAACACCGTGCATGTCCCATCTGACAGGCCATTTTCAGTATCAATTGACAGGAAATCCCAATCTCATGAGAACTTATTGACTCATGTAACTGAAAAGGATACCTCCTGGCTTCTGTCCTGTTGGGGCCAGCTGCTTAAATAATGGCCTCTCTCTCTTCTTCCTTTCCCACCCCGATCTTATTTCTTGGTCTTGCTTCTCACTGAATTGACATCACCATTAAATAAACCTGCCCCACCCCGGAGACTTGCACCTCCAAGCTTAAATCACCTTTACAGGTAACCATCCCTGCAGAAGAGGAACTGCGGTTTCCTAATTCTTCCTGCAAACATTCTGGAATTCAGGCCCCACAGGCCAATCAGAGTCCAGGGTTCAAGCCTGAACCAATCGCTTTGGCCAGGAGTGCTTGAATGGTGGCCAGGCCTGGCTCACGTGCTCATTGCTGGCTCTAGGTAGCAGGGAGCCATTCCCACTTAGGTCACATCAGTGGGATGTGGGAAGGGCTGCTGACACCAGGAGAAGGTGGAGACAGGAACAGGCAAAGGTGACCAGCAGCAGGGGCCCTCCTGTCCACTCTGCTTCATTAGGTGAGGACCCCAGAGGGCACTTTCCCTTTTGCTTCTCTTCCCTCCAGCTCTCTCCATTCCACCCACCTCCTCCATTGGACCTGAATATTCTTAACTCCTCCGTAGACTCCTCAGGGATTTCAGCCCCACATCTGAGCTGCAGCCACCGAGTACAGCTACCTGCACCCAACACAGAAATGCAGCCACTCAGGCACAGTTACCTTTGAAGCAGGTCTGGAGACTCTTGAATGAGAGGGTGACCTGCTTCTCTTCTTCAGCACCTCAGAGCCCCCCTGGGTCACTGGCCTCCTCCCTAAGCAGCTGGATCCTCTAAAGAGAAAACAGCAAGTGCTTGGATTTTTGAGGAGCCAGCAGGGCTTTGAACTCTGTGAGAGAAAGTCAGTCATTCTCTCCCACCGAGTGGAGCATTTCTGTTCCCCCTCCACCATTTTTTGTAGAATTCTTTATTTATATATTTTAAGTTCATATTAATTATACAGAATAGTGAGTTTTGCTGTTATAGTTGTTGATTTGTAAAACATAGTTTGATTATTTCCACACCCTTGTTACCCACCCTCCCCCTCCCCTGCCCCCGTCCCCTTCTTCTTTACTAATAGCCTTACTTCTGCATCTATGTCAGCTGTTTTCTTTTCTTTTTCTAGATTCTACATATGAGAGAAAAGTTGGGATGTTCATCATTTTTAATCTGGCCTAGAGGTGCCTCAGAAAACTAAAAATGGAACTTCCATATGATCCAGCTATGGCACTCCCTGCCACATGGCTGAGAGGGTTAAAGCCAGCAGAGGACAGAGATACCTGCACACTCGGGTTTATCATGCCACAATTCACAATAGCCACGTCACAGAACCAGCCTAGGTGCCCATCAGCAGATGGAAAGGTGGTAAATGTACTCAGCGGACTATTACTTAGAGTAAAGAAGAGTAGAATCATGTCAGTTACAGGGAAATGCACAGAATGCGTTTTGAGAGCATATATAATATATATGTTGGTCTCTAGGGGGCGCTCCACTTGACTTGGTCTCTGTTCCCACTTTGCCTACATTTCTGTCCTTTGAAGGTTAGTTATGATCGAGGACAAATATCTCCACCCTCCCCAAAAGGAGAAGTGCCAAGTTGGGTGAATTGGATTCCAGGACATGAATTAGACTAGACATTCTAAGGTTCAGAGGCACCAGGTCCCCGCTCCTCTTCCTCTTCCTCTTCAGTGAGAGCTAGGTCTGCCTCTGAATTTGAAAAGGTCCAGTTGCTTCTCTCTCCCCTCTACTCTCCCACACCACCTGCAATTCTCTCCCTGTTGTGTGGATTGGTCCATATTAAGAAAGCTTAGAGCAGGTAGCCCCAGGCTTCGGGGCCAGCAGTCTCATCTCTCTGGGTCCCTAATGGCATACCCTCTGGGGCTGGCGGGGAGTCTCATCACATTGCAGTGGCCTCTTCTGAAGCTCTGGTCTGAGCCTAAGAGGCAACAGCGTGGTGCTGCTCCAGTTGGGTTCTAAGCTGTCTGCTCAGGAAAGAAACAGAAGTTTCTGATTCAAGGGTCGGCGTCTCAGCCAATTCAAGTCCAACACATTGTTTTGTAAATAAAGTTTTATTGGAACACTGCCACACCCACTCATCTCCATATCTTTCATGCCTGCTTTTGTCTTCCAGCTGCAGAGTTGAGTCTTGGCAAGAGAGATCACACGGGCTGCAAAGCATCAAGTATTTTCAGTAAAGTCTCTTGCTCTACTGAAAACGGTTGCTGAACCCTGACCTATAAGACCCAGCCCACCTTAGTAGACTTCAACTTCGAGGTTTAGTACCAAAGCCCCTTCAAATAATGGTCACTTCTTAAATTTCTTTGGTCATATCACACCCCCTTATAAGATTACCTAATCATCTTGGACAAGATTTGGCCTCACCCAGGTCTCCAGGACATAAGGTCCAAAATTATAACCACTTTCAACAACATTATTACGCTGGTGACTTAAAGTATTTTCAGGTAAATTGACTATTAAGATGATCTTCATTTGTGAGTTTATGGAGATGGGGCAGGAACGAGGGCTCTCCTGGCATTGATGCAGCCCCGTGGACAGTGTGCAGAGGATCTGGTGGCCGAGGTTGGTTTGTGGCAGCTCTTCCTCTTGTCAGCTCTGCCGCCTTGGGCAACACTATCCTTTCTTGGCCTCAGTGTCCCCTTCCATAAAACAGAGATGAATAAAACTGGGCTTCTGTCACTGTGATGACACCAAGATCCCAGAGGTGATGCCATCATCACAGTGCTTGGGACAATGTGAGTCCTAATTGTCAGTCATTCGCCCTGTGCTCTCACCCCCCTTCTAAAGAGGATGGCATCTACCTTTCGTGGTCTTGGATCTCCAGCCCCGTTCCATCAGGTGGCCACCAGCAGACAGACGTGCTGTCCCGACCGTGCCCAGCACCCAGGCCTTCCTCTTGCTCCTCTGTCGCAATGTGCTTGCTAATGGCCTGTCTTCCAAGTGCTCTGCTCCTGCACATCAGCCAAAAAAAATCCTCGGAGAGGCTTTTTACTGAGGAGAAAAGAAGGGAGAAAAGAAAGAGATGACTTCTCTCTTCTTTATTTTCTCAATTTTTCATCCAGAACATATTTGCTGGATAGCAACCAGACACAAGAGTCAAAAGTAAGTTTGAAAAATTCTCTACCAGAAGATTCTGCAAATAAAATAAATTAAAATGTGTTTCAGAACAGAAATCTCTCTCTTCATGTGGCTTCTGGCCCATATTAAGACAGATTAGAGCTGGTGGTCCCAGGTTTCGGACCTCGTGCTTCCTCATCTGTCTCCCCAACTCAATAGCCATGCATCTATTTTTGTTTTAATTATTTGACACGTTGGCTATTTTTTCTGTGCTAGAACTTGTGGGCCATCACATGATGATACATTGATACAGTGACATGCCACCTTTCAGGAGTTTTACCTCCTAATCAGAGATGGACATGTGTGTGTCCCAAATAATACCCTGTATTTACATGGATTTATAACAGAAGCATCATTGAAAACTTCCAACATTCTGATAATAAGGAAATACTTTGGCTTCTCTTCGGATTGTATAAGTCTTTTGCCTTTTACTATTAATAAGAAAAGCATTATTATTCCCAAATAACAAAAAGAAATAGGTTCACGGAAGAGCAGTAATGTGCTCCAAGTCACGCTGCTGGTACTTAGCCAAATCAAGACTGTATGTCAAATATTCCAAGCAGTTGTTCTGATCACAGGCTCTGAACAAGCACTCCCTGGGTTTGGATTCCAGGACTGCCACTTATTAACTGTGACCTTGGGCTGGTTAATTAACACCCCTTAAAAATTTCAGTCTCTTCACATAACAAGCAAGAATAATTATAACTACTTCATAGAGTTTCTGTGAGAATTCTATCAGTAAAAGTATAGATAAGCCCCCAGAACAGTAGAGGCATACAGCATTATTAGTTCCCCCAAAAGATCTGTGAACCTCACTCACCCCTGGCATCTGCGAAGGCAATTTGATTTGGAACCAGGGTCTCTGCAGATGCAGTCAAGTTGAGAAATAATTAGCATGAAACCTAATCTAATATTCCTGATGTCCTCATAATAAGAGGAAGCATGTTAGTCAGGGTTTTGTTGGTTGGTTGGTTCTTTTTTGCTGCTGTTACTAAAAAGACCTGACAAGAACAATTAGACGAGAAAAAGATTATTTGGGGGTTCATGGTTTCAGACTCTCTGTCCATAGATGTCAGACTCCATTCTTCGGGGCCCAAGATGAGGCAGAACATTGTGGCAGAAGAGTGTGGTAGAGGAAAGTGGCTGGGGACATCATACCAGGAAGCGTTGACACACATGCACTTTGTGGGGACACCTCATATCTAGACCGTAACAGGAAACTTGGACACAATGCCCACAGAGGTGAGCGCCTGGAGACTCCTCTAGGACTGGGCCCCAGAGTCCAACGATTGCCATGAGGCCAGGAGCTAGGAAGGGCAAGGATGGGCTTTTCTTTCTAGCCTCCATACAGAGCGCGGCCCAGCCAACACCTTGATTTGGAGGTCTAGCCCCCTGAACTGGAAGACAATAGATTTCTGCTGTTTTAAGCCACCCAATTTGTAGTACTTAGAAAACTAAGACAATTGGCTGTCATTATTACTTTTTAGTTAAAATGCTAATTGAATACAAGAATGCATTCACAGGCTTCTTATGGGGCATCATGGCAATGGTTAATTTGAATTGTCAGCTTGATTGGATGAAGAGATGCCAAGGATTCAGAGGATTATGGGTGTGTCAGTGAGGGTGTCTAGGAGTGATTGGCATGTGGGAGAGCCAACTGAAATGGGGACCCTCCCTAAGTGTAGGTAGCAACCAATAGGATGATAGCTTGGGTGAAATAAAAGTTGAAAGAACAAGGAAACAGCAGCAGATGCAAACTCCATTCTTCTTGAACAGGTTCTTGATTGCTGCTGGGATCATGTGAGGGTGTCAGATTCTCGCTTCTTCAGTCTTCCAAAGTGGATTCTCCAGAAGCCTTTGGTTTCAGACTAAGGTAGACAAGATCCCTCTTGTTCTGGGGTTTCAGCCTCTTGAACTGTGCAGCTACTGGTTCTTCCAGCTCTCCAGCTTGCAGATGGCCACTGTGGACTATCCAGCTTCTGGTCATGTAAGCCAACCTGATAAATCCCCTTTTTATAATGATACTTCCTGTTGATTCTGTTTCTCTAGAGAACCCTGGCCAATACCCACCGTCTTTAGGTTTCTGGGATCCTTGATATACAAGGAATTCAGAAAGCCAACTGGTTTTCAGAATCTTAGATTTTATTTAACCCCTTCTTCCCATGGTGTCATCAAAACAAGGCTCTGGACATCCCCAGCCTGGTTCACCGGGTGGAATTTAACTGAAGCTTGTGTAAGTCATAAAGGTAAGTTCCTGCTGTACAGCCTCCTGCAGCCCCCCCCCCCACTCCCCCACCGCGACAGCCTCATCCCATGATAGGCAACCAGCATGTCCTATGGAGAGAAGGGAAGAGCCAGCCAGGCAGTGAGGCCTCTGACCCACTTCAGGAGCACCTGTCATCAAGGTCACAGCCCAGCTGGTTTACTGCCTGCACTTGTTGCCAGGATTCTGAAAGAGTTCCATGTGGAATCCAGCTCCTGTTAATCTTAGCACCCGGCATTTGGCCTACTGACCTCCTCCACGACTAAGGTCATTTCTCCATCAGACTTCATCAAACTCCATCAAACTCCTGGTGGTCATATCAGTTGGAAGCTGTGTGTCTTCACGGGCTGATGAAGACCCAGGTGAACACCGTTGGTGGTCTGCCCAGTGTCCACTCTTCCGGGTTCCTCCCTAACTGAGCAGGAATTGTGTTAGGGGCTCAGCCCTCCTGTCCAAGATCTCATGCATCTCAGGAAACCCAGCCTCTTGAGATCAGAAATGGATCTAATAGGTCTGGGTACAGTTCCACTTCCTTGGTCAGGCATCGATTCAGGAATGGGCCCTTCTCAATTCAGGTCTATGCCATACGAAGGGAATTCTGCAGGTAGGCCAGTCAGAAAAATCTCCTCACTCATTTGGCTAGGAGACGAGACAGAGGGAGGGAATAAGAGAGATGGGGGGGGGGGAATTTAGGAGGGAGGCCAAGGTGGGGGTCTCTGTGGGCCACAGTGGTCTACACAGGATACTCATCACCTAAGGATGAGGGCAGCTCTGAGGGCAGAAGAAGAATTTAGAAGGAAACTGGATCCTTGATTTAAAAAAAAAAATGTTGGCCTGCTTAATCAAATAATTTTGAAGTCTGACATGTTTTTAGATATTTTATCCTATAGGAGCCTATAAATTTTCTTTATTATCTGATCCAGTTTGAGTAGCATCTGTTCCTAGCAAAACAAAAACATTCTAGTAAGATATCACAGTTTTAAAACAATATTGATAACATCGAAACATAAAGTTCGTTATTTTGCTTTTTCACTAACCACTTTTCATGTCACTAGATAATCTTTATGAATTTAATTTTGTATGTACATTACCATATTTTGAAAATGCATCCTAATTTACTTATCTGCTTACATATTTTTGGTAATTAGATTATTTCCATTCTTCGCTATTATAAATAACACTGAGGGCAACATCTATAAACAATCCTACTTAGTTCCTTCAGAAAAAGATGTTGGCTTAAAAAAAAAACTTTTTGGAGGCTCTTGATGTTGCTAAATTGCTTTCTAGAAGGATTAAATCAATTTATATTCCCAATAGTGTGGTATGAGAGAACGCATCTCACCACAGTGTAAATCATAGGCAATTTACTACAAAGAATGGTATTCCTGTCCTCGCTGAAATGCTTTGATTACCAGTGATGCTATTATTATGTTCCCTTCATTTACTAGTCACATATATTTTTCTTGAACAAATTACTCATGTTCTTACTAATTTTTTAATTGAAGCTTTTATATTTCCCTGCAGATTTGAAGATTCTAGGATTAATATTTGCCTAATTGGTACAATAAACCATAAGTTCATAATTTATTTAGTCCTCCAAAATATTTTTTTAGGCAGGTTTGGTTAAACCCATCTTACAAGAGGGTGAAGGCTTGGAGGCTAGGTAACTCTGTAGTAGTCACTGAGGTGTCTCGAGTCCACATACAGGTGCCCACACAAACAGTAGTTTGGCCTTTCCATTGAGTGGCCCAAATGTCACCTGGGCTGTGCTCGTTTTCCTGTAGGTTGACCTTTATATCTGGGGAATCATCTTCATGCAAAAGAGATACTGCTACTTCAGTTTAGAAAAAGATGAGATGTATGTTTTCTGCTAGATATGTTTCTTAAGCTCTTGGTGACACACAGTGTCAGCTCCCTGAGAGAGTGCTCCATTCCCACCAACAGAGACTCCCACCCCATGTGGCAAGTGCCACAGTAAATCCAGATGTACCTATGTAGGAAAGCAGGCCAATACCTGCACCACCTGCTTCTTGCTCATTAGCAATCACAGGGTTAATTACATCCAAAGTTGGGATTAATCACTGACAGAAGCAGTAACAGGACACTCTGAACTCTCATTTTCTAGAAATTCTGAAAGTAACCCAAAGGAGGAAAGTTGAGGCGTTCATCAGTGCTGCTAACTACAGATCAGTGGTTTGGGAGCTTCACGGAAGAACCACCCCCATGCAATTTTCAAAACCCCATCCTCAGCCCATCCCCAAAACCAACTGAACTAGGATCTCTGAGGGTGGCATCGGGTATCAGCACTGTTTTAAACTCTCTAGGCAATTCCATGCGCAACCAAGTGTGAGCACTAGTGCTGTAGACTCCCACTGCCAGTTTCTTCCCTTGAAAAGGAAACCCTGTACCCTGAGACTCAGGAGCTCCCCAGGAGAAAGAGGAAACAAGAAGAGCTAGGAAGCCTGGTGAGCTGGCAAGACCGGCAAGTCTGCGCCAGGACTGTATCTCCACCACCCGCCTCCATCGGAGGATGCTTTCCATAGAAGAGGTGCCTGTGTGCAGTCACTGCAGCAGTATTCACAGTAGCCAAGGTATAGAAGCCACCGGAATGTCCAGCCACAGACAAAAGGATCGTGCGTGTACACACACACACACACACACACACACACAGTGAAATGTTATTCCACCTTTAAAAAGAAGGAAATCTTGCTATCTGTAACAACATGAATGAATCTGAAGGCTATTAAGTGAAATAAGCCAGGCCCAGAAAGACAAAGACTGCATGATCTCACTTATATGTGGAATATAAGAAGAAGGAGGGGGGGCAGGGAAATGGAGTTGCTGAATTTGTGGGAGCATGGAATGGTGGTTACCTGAGTGGTAGGGAGCAGAAAGGTGAGATATTGATCAGAGGGCACAAACCTTCAGCTGAGAGGCATAACTTCCAGAGAACAGCATGTATTATATACTTGAAATTTGCTAACAGTAAATTTCAAGTGTTCTCAAAACAGATGCACACACACACACACACACATATACACACACAGGCAACTGAGGTGATGGGCATGTTAACTAACTGGATTGTGGTAATCATTTCACAACATGGAGATATATATAAAAATTTATTTAATTACATATTTATATATATTTATATATATTTACATATATTTACATATATACATATGTATATGGGCATATACACACATCCTCTTCTAGATGCTAAATATGTGTGATTTTGGTCAATTATGCCTCGATACAACCGGGAAAAATAAAAACAAAAATAAAGACATAAGCATTTTTTTTTTTAATTAGACTTCCCCTATTGTTTGGGTGGTAGATGTTGAGACCATCCCCTTGGCCTTTGAGCAATCATATGCACCAGAAAATCAGCTCATTATCTCCAAAAAGGCATGGGCCAAATATTGAGGAGGGTCCTTGGGTTAGGAACTGCATAGTAGTTGGGAGATGACTTACACTTGTTGTTGGCAATCTTTCTTGGGCCATGAATCAATAGAGGCTTGAACGTGAGCGTGTCCCAGGACCTTCTTCTTGGAGCATGAGGGAACTATAGGCATGTTTCAAAATGCAGTCTGGCCACGTCCTTCTGAGGCACCAGAGGCTGAGAAAAACCACAAGAGACCACTTGCTCTTCCCCAGCCAACAAGCCACAGAGAAAAGTACAGAGAACTGAATTAACTGCATCCTCCTCTCGACACAGCCATCTCTCCCCGTGTGGTTCCTATTGTCCTCCACAGTGACCCTTCTCCTGCTGCTACTTAAATGGAGGCTGTTATACACAAATAAATTGACCATTTCTGTTATTGAAGAAAAATTTTTCTCCCCCATGACCACAAATCAAACAACTATTTTATCTTCCAATAAGCTCTTTCTCTATAGCCAGGCTTTCCTACCATCTTTCCCATGATGCTGAGCAACACCTCTAAAACAGCTCAGATGCAGAAGGGGAGCTACGCCTCCTGATGTGCATATGGAGCTGTCAAGAAGTAGCCCTAGGGCCCCCAACGCTGCTCAGGGGATGAGCTGAGACACCTCAAGACACAGCTGTGGGCAGAGAGACAGACAGTAACTCAAGAGACAATTAGAAAACAGAGAGTTGCTCCAAGATCCAAAGAAAGATGAGACATGGAGATTGGGGTGGGGGTGGGGGTGCAGGGCACAGAGACAGAGAGGCACAGCATAAAAAGATTTAGAACATGGGTTGAAAGAGAACTTCCTTGTGTTGATATCAGAGTAAAGAACCTGGAGGCAGGTGTGGGCATCAAAACCCACTGATGGGGTCATTTCCGCCTCTGTTTCCCCCGGCGCAATGGCAGGGTCTAGATCAGACATGACAAATGAGTTTCATTTTGGGTGCCAACTCTAATCAGTCAGTAGTCACTTAGGTACTGTATTGACAAAGATTTGAGGCTGCACCTGGGCTCTTAGAAAAAGTCTACAGTGACAGATTGGCAATGTCTACCATGGATGTGGGCGAGGAGAATTATAGCCAGATGTTCTCCATCTCTAAAGTAGATTGCCTCTAAATTCAAATCTCAGCTCCAATACTCTATAATTCCATGCAACCATGACAAAAAAAATGCAAGATCTTTTCACTAGATCACATTTGTCTCCAAAATTGTGGTTATTACCTGCCATCATTGGATATGAGGGGGAAAAATATGATAGGAGGAATATTTAAAGAGGGAACACTTGTAGTTTTTCTTCCATTCTCCCAAAGCTTCTAGACATATGAACATTTTAGAGAGCTAGAAGCTGCTATTTGCATCCCTTGGAGAGATGGAAGGAGGGAGACAGCTGGAAAAATTTAGGACAGTTGTAAATTATTTAGGACCCTTTGCTTTACTTGTACTTTACAAAAGAACACGGGCACTGAGATTTTCCACTGCATGCACCCTCCTCGCTCAATAAGAAATATGGAAGCTTAGGCTGTGAGATTGGAATCGCCGCAGGATGGGCTCAGAAGCATCTCAAAGCTGGAGTTCAGTGATTTGTGTTCTACAGTATAGCAATCTGTCTTCCAGGAACTGAAAGCTATGAGGGTCTAGGGAGAGTTGGCAAGGAGTGCGACCGAGATGTTCAGAGGAAGGTAAACTTTGGCAACAGAATTCTCTAGCCTGGGGTTTGGTAGAAGGTTGTTCTTGGACTAAGCCCTCGTTATGGCCATACAGCAGAAGCAACTCCATTGTGAGGTGCTGCAGGCTGGACAATTCTGAAATCTGTTTCTTTCTGCCTCTCTCATTGCTGTAAGAGAACTTCCAGACTAGACTTGTACTCAGGTCTGGTCTCACCTTACCTCTTATCCGACCATCTGGTCTACCTGCAACCCAGCCTAGACGGATCTGTTCAAAATGTCTCCCTGGTTTACTTCTAATTTAAACCACTCAAGAACTTTGTTTCACCTTTAGATAAAATCTAAAGTCCTTAAAACTTTCCCAGATATCTGACCCCTACCCAAGGCTTCACACCTCATTCTCATTGTCCTCATCTCCAATCTCTGTCATCTGCACACGTACCCTAAAAACCTTTGTTGAGGGAAATGAGTAAAGGAATGCGTGAATAAGTGCCTGCCTTCTGCAAGGTTCCTATTCGTCAACAAATTTACCCAGAGAAAGTAGCAGAGTATCTTAGGGACTAAATCAAAGTCAACTAGAAAGTTGGAATGCAGCACTCCGATAGCCTACCGGCTCCTTGCCTAGCTTACCTTCTTATTCTGAATTATTGGAAGGCTAATAACTCAAGCTCTCACTGATAATCATGATTTTACTGGAAGGGAGGGGAAAAGCATAGCAGGAGAAACATGAACTGAGTCACCAAAAAATGATAGTCCTTAGTCCCTGTGTCCTATCTGCAAATTTCTATTCTTATCCAGATTTCTTCATTCTTTTTATTTCTTGAATATCATTTAGCTTCTCTGTGTATATATAGGTTAGAGATGAGACTGAAATCCTCTTGTTTCCCTTTTGGCAAAGAAAATATTAATATTTCACTATGTAAAAGAAATCATATGCTTGTATTAAGCTGATAAATGGATTTATCTGGTTTCAAAGGCTTCTGGAAATTTTTTTTCCCCCTGATTCTTGACACGTCTCTGTTCCAGAAGGAATTCCCACTTAGTCTAATTAGGCTCTCTCTTCTTTCCTAGGTCTTCATCACTCATTAGTTTCCAACTGGGTGATGCCTTGCAAAGGGTTTTCTAATTACCTTTCCTTCCCAGGCATCCTTACCTGTAGGTGGCCAATAAATGCTTACCCAAGCCAGACTGGCCACTGACCTAGCATCTCCCATCTGCTGGCTCTCTCCCTTGCACTATTAGGAAAAAAGAACAGAGACCTGCAGCACACCATGCAACTGATATCACCAAGCGTCGGTTTCTTAGGGGAGCCGCATACTGGAAGTGAAGACGTTGAGATTCACTTCTGGATTGACTGTTGTCAAAGCCTAGGGTTATTTAGCACGAGAGCTCTCAACCAAATCATCCTGGCCTGCCGGCCACCTTTTATCCTCTACCTTCTGAAACTTCCAGCTGGTTGCCACCAACTGCCACGCTCTTGAACACATCAGCAGCTTGTGGGCATTTTCAATAACTAGAGAGAGTGCAGAGTATCAACCCAAAGAGGATGCTTTTGGAATTCTGATTACACTGGGAAAATGACCATGAAGTGGAGCCGTCTTGATCAATAGCCCTAACGATAACTGACTCACTCATATTTATATTCCTTCTCTTAACCCTCACCCATGGTGCTCGAGTCCCAGTCAGTAGGCTTTGTGACTAATCTCCGGGACCTGGTTCTCACTGTGGCTCACGACAGCTCAAGTATCCCTTATCTGAAATGTTTGGGAGCCCAGGTGTTTCAGATTTGGGTTTTTCCCCCCATATTTTGGAATATTTGTGTGTATAGATATATATCTTGGGGATGGGACCAAAGTCTAAACATGAAATTCATTTGTTTCTTATACATCTTATACATATAAAACTCTGTACAGGAAACAAAGATTCCTGATGTGGAGATTTTCCACTGGTCGGGTCATGTTAGCACTGAAAGCGTTTTAGACTTAGGAACATTTCAGATTTCAGATTTTCAGATTGGAGATGTTCAGCCTGTATGGGCTTCCACTGTATTTCGAATCCCCAGAACCCAGAGGTTTATTTTATATCAGTCTTCATGTCCCCCCCCAAGACTGTGTGCTTAGATGGTGGGGAACTGGGTCTTATGTCCCTAGCACTTAGCACTGGTCTCAGTATACAGTCGGTAGCTAATCGATGCTGTGCTTGCACTTGAATGGAGAGAACCTACCAAGTAATACAGCTCAGCAGTGACCCAGTAAAGACCTTTGGGTCATGGTGATAAAGATGATGGAAATTTACGCTGGGCGCGGTGGAGCATACCTGTACCCAGTAGCTCAGGAGGCTGAGGCAGGAGGACCGAAAGTTCAAAGCCAGCCTCAGCAACTTAGCAAGACCCTGTCTCTAAATAAAAAATAAAAGGATAAGGGATGTGGCTCAGTGGTAAAATGCTACTTACATTAAGGATTGCCCCTGGGTTCAAACCCTGGTACCAAAGGAAAAAAAAAAGATAAAAATCCACTCATTCATCCATTCACTCAATTTTCCAGTAGTTTAAATAAGCTTTTACCAAACGCCTATCATAACCCACCCAGATGTATCAAACTAAGGGGCATCTTGGTGTCTGTAACCTTCTTTCACATTTATGTAAAATATGCACATTCTCTTCAAAAGTGCATCAGCTGGTACCTGGGGATCCTGTGCCTTTTCATTCGTAAATTTTCATCCTCCTTTTGCTATTTATACTGCCAAAACAAAATGCCTATTTTCTAGCTGGGAAGGTCGTATTTTTTGTTTTTAAAACCGGGTCAGTGAATTTTGATCCCAATACACCACAATGGGATAATATGATAGATTAAGCTTAGACAGTCACAATTAATTCCTAAACAGACTTAATTTAATTTCCCTTCTCCAATAAACTCAATTTACCTCCGTGGAGGTGCAACACATTTGATTAGACACCGCGATGCTGAGAGCAGCCAGCCTTACCGAGAGGGCCGCGTGTGTGTAGGGCGATAAGGGATCAAAGCCTAGGAGGAGGCTCGCAGCCGGCCAGCTGTGATTCTGCAGAACCTCGGTTCAGTTGTCTCTGGTAGTTCTTTAATTGGAGAGATAATTCCTCGGGGGAGGAGTGGGGACGGGAAACCAGGGTCAACCCACACTTAGCCTTGGAATTGCAAAGAGAAGAGACTCTTGCTGAAGGGAGTAATCTTTACCACTCCTGAACACTAACTGCAGTCCATCCGAGGGGTCAGAATCCAGCTCCTCCGAGTCCTCAGAGACCTGCAGCATCTCCAAGATGACCATGTTTCTCAAGAGCATTCAGAGATGCTGGTTTTTAAGTCACTATTTATGCAAATTACTTTTTAATTAAACTAGTGTTATTTAGGTGCCTTTATAACTCTTGGGGCACAGAGTGTTTAACCACGGTTTTGCCCTGCTCTGGATGTTGAAAATAGAGAAACTATAAAACATGCTAATTCTTTGATAAGTTCTCAAAAACTTTGGAGGTTGAGGGTCACAGGCTGAGGATCCCCCCCACCATTAATCACTGGTTAGGCTTAAAAGCCTTCCAATATTTGAACGTGCATCCTTCATGAGTGTGTTTTCATCCAGCTACCCTTCATTTCTTTAGTGTTTCCTCTGATGACATGATGAAGACAGCTGATGCTGTATTTTAATTATTTCTATCTACTCTGACAAGCTGGGTGACCTGAGGCAAACTACCTAACCTCTCTGAGCCTCTGTTCCACCTCAGAATGAACAAGGATCATGAAACCTGGCAAAGGGACAGCCAATGAGGTAACTCACGAAAAGTGTCACTTGGTTTGGTCCTAATAGAACACAGTGCCTTTTTTTTTTCTGGGCATAGCTATGGGGACCACTGCCAGACCTTCATACACTGCTCCTAGAATATGTCATTCAATGTCCAGAATTAAGCAAGGAAGCATCACCACCAAGGAGCCCTAAATGGACAGCAGGAGAAACGAAGACGAAACCACCTCTTAATTGTGACTCTTTTCAAGAGAACTGAATTTTAATTAAGCAACATGATGGGAGACGCCATGTGTTTCCGGGCAATTATGGAGCACCATAGGGGTGCTGTAAAGCAGAAGGCTGCAGCTGAGCGCCTTCAGAAGTTCAGGGGAGCCCAGGACGAAGCGTTGCCGCTGGGAGCAATGTCTGTCAATGACAATAAGGGAGAGCTGTGCCGGCAAGAGCAAGAGGGTCATGGGAGGGAAAGGTTGGATTTCTTTTTTCTCTGGTTTGATCAGAAAGATCCAGAACCCTTCCATCAAGTGCCGAGCGCACGCTGAACAGTCCCAGGGCTGAGGACGGCTCTCAGCGCAGCTGCACTCCCTCTACCCGTGCCGGCCCCTGGCAGCCAGGAGCAAGGCGGGATGCCAGACCCGGGAGACCCGGGACACAGGATCCGCAGGGCAGCAGGAAGCAGCAGAGAAACAGGCCGATCCAGAACGTGTCCAGAATCTGGTGGGCGGAGGCCAGGTAGGAATCCGGCCCTAAATCTCAAGTGTTTCAGTGTCCGTCCACCTCCTCTGAGCGAGGTCTTTCAGGCCCTAGGAAGGAAACCACGTGCTTTACTGAAACACAGTGAAGGGTGGCTCATGGTACCCACGTCGTAGGAAGCCTAAGAAAGGGAGGGTCAGAGACAGCACAAGGTGAGAGTCCACGAACTGTCCCAAAGGTGAGCAGCTAGTAGGCAAGGATCTCAACCTGAGTGTCCGATTCGAGACCCATGCTCACGAGCTCTGTGAAGTTCTAACAGGTGTTAAGAGGCTGCCTTTGCTGAAAGCACGGGCTCTTCACCTGGGCCCGCAGATCCCTGACGGTAACTAAAAGCAGGATGAGGCTGGGCATCTCTGCCTTTGTTACCTTCAACTTCGGATCAGATTCCAGCTCAGGTCTGCAGAGAGTCATGTTAATCACTCAAGGTATATCTTCTAAAATCTGTTGAATTTACCTAACCTGTCTTGTCCCCCTTCAGGGCTAAAGGCACTGAGAACTAAGAGTCACTAAGTTCTTTTCAAGATTTGCATGGGGCTGGGCGCAGTGACGCACACCTGTCATCCCAGCAGCTCAGGAGGCTGAGGCAGGAGGATCGCGAGTTCAAAGCCAGCCTCAGCAACAGCAAGGCTGTCTCTAAGAAAAATACAAAATAGGACTTGGGATGTGGCTCAGTGGTAGAGTGCCCCTGAATTCAATCCCCAGTGCCCACTTTCAAAAAAAAAAAAAAAAAGATTTGCATGGGTAACACGATCAACAGATTACTGTCAGCTTTTACAGACCCTCAGAGTGGCACCTAGAAGTCTCCAGCCATTGACCTAAACCTTCCAGGAACAAGGCGCCCTGCAGGCAGATTACCCCATGATGAGACTGCCCTCCTCAATGAGAGCAAAGACCCCGTAACAGGAACTGAGGCTGCCCCCTTAAGCAGAAGCAATCATTTCACCAGGGAACCAGGTTACAACCTCAAGCGATAATGACTTCTCTAGAGCCGACTCCTTGCAGAGCCAGTCCTGAAATGATGACCAACCAGACCGCAGTTCCAACTAGAGTACTTCTGCTGTGGTTTGGACGCGAGTTGTCCCCAGAAGCTCCTGTGTGAATGCAGGAATATTCCGAGGTGAAATGATCACATTATGAGTGCTGTGACCTCACCCGTCCATGCTAGTTTGAATGGACCAACTGGGTGGTGACTGCAGGCAGGTGGCCTGTGGCTGGAGGAGGTAGGTCACTGGGGGTGTGACCTGGGAGGGTGCATCTTCTCTGCACCCCCTGCCCCCGGCTTCCCTGCCACCTTGGGCTGAGATGTGTTCCTCTGATGCTCTCCACCATGATGTTCTGCCTCACCTCAGGCCTAGAGCGAGGCCATCAGCCAAGCACAGACTGAACCTTGAAACCATGAGCCCAATCTCATGGTTTTCCTCCTCTCAGTTGTTCTTATCAGATGTCTTGGCCACAGTGGTAAAAAGCTGACTGATTATGCACACCTCTCACCCCCTGCCCCAGCTCTCCCCGTGCTGACACTTGAAGCTCATGTCAGACCTGCTGAGGACAGGGTTGAGGACAGCAGTCTCCTTGTCTTCCTGGGACAGCCATAGTGAACACTAAAATTCCTTTCCTACTTCACCCTTACTTTTTTCATTTGATGTTTGGGGAGAGGGTCCAAACCTGTTGGGACTCCCAAAGTCAAATCCCTTCTCTGGCCCAGGGTGCCAGCTTCAATATTAGGACATATGACTGATGCATTCCACTGAATTCAAAATTCAGAAGAAGACGGTTTCCAGAGGGAGACACGCTGAGGTCAGAGGATGTACAAAGAGTGAGAATCCAGCTGCAGCTTTGGCGGGAATCCAAAACTTCAACAAGGATGTTGAAGAGTTGATTAAATGACAATGTAAGGTCAAGGCAGGCAGATGGTTCAGGATGAGGAAGCCGGCCTGAGTCACAGGAGTTCAGCTAGGAGATCAAACCGCCTGGGGAACTGCTCACTGTGTCAGCCTGCGGTCGGTCGCTGCAGGGAGCTTTGCACACCCTGCGGAGCCAGCTCCAATCTTCAGGTTCTTAAGCATTCCCTCTCTGCCTGCAGCATCCCTGGGGCTCTCAAAGCAGGGGTGGAAACTAAAACCCACAGCATCCCGCCATGAGTTGCTTTAGCCAGCACAGTGTCCTGGGAAAGGTCACCTCCCAATGCCTTTGGAGAGGACAGGTGTTCTTCAGTTGTGTGGGGCTTTTCTCCTGCTGTCCTGTATTTGATTGCTTTAAATATTTATGTTGCCCGTTGGCCTGAGGCAGTCTGCCTGACCTTTCAGGTGCCCAGATGCCCAGGACCACATGCTCCCCCGTGGGAATCCCTGGCCCTTCGAGGTTTCTTCCCCAGTAGACCATGAGCTTCTGCAGGGAAGCTTCCCTTGAGCCCAGCCACTTCCCGAGGACTCAGCCTAATCTGGAACAGGGAAGGGACTCAGTGAAGGCTTGGTCAGCGGATGAGTCTGGGGTCTCACAGACCTCTGTGCCAAAGCGCGAGGTGTGAGGCCATCCGGGAACTTGCTGTCCTTAGCTTCCTCTCTCAGAGTGTGCGTTAGTTGGTAGGCTGCAAAAACACACACAGACTGGTGGCAAAAACAACAGAAATTCATTTTCTTACAGTTCTGGGAGCTGTGAGTCCAAGACCCGGGCATCGTGACGGTGGGATTCTTCTGTCCTCTCCTGAGCTCACAAGTAGCGCTGTCTTTCCCGGCCCCCGCTTCTGCATGTGGATGTCTGTGCCCAGACTTCCTCTCCTCACAGGGACACTAGTCAAATGCAGTAGAGCTCACCTTAAAGACTTCACCTTAACTTAATGACCTCCTTAAAGACCTTTTCTTCAAGTAGAGTTGCGTGGTGAAGTGACTGAGAGTTAGGGTACCAACTTATAAAGTTGAGGAGGACATAAGCCAGCCCATAACAAAATGTGTATGTTGGTGGCACTCAGCTTACAGGAACCCCGAGGGGCAGGTACCCAGCTGCACCTTGTGCACCTATGTGTGTGCACACCTCTACACACACACACACACACACACATACACACAGGACTCTGTAGACATCAAAAGGCCATCTAGCAACTGTCGACATACATGACCCAGTGGCACCCATAAGAAGATGGAGTGAACAAGAGCCCTGGGCTGCTGACCAGGAGGCTGGGGTTGTGCCCAGCTGTGACTTTAATACCCTTGGGGACTTAGACACATTGATAAGCCTGCACGGGATACAGAGGAGGGCGATGGGGGATGGCTGCAGGGGACATAAAGTCCAATCACACTGGTATCAATAAAAAGAGAGTCCTCCTGGCCCACCTGCCAGAGGAAACAGGTCAGTTGGTGTGGCTGGACACAGGTCCTTGTGGGATGTCATCAGAAGTATTTCTTCATCTTCCGACTCTGCTTTCCTCTGTGGTGACTGTATTCTCAGAAGGATTCTGTTCAATGGGTGGACCCCCAGGACCCCAAAGCCCAGCCAATAAGAGAACATCATACTCCCAGCAACCCGGGAAGTTGTGAGGTTACCTCTGGCAGAGGCTCATGGTACGTGACCAGCGGCAGCCAGAGGTAGCCGGCTCGTCTTGTACTCCACCGAGAGTCTCCAGGCCTGTCTTCAGCCCCCAATTCTCCATCTATATTTCCTCCCTTGATGATTTCATCTGTCCCATATCTTCACACGTCCTCCGTATGCACGTGACTGCAAACACACACCTGTAGTCTGATCTCTCCTGAACTTGCCTCATGGCCCCAACAGCCTCCTTCACACGTTTATGCTTACCTGTCTATTATTCATCTCAAATTTAAAGACTGGAAGAGAATTGTTGATTTTCTACCCCCATCTTGCTCTTTTTTCCCATTTCATTGGATGGGACCACTGTCTACCAGATCGCTTGGGACAGAATCTGTATGGTTCCACTCTTGCCATCACCTCTCTTTGTCTCATCCCACCCACCCTTGCACACTCTCCTTCAGCAACACAGATAATCCTGCTAATTCTTGAAAATGCCAAGCCAGTGGCCACCACAGGGCCTTTGCCCTTGCTTTTCCCTCTACCTAAAACTTCCATTCCTCAACTACTGAGGGGCTTGCTTCTTCACTATGTTCAGTCTCTGTATCATTGAACTTCCTCAAAGAAAACTCCTCAACTCATTCTCCTCTTCTCCCACCTGCCCCAAAATCTATACTTTACCTATCTTAATTTTCTGGTTAACTTTTATGTCTTCCACAAATTATTTGTTTGTCCCCTGTCTTCTCCAGGAATCCTCTCTGTCTGGCTTACCACAGGATCTCCTGTAACTGTACCAAGTCCATGGCAAAGGATCTGTGAAGCCTTTTGTTAAAGGCAAGAATGAAGTGAGAGCCAGACCGATAGTGACTTTACTAGATAAGGGGCCGGCCACAATCTATCTGATCATCAGGTCAGCCTACTTTCTGAGACTTCCCAGGAGCTAAGAGGTACCATACACAGTGACCCACGAGAGTCCCGCTGATTCCTAGCTCACTCAAAAATACTAGGCCTATTCAATCACCCAAGTTCAAGAACGATGGTTCAGGCTGATTGAGGCTAAGGCCCAGGACCCTCGAATCCTGGCTAAGAAATTTGGAAGTGAACTAGAAGTTTGCAGAGGAGGAAACAGGAGTTTCCAAAGCAAAAACTGGAGTGTGCTATGCTAGATGTGCCTCATTTTAGCATCAGAACACTTTGATTATTTTCTCTTTTTTTTTCTCCTTTTTTACATAAGAGGAATTACTGTAGGGTGGTTTATTTATTTATTTTTTATTGGTTGTTCAAAACATTACAAAACTCTTGACATAAGACGGTAGAGAATCTACCATCACCAGGGGGGGGCCAATTTGACTTCATACATAAAAGTTGAACTTCTTAGGCTACGTGAGCTAGATCATTCCCTTCCTATAAACACAGACATCAGCCGAGTCTACTTTCGGATCACGTGAAAGTGATCTTTTGCCTTCTCTGCCTCCTGAAGGCTGCATTACGAGTCTGATATCAGAGCAGGTGATCAGCAGTGTGGCCTCGCTCGCAATGACAGGCTGGATTTTTTTTTTTTTTTTGCCTGTTTTCTTTTGCTGTCTTTCAATCAATTGCCTTGAGATTTTAGAAATAGTTTCATTGATTCTTAAAATCTCTCTATTCACCCTCTGTCAATACCAAGTTCAAGGTAACCGGAGGTACCATTTGTCTTATTGATGTAAGTCCTTCTTTTTTTTTTTTTTCCACTGGCCTGGGTTGGATCAATTTTATTAATAATACAACTGATATCTTTGTACGCCCTCCCCCTTCCCCAGCCCCCAACCATATTTCAACATTAGCCTCCCTCTTAAAATCTCTCTCTTTTTTTTTTTGTGCTAGGGGTGGGGGTACTGGGGATTAAACTCAGTAGCACTCAACCACTGAGCCCCATCTCCATCCCTTTTTTGTGTTATTTAGAGACAGGGTCTCACTGAGTTGCTCAGTTCCTTGCCATTACTGAGTCTGGCTTCGAACACTCCATCCTCCTGCCTCAGCCTCCCGAGCTGCTGGGATGACAGGCGTGCACCACAGCGTCTGGCAAAATCTCTCACTCTTGCTCAGAACATTCTGAGAAAACTGCACTCTCAAGAACGCACCCTCCCTGTCTGAGGGCTTGTGCCCTTTAGTGAATATTTCTAAACTGCTTGATGCACGTAAGAAGGTCCAAGTTTAAGGAGCCTCTATTTCCAGCGCTCACGCATTCTTTTCGTCTTGTTGCACACAGGTCTGACGCCCTCTCTGCCTGTATTCACCTCTGTTCTGTGAGCCAGCATGATTTTTATGTATTTCAAATCCCTTTTGCTACTGCAAGCTGCTTGAAGGTAGATACTCTGCTTGGGCCTCTTTTGAATCTCACGGGGCTTAGCTAAGAGCTGGTACCAAGAAGGCTCTTGACTGTTCGGAGAATGAGAGAGTCCATGAATTGTTCAGGCCTCCACAGGGATGTATGTTGCTTTCCTACAGAATTCTAGAAGGAGAACTCCAGATGAGGGTGTTCGTCAGCTTTTCATCCCTGGGACCAAATGCCTGAGATAATCAACTTATAAGGAAGGGAGACTCATTTTAGCTCACAGTTCCAGAGGTTTCTGACCACGGTCATTTGGTCCTGTGGCTTTGGGGCCGGGGGGAGGCAGTGCACCTTGGGGGCTACCTGGAGAGGCAAAGCTGCTGCTTCAGGGCAGCTGGGAAACAGAGGACCAGGGTCACAATTTCCCCTTCAGAGTCACACCCCCAGGGACCCCACCTCTTTCTCAGGGAGATGGGGACAGTGGCTTACTGTCCACCCTGGATGAGAGATGCCAGCACATTCCATTCCCGACAACCAGCCATGGGCCTCCAGTGGGAGACCATTCCTTCAAAACTCAGCCCGTCTCACGCACAGCCCCAGGCCTCAGAGAGATCTGCCTCCCCTGACCTTCACGGTGGAGCCCAGGACTGTTCCCTGGAGAGGCCAGGGCTTTGTAAAAGTCCACCCTAACTTCCCCTAGGGAGGCTAGACGTTTAAAATAGCTATTACATCTTCCCATGTGTCTCTTTTCCAAGCTGCATCTATCGTTTGTGTACCCCCTTACAGGTGATAAAATGATGAACAGTTTAACGTTGACCCCCCACCCCATCTCACAGGGTGGGAGTATTCTATTTTCTCATCTTGTAGAAGAGGGAACAGTTTTTGTGGACCGTAAGAGATCTTAAAAGACAGTTTGGGATTCAAACCCACAAATTCTGAATGCATCTTCCATATTTGAAAGAGGCAGATGAAAAAATAAGAGGCAGAGATGCTTCACATTAGGAAATACTTGTCCAAAATATTCATTCTCCCCATCTTCTATAGTACCAAGGCTTTCAAACTTTAGCTAGGCTCCTGGTCACTCAAGAAAAAAAAAATATTCCTACCTCCCTTAGATGTTAAATATAGCATAGGACTAAGTTCCAACAAGGAGAGCTAAGCAGAAAGTTGTGTCCTAGATCTAGAATAAATCCATTTCTTAAAAAAACTGTGCATCCTCCTCTCTGTCCTTGTCCTGGTTGGAATGCTGATGTGTTGGCAAGACCTGAGCAGCCATTAGGGATCATTCAGTAGATGCAGGGTTGAAATGATGGATTAACTAACTGGGAGGAACTGGGTCCCCAGTGATCATGGAACTGTAGAGTCTGCCTTGGCTCATCGATATTTACACGATGGAAAAGGAGCTTCTATCCATTTTGTTTGAATGATTTTCATCTCTCAAGGTTTTTGTTATTTTTGACCAATCCTAATTTCAATGAATATAGTTTCTAAACTTAACAAAAGACCAAATGGTTTGAATTCTTTAGTTTAAAAGTTACAGGTGGCTTACCAGAGTCTTATGAATCAACACAAAATGCTTTGCCTGTCCAAAAACTGTAAAATGAGGGAACTTAAAAATGATCAGAGTTGTACTAAGCTATGGCATGGTTATGAAGTTGGGATTTTCTTATGAAAGCATTAGTTGCATTGATACTGAGGCATTCCCTTTCCTTTGGGCTTTGCTATAAGCTCAATTATTACGTATCATAGAGAATGGTTACCTAATTGGGCTTTGAGTCGTCATGAGATTTTATCTCTTTTTTGCTAAAGATTTTATTGAGATATAAGTCACATACCGTTCGATTCACCCATTTAAAGTGTGTAAGCCAATGCTTTTCAGTACCATTTACAGAACTGTAGCAACCACCACCACAACTAAATTTATAAAATATTTGTCCTCTCCAAAACACCCCATGCCCTCTAGCATTCTCTCCTCACTGCCCCAGCACCCCTCATCTCCTAACCATCACTGACCTGCTTTCTGTGGCCATGGGTCTGTGCAGTCTGGACATCCAACATAAACGGAGTCTTCCAATGTGAACATTGACTTCTTTCACTCAATGATTCGGAGGTTCATCCACGTTGTAGCTAATTTTAGTTCTTCTTTTTTATTGACCAATAATATTCCTTTGTCTATTGATCCAGTCACCAATTGGATACCACAGCCTATTGATCCAGTGGTCGATTGATGAACATCTGGGTGGATTCCAGTTTGGGAATGTGGTGGACAGTTTTGCCGTGAACATTCCTGTCTGAGTTCCATCTTTGTCGAGTTCAGGCTGTCCCCAAGCTCTCACTCATTGTAAACTAGCTTCTAGCATTGTCTAAGTTACGACTCTGGTCCTCCTTCCATTCCCTGATAATTATTTGGCTGGTCATTCATCCACTGGGGTTCTCACCAGCAGAGTAGAATTGTGGTCACACGGCGTCATGGAGGAAAAGCACCCTGCGGTGTCAGAGGAGGACAGCAGCAACCCAGACACCAGTCAACAGGGATAAGAGCCACCGGGGGTTGAGAGCCCCCTCTGTGGGATTGCTCACCATCACTCAGTGGGTGCTCCTTAATTTATTTAAAAATTCTCTAATGCTGGTGAATATTCGTAATTCTCATTTTGTAAACTGGCAATTAATACTCAACAACTATTTTCATGCAAATTGTTTTTCCTCTAGAATTATTTTCTCAGGATAAATTCTCAATTGTGGTAAGAGAAGATAAACCCTTTAATGGGTCTTGAGGCTTAATTGCAATATTGATTGCTAAGTTCATTGAGAAATATTAATCTTAGCACACTTCACCAGCAGTGGGTGCTAACTTTTAAAATGTTTACAAATTCTATCAGTGAAAAACACAAACTCCTCCATAATGCCTTCATTTGCATATCTTTGATTACTGGTGAGATCAAACCTTTTTTGTTGTTCTGTCAAAGACTAGAGCTGAGTTTCCTAATGGAGTCTTTGTGAAAAAATTGAATTTAAATGAACACAAACTTAAACCCCATATCCTCAGGAACAACTGACCAAAGGAGTGAGAACATGTTAGATTTAAAGATTGACGACTAGGAATCAGAGGGAGCCTGGGTGGAATTTCCCAGATATGTCTGCAAAGCTTGGCTCCATTGAACATTTTATCTTCATTAATGATTTGGGGGGAAAAAAAGTAAACAGCACAGAAATTAACTTCACAGATGGCTCTAAATTGAGAGGACCGTAAATAGCAATGAATAATGAGAATTACACAGAGACCAGAAAGGTGAGAACTAGCAATATATAAAAACCAATCCATCTTGGAAAACCAGGCTGTGGCTCAGGGAAACAGAAGCAGGCATCCTGTACAGAAGGAAGAGGTGGGACACTCTCAGCCAGACCTCAGCTGGCCCGGGGCAAGTACCAGAGACCATGCCCCATGCGCGTACACCACATCCCCACCCACCGACCACTCACCTGCTGGTCCCCTTGCCTGAACAGCTCCCTGTCCTTTAGTTAACCAACGACTCCCTCTAGGCAACCTTCTGTTACCCTCAAATCACCCACTATCTCTGCTTCTTCTGAACTCAGGGGGTGGCCTGGGGCTACAAAGCCAGGGTAGTCCTTTTAAAACCACATTTGGTAGCCCCAGAAAGATGCTCCTGAGATGCAATTAATTAATCCCCTCCCAGAAAAAACATGCAGAGCAGTTAAGCTGGCAGACCCAAGTTCCACCAACAAGACACAGGACAAAAGCCGGTGACAAGACATCATGCAAAACCGAAAAAACAGACCCAGGGGAGACCATCCATGGCCACTCTCGCTGTGTGGCAGGAGCTGTGTGCAAGGCAGGAGGGATCAGTGGGGTATCTGGCAGACTGTGATTCTAAGAACCCCCCAATAGCCTCACAGATTGATTAAGAAGTGCAAGAGATCAGCTCAGCAGCAGCAATGGATTCTGGAGGGGTTTGCCGCCATCATTTGCAAGGGAACAGGAGGGAGTTCACAGGGGCCCCAGAGGCCTGAGGAGTCTGTGCCCCAGGAACACCCAAAGCTAACCAGCCACGTACCACCCTCTTTCAAGCCAAGTCTCACACGGTGGAGGTCTCCTGGGAATGGCCAAGATCAAGAGCAGGGCAGAGGCAACTAGGGCAAAGAACACCCAAGTCCAGATAGGAATGAAGGAAGGAGAAGCAGGGGTGGGGTGGAGGGGTGGAGGGGTCGGGGAGGTCGGGGGTCTCTAAGTCATTGACATCTTGATGCTTTTCAAAAACAGAAAAGAGAACCCCAGACCTTTAAGGCAGGAAAATCTATCCTTACCCATCCTCCCTCCAAACAGTGCAGGAAAATTAATATCATCAGAAAGAGATTATGCTTAACTGTGTCATGATCAATACAAGATCAGTGAATTCAGAGCAGAATAATTTCCTAACATATAAAGCACGACAAAAAGCTTTTTAAAGAAATAGGTGAAAGAAACTTTATAACAATATTCCAAAATGAACGAAAGAAATTCAAAGGAATAATAGAAAGTATGAGAGAATCACATCGATCGGAATACAACATCCTCAAAAATGGGATAAAACTCCACAATAATAAGAAACGAAAGAATAAGTGCTTTTCAGAATTAAAGACTGAACTAGAAGGTACAGAAGAGAGTAAATAAAAAAACAGGTGACAGCATAAAAGAAATAGAAGACAAAATGGGGAAAAAAAACTTAAATCAAAAGAAATAAAGAGTTTAAGAAAGTGAGAAATGGAGAAGATGGTAAAAGAGAATCCAATATAATTAGAATGGTAGAAGAAGACAGAGAAAAAGAACAAACAATTGAGGCAATCTAGCCTAAAATATGCTTTTAAGATTTGAAGCCGTATCTAAAAAGGTGGGAGGAAAGTATAAAGAATCTCATAGAGTTTCTTGACTTAAAAGAAATAAAATGTCTTGGGATGTCCAAATACAAAGACCAATCACTTATAAGGGGAAGAATAGCAAACGGTCATCCAACTTTCTGATCGTATATTAGGACAAAAGACTACAGCTAACAGCTTCAAAATAATCAGAGGAAGAAAATGTGAGCACGGATTTTGTACCTTGCCCCGTGGGCTTCTGGGTGTGAAAGGGCACCTACCGTTCCCATCAGTAAAACACTAGGGGAATATTCTCTCCTGAGTGGGCTCACTTGTGTGCAGGCCCTGGCTGGCCAAAATCACTGTAAAGAGAGCAACAGGAAGACCAGAGGAGAACACCACACACACACACACACACACACACACACACACACACACGCTTGACTGTTAAGGGAGCGTGCACAGTACAGATTACTACATGCTCTGACATTGATACAGCTTAGCTCTCAAGAGCAGGTAGGAAAAGGGGAAAAAGGAAATTAAATTAAGCTAGTGATTGTAATTATTAAGTGAGAGTAAAAGTATATTTATTCGGGGAGGTAGAGAGGAGAAAAAGAAATTATTTACTAATATCAATATTACTCAGAGCAAAGAACCAATAGCCAACAGATCATATCTAAAACTGAGGGGCCTGGGGGTACTCAATATGGCTATTATATATAACTGAAAAGGATAAGTGAAGAATATACTATTATGGAGAGAACCCTAAGATATATGTTTAAAGGGAAATAAGAAAGTTTAGAAAACTATATGTCATACGTTCCTTTCTTTTTTGATCCTAGGCACTTAACCACTGAGCCACAGCCCTTTTATTATTTTGGGATAGGGCCTCACTAAGTTGCTTAGGGCCTTGCTAAGTTGCTGAGGCGGGCCTCGAACTTGTGATCCTCCTGCCTCAGCCTCCTGAGCTTCTGGGATTACAAATGTGCACCACTACAATCAGTCTATAATATGTTCCTGTTTATTAAAAAAAAAAAAAAGAAGCTGAGTATAAACACATATTTTCTTCAATTTTTAAAACTAAAAGATAAACCATACATTTTATAAAACTCTACAAGGGAGGGAAGAGATGGGATGACAGGTACAGAGACAGAAGCTAGAGTCGTGTGAATGTATCTAGTTTTGTAGACCACTTACCTGCTGGTCTCCTCGCCTGAATATCTTGCTGTCCTTTAGTTAGTCAACAACTAACATGAACTACTTTATGTAATTATAAAATTATGAAATACTTTATGTAAATAAAATAAAACAAATGACTAAAAATTGAAAATACATTTAAATAATCAATTAAACCATAACAAAAAAAGCACTAAGAATGAATTGAAATGGTAGTGGACTCACCCCAGAGAGGAATTATTTTAAACAATTTTAAAATACAACAATATCAACTGTAAATTCCCAGTGGATTAGACACCAAGGGTTCCCAAAATACAAAATAAAATGTAATTATTTTCAGTAATCACAAATTTGGCAGCAGCAGCGTTATTGTGATTCTGTGGTGTGTGGAATGATAAAGAAAACTTCTGCAGTACTCTATTTTTCTCAGTTTTCATGAGACCAAGCATCTCTGGGTAGAAGAAAGGAAATCAGATGTAATATAGAAAAGATTAAGGACAAACCCCTGCAAGACTGACACTGGATTGGAGATATCCGTAAAAAGTCATGGTGTTATTTTATCTCTTAAAAAAAAAATGTCTTAGCACCATTGACTGAAGCAGGCCTAGGATAATGAAGACTCTGACAGCAGCGAGCCTTCCCAGAGCACAGACTGTAGTATTGAAATACCATTTCCCAGGAAAAGAAATCAGGGCTCCTGAGAAGAATGACTAATTCCAGGCCTGGGACGGTGTGAACCTAACACTGTTCTACCAGATTCCCAGAACACTAGGAGACGACCGGAGCCGTGTCAAAGAAATTTAGCACCAGAGACTCCCATTTGCCAAAAATGGAACATCAGTGGAAAATCACTCCATTGGATTGAAATACGTCCATTCATTCACACCCACCAGGGCATAACGATGCCTGAAGTTTTTAAAGTAACTGGTCACTACTGGAAGCTATTAGGGAACTCAATTTACTGTTTTAAAATACCTGATTTCCCTTGCTCTAGCTGGACAAAAGTGAGAACTTGATTTTTCTAGAATCGAAAATTTTGTATTGAATCAATTACATAATAAATCAAGTAACAACAGGATTACAGGGTTGCCATTTCGTAAGCCCCGACTAATGAACAAATTTAGAAATTGACCATGGTGACCAATGGCCTAAAAAAGACAGCCAGTTTTTGCATTCCTCTTTTGGAAGGGTCATGCAAAAAAATAAAAAAATTGAACCTGAATTTGACCACATCTTGAATCCAACTACCAATATATAGAAAATACATATATATAAAGAAAAATATTTTAAAGTGTAACACACGGACATAATCACTCAAATCCAAACTATAGGAAGCTTTAAAATATAAAAGATATAGTTGCAGGGAGTGAAAAAGAGGCAAGACAAAGGAGGAAAATATACATTAGATTTAGAGCCTTCATATACATGTCTACCAATCACAAGGTATGGATCTTATTCAAACAAATGATTTTAAAAAGTGACATTTATGGAAAAATGCAAATTTGAGTATGACCTTAGCATTTGATGGCCTTGAAGAATTGCTAACTTTTTAAGGTATGGCAGTCATTGCATTATTTTTTAGATTCCTTGTTTTTTAAATATATCTATACATACATAATAAGTGTGTGTATACATATATGTGTATATATATATATACCGTAATAATTTGAAGGAGATTATATTATTTTTCATATTTGCTTCAAAATAAAATAGATACAATAAATACACACATACATACACATTCACAAGTTAGTGAATGCCGCAGTCTGGCTGGGCACAAATGCCGCAGTCTGGCTGGGCACACAATCACGAGCCACCACACAGCTTGTAGATTCAAACAGCAACTCTTTATTCCCGAACTCACACCAGCCGTCTACAATCACGTTCTGGGGAAATCCACATTCTCTGCCCAAATCCACACCCACTGGGCTTCTGTCTCCCAAAAAATACTGTCTGAATCCTGTGAGAACTCAAGGGGAACTCAGGCAGCAGGATACGCCCTATTCCCAGCAGGAATAACCTTAAACCTGGAACGCCCTAAACCCGATTATCCTAAACCGGGAACACCCTAAACCCGGATCCACCCTGGTCCTTGAGCAAGGTCACCTACATGCAATGTCACTGCAAAATGTCCTATTTCCATGAGTCCTTCCACTAAGCAACATGGGGTATGCTGGCAAGGAAATTGTCATACCTACTTGGCTAATGGCTCCCAGCATCTCCCCCCTTCTGATTAATTAAACAACAAGCAATGTGGCTTAAGGACCGTGCCTGGTAGGTTGTCCAATTCAACATATGGTTCTTACCCGTCATCGGAAAACTGACCTTTAGGCGTCAGCCTCCTGTCTTAGGTTGATACCACTGCAATTGGATCATACCCGTCACTGACTACCGGTCCAGCATAAGCCATTGGCCCCCAAATTTTAGACCATCACTAGCAGAAGGGAGGAGGATACAGAAATGCCACGACACCAAGCCAATTGACGGCTCCTTGGGAAAAATTGCATCACTGTGAACTGAATTAACATTAATATTCTAGTTGTGATGTGAATATGGCTTTTCAAGAAACTAGCATTGGGAGAAACTAAGTGAAGGATACATAAATCTCTGTATCATACCTTACAACATCATGTAAATCTACAATCATATCAATAAAAATTCCATTTAAAGGCCAACAACACAGAAGATACTTGAGGAGGTGTAGACAAAGGTTGGTGCTTTGGAAATGAATCAATAATGGCTGAAGCTGGTGGATGGTTCGAGGGAGTTTGTTGTATTCTCTTATGTATAGTATGTGTTCGAATTTTCCTATAATATAGCTTTTAAAGCCCTTTTTTTAAACTTCTCTCTTTTTTATAAACTTTTCAAGGACAGGATTTGCATCTTATATGTCCCAGTTATTTGCACAGACATTGGATGAAAATATGTTGGTTGGATAAACTATGGAAAGTGGAGCTGTGAAGTGCAGCCACGGAAAGTGCAGCATAAATAAATGGAAAAGAACACACACTGGTGATTTTTATCTCAGACCTGAGGCAAAAGCCCTGTGGCCTGTAGATAATAGGAGAATAAAAGAACATCACCATCCAACTGCTGACGGACATCTGGCTTCCCTCCTTCATGCAGGATCTTGATTCTGAATCTCACTGACATCGGGTTTGGCCAAAGACTTGCTTCCGTTGATAAAGTATGATGAAAAGTTGTTTCTGTTTCTTCCAGGAAAATCTTTTCTAAAAAAGTTCACCACATTCCCTCTCTTTGTCTTGGACAGAAGGACCATCCTCTTCCCGAAAGGGCTGTCTCCATTGCAGGGCACAGGTCCAGAATAACCCGAGAAACGGCTGACCAGCAGTGTATATTGGTCCATTTGAGAAATAAATGTCATGTGATATGGCAAAACTCAACCAGTGGAGGGAGCCTCTTGGGGTTCCCTTTGCTTTATTTTAGCAGGAGTGAGACGAGGAAAGGCCAGTCTTGCAGCCACCTCAAGATCTGATGAGAACAGGAAAGAAGCCAGAGGCAGTGGAGGGCGATGGAGCTCAGAGATGTTGTGGAGGCAAAATCCTCAAAACTACAAGAGAGTGTGGGATCAGGGAGAGAAAGATTCAAGGAGACAGCCCTTTCTGGATGTCTATGTGATCAGAGCTGCTAGACTGAGAAATGGAGCCCAAGGCTGGTATGGAAGGGGAAGCTGATGTGTTAGAGCAAGTGGGACCGGAAATGCACTTTGTATGCACCTTCCAGATGCACAGTAAGCAAACTAGAATCTCCTTACGGACTGTGGGTATCAGAAGAGTGGAGATGTGAGCAAAGATCCATCCCAAGGTCATGTATCTAGCCCTGGCCTCCCAACTGGGCTGGGCCTGCAAAATCCCTGACAGATGGGTACATTCCGGCTTCTCAGCCTTTGCCAGGAAACCTCTCCAGGCACCTAGCAATGTCTACCAAGCCAGTAGTCAGCAGGTTTTCCCCCTTAGTAAGCAGGCAGCATTAGCCCCTGGGGTGGGCAGAGCGTTAATCAATAATCGCTCTTACCAAGGCTTTCGAGAATTGACTTTGGAGGTAGGCACTCCTGGATTTCTGGAGTCTTTCTGAGCTTCAACCTTGAACAGGCCAAAAGTCTCTCTCTGGTCAAAAGCAAAACACGCCATGAAGATCTAAGGAATGCTAATTTGCTTGGGAGCTTCCTCTGGTCGTCATCGTTCACTGCTGGTAGAAATAATAAAGGACAAGAATAAAAGTCACTACACATTTAGCCGTTTGTCATGTGCCAAATATTATGCAGAGTGTTCTGCATACATTGCCTCCTTCATTCATAAAGCTTTCACATCAATGGTTTAAAGTTATTAAAAAAAAGAATATCATAGAAAATACACATATTCCTGAGAAACACAGATTCTGGTGGCTACAGGGTTTTCCATCTGATGAGCAGGGTGATGTTTGCAGGGATGTAAGGTCGGAGAAATCAGAATTAAAATTATTCTGCAACATCAGTCCAGAGGGAATGAGGGAGAGTGATGGAAATGGGAGGAAGAAGATTAAGGAACTAGAAAGTGAGACCCAGAAGTCAGAGCCTGTCCTGAGTGGGGAAGGGGAAAGAGAAGACTCACACATGTACACACACATCCTCATTCCCTCTCTCTCTCTCTCTCTCTCTCTCCTAAACATATACACACACTCTCTCTTATTCTCTTTTTCTCCCTCTCTCTCTCTTATACTCACACACACACACACACACACGAATTGGTGGAGTATCTGAAAATACCCAACAAATCAGTGTTTGATATACCGTGTAAATCTCTTTTGAATTCTCTCTACAACATCCTTAACAAAATAGACATTGCTCACTAGTGGTTTGAGAAGAGGAGTATGTGTGCGTGTGTGTGTGTGTGTGTGTGTGTGTGTGTGTGTTTTGCAGGGACTTTACAAAGAGCTACTGAGTGCTGCTTCAAGGTTTGGGCAAGACAAAAATAAGGATGCCGGTGAGGTCTTCACAATCATAGCAGCAACATTTTTATTGGGTAGGAAAAAAAAATCCAAAGTTCTAAATAGATAAACCACAGCGCGTCCGCACACTAGAATGCTACGGGTAATAAAAAAATAACAAACTGTGGATTCAACAGCAATACTGATACTTCTTAAATGTATTTTGCTAAGTGCAAGAAGTCCACCCCTAACACGGTCATAGTGTATGATTCCATTTATGTGACATAATGAAGACAAAGCGACAGGAACAGGAAACAGATCAATAGTTGCCAGGGGCTGGCAGGAAGGGAGCTGATGGCAGAGGCCACATGGGGGTAGTTTTAGGGTGGCTCTGAGGTGGTGGATACATAACTCCAGGCGTTTTTTCAAAATTCTTAGAGAGTAAACTTTATTGTCCAAAAAAATAACCACTAAAACCTGCTTAAAAAGGAGCTAGGATGTCCAGAGATCCCAGAATGGAACACAGAGCGTGAAAAACAAATCTAGCTGCATTACAAATACATCACCCAGCCTCCCTGCTGGGAGTAAGGGAAAAAAAGAATTGACCTAATTAGCTTTGCAAAAATGCCATTTTGATAGTATACCAAGGTTAAACAAGTAAGTAAATAAATCGTAGATAATGGGAATGAGATTTCTTACTGTCAGGGAAGGAAGTTAAAAATAAGCAGAGGGAAAACTAGACTAAGCCCTTGAGCAGGGCCCGGGCTTCCTGACTCATTTCCAACGAATAAATTATGGAAAGGGGGAATTGCCGCCCCTCTGGTGGAGAACACTGGCAGGTTCCGCCTTCTCCAGGAGGTGAAGGTTAGCGTCAGCTGAGTCACGCAGATGTCATCTGCCCTGATCCAGAGCAATAGGAAAGACACTTGGGCTCCGTAGTTTTCTCCCTCAAATCCCACAATCCCAGTTTAATAATGAGAAAAGCACCAGAAAAACTGAAATTGAGGGACATCCTATAAACTCTCTGACCGATTCTCTTCAAAAGTGACAAAGTCATGAAAAACAAGGAAAGAATGCGCAAGTTATCCTAGAGGCAGGACACTGAGGAGACATGGGGACAACACGCCACGTGTGGCATCCTGGCTTGGATTCTGGCACATATGAAATGACATCAGTGGAAACCAGGCCCGGGGCTCAGTGAAGTCTGTGCCTATGGTATTAAATGTGTGGAGGTTCATGTCGTAGTTTTTTCCAGGCCCACCACTGGGCAAGCTGCTGACATCGGGAAGCCGGGTGAAGGGTGTGTGGGAACTGTCTAGGTGATCTTTGTAGCTTTTCTGTAAGTGAAAAATCATTCCAAAATATTGGCCAGGCCTGGGAATACATGACATCACTGCATACCATTGGCTGGAACTCAGACATGTGTCCTGGACCTACCTGTAGTGAGAGTGGATGCTTTAACCCGCCTGCACACACAGGAAGAGGGACAGAAAGCAAGATTTGGTGACTCTTGGTATTGCCCCTATTGATGCAAAGGTCCAACCCCACAAATTCAAGCAGAATTATTCCCAGCATGAACTGCCTTACACCCTAGCGTTTACCTACCCACCAAGCAGCCAGAAACATTTTGGGAATAGAGTCAGGACTTAGCCACAACTGGGTGCTGTGGGAGAACTTTGTGCCGTGGTGGTGGAAAGTAACTCTTGAGCACCTGAATTGCTTTATCCTTTTAAATGTGTTGTGCCGTAGTACTCTTACACCTGCCTGCCAGTTCTAGAGATGGGGAACCCAAGGATAGAGAGGGCTGGGGTCTTCCCCTTATGAACCTACTCAAAATTAATTATGGATGTTCAGGTTATGCTTGAAAAAGAAACTGAAAATCTACTAGCTCTCTGTCATGGGCTAAGTTGTATTTCTCTCCAACTCCATAATTTATATTTTGAAGTTCTAACCCACAACATCTCAGCTTGACTGTATTTGAAGACAGGAGTTTTAAAGAGGTCATTACAATAAATGAAGTTGTTAGGTTGGGGACCAATCCATCATGCTTTGTGTCTGTTGTGGTTGGATATGAGGTGTCAGCTCCTGTCAGAGGCACTGCAAGAACTTCAGAGGTGAAATGATTATGAAAGCTGAATCCTAATCAGTGGATTAAACTATCTTGTTGATTATCCATATTGGCCATTTCATAGATTAATAATTTAAATGGATTAGAGGGTCTTAACTTTAGGCAGGTAGGGTGTGGCTAGAGGAAGTAGGTCACTGGGAGGGTGACCTTGGGGATTGTTTTATCCCTGGCTCCTAGCATTCAAGTTCTCTGTGCTTCCTGGTTGTCATGAACTGACCTCCATTCCCGCCCGCCATGATGTCACCTCGGGCCCAGAGCTCTGGAGTCGGCCAACCATGGACTAAACCTCTAAAACTGAATCCTTTCCTCCTCTCAGTTGTTCTTGTCAGGTGTATTGATCACAGTGATGCAAAGCTAACACTGTGTCTTTATAAGAAGATGCAATTTAGACGCAGTCATGAAGACATGAGGATTATGGAAGACACAGGAAGAAGGCAGCCTTCTGCAAACCAAGCAGAGAGGCCTCAGAAGAAACCACCCTGCAGACACCTTGGTCTTAGTCACCTAGTTTCCAGAACTGTGAGAAACTTAATTTCTGTTGTCTGAGGCTTCTAGTCTGTGGGACTTAGTTATGGGAGTCTGGAAAAGTAATGCCCTTGCTCTGCAGGTAAGCCTCAGGCCGCTGAGTCCAGGAAGAAGGAGTGGAGAGTGTTTCTAGTCTCAGCTGACTTTCTCCAAGTGCAGAATCCAGCTTCACAGAGGCAAGGCACTACCCACTGGCTCACCCCCTGAAGGAACAGGAGCTCCATCCTGTCAGCCCCACTACTGACCTCAGTGGTCTCCATAGAGAGGCAGTGTAGAGGGACAGGCCTGGGCTATTACACTTACGAGCAGACTCGCCAATACCAGAGAAATGTCAGTAGCTGTCCAGCAAGGCACATGTCCAGCTAAATGATTCCAATGTTTGAGAAAGCCCCAAATATCACACCTGGTACGCATCCAGTTAACACATGGGCATAGCATCCCCATTGCCACAACCTGGGGACTTGGGATTCTTGTGAGGTCTTGGCCAAGAGTCAAGGGTTATAAGTCAGATGCACGCTGAAGCACGTCCTTCGGTCATCATCAGGTGACCTTGGTGAGGTCAGTCCTCTGAACTCTGCTCATCTGTCCAATGGGAAGAGTAACAACGGCTCCCTCTCAGGACTCTTCTCAGGCCCCCATGAGATCATGTGGCTGATGACAGCAGAGGGTGGCCCATCAGACATGTTCCTGCAGACTTATAATGGCTTTGGGGGAACAGCTACCACTTTACACACCTTTGTTTTGAGTTCTCTCTTCCTTAAAAGGACAAAAAATATACAGGGAAGGAGGATTTTATTCTTGTTCCCAGACCTTGTTCTGGCAAAGGGACAGAAAGTTCTCCCAACAGGTTGGCGTCAATACGACTCTATATTCCAGAGTGTGGTCTGCGTTTGTGAATTCTTTACTAGCTGGTCATTAGGAGCATAATCGCTGATTGGAATCAGTGCACCGGAAGGGATTTGCCTGCTGTTCGCTTTTGTATCTTAATTGTAAGGCAGATGGGAAAAGTTTGCTCACTGACCTGGGAACGGCCTGAAGACACTTTTCAATGGAGTCAAAAACAAACAAACCAGGCCACAGGCAGCTTGGCTTAGAAGAGCAACCTGGAAGGCGCTTCAGGCCAGGAGGCTGGACAGACCCCCTGGGGCATTCACAAGGGCACTCCATGTTTGTCTCCAGGAAGGACAGAGGCTGACTGTGCTGCTTAAATAGGTTCAACAAGTTTGTACAGACGCCCCCTAGTAAGCGACCCATGCTGATCACTCCAGCACATACCAATCACAGAAACCCGGGGAAGCGCCTTGCGCTCCCTGCGGCTCTGTAGAATGAGAATAATAATGCTTGTTTAGTAGAATTGCTGTGAGATTTAATGAGCTAATGTTTAGCACATGGTAATTGTTCTTTATGAATGATAATTACAGGTCATATTTATTGAGCTATTACTATATGCCAAGTACTTTATATGGGTTATCTTATTTAATACAGGTTTATCTATAGGTACTACTGTTGTTATGTTAAAGGAAAAAAAATGACTTGGAAGAAGTTAAATAACTCTCCTTGGTCCCAGAGCCAGTACTTTTCGCCTAGAACCAGGCTTTAATCTCAAGTCATTTGATTCTTAAAGCTTCTGGTATGGTAATCAGCAGCAGAAGCAGAGCCCCTGGACTCGTCCGGGACTGAGCCACAGTTCTAGACCCAAATAGCCTGCAGACTCATGGAGGAGTCAGACATGTAAACACATAAGTGACCAGTGAGCCAAGTACCGAGATGCAGTCACAGACAAAATGCCCAGGACATACAGAGGAGCCGATGTTCCCGCCTGGGGAGTTAGGAAAGGACTGGGGAGAAGAGCAGGCGGCATTGAAAGGCACAGGTAGCCTGCAGAATAAGCTCTGGGACGGCAGGGACAAAGTGACAAAGCATAAAAGGCCTGCTTTGTCCAGGCTGATGAAAAGCCCAGGGGCCTTGGAGGCCCAGAGCAGGAGTGGGGAGAACCTTGAGAATTCTCCATGGAAGGGGTCACGGGGTCACGCCAGGTCTTATGCACGGCTCGGATGAGGTTTATCCTGCAGAAACCAAGGGGTTAACGGAAGTTTAAACAGGGCGAGAAACTTAGCCAAACTCCGTCTTTTGGGAAAGTTCCTCTGGCTGCAGTTTGGTGGGTTGGAGGCAGTCCTTGAACAGGTGGAAAGGACTTTGAAGATTGGAGAATGTTAGAGTCTGTAAACAAGTCAAAATAACACCTGGCATTTTGCCAGGGGAATGTTAGAGTTTGTAAACAAGTCTGGATGGTGCCTGGCAAAATGCCAGAGGGAGTGGTTTGAGAAGTAACAAAAGCGAGCCATTAAGTGTGGAGATTCCTGATTGGTTGACTGATGTATCTAGTTTATGCTAATTAGATAAGCTGTGTGGAATGTATAAATACTGCTCCTGTCCTGCAATAAACGGCTCCCACTCCTGCTGTATCAACGTTCACAAGTTCTTCGTCACCCCCCGGTTATTTTGCTGCAGCCGGGCTGCGGCAGATGGTGGCCCATTACGGGTAGCCCCGGGACACTCAGGGGTAAGTGAGGAAAAAAAAGCTGCCCGTCCATAGATAGGACGGGAGCAAATTTGCTCGTCCCTAGGCAGATAGGGCGAGAGGAAAAATGACCATTTTGAGAAAATGGAGAAGATTGATACTATGTTTGTGTCTTGTTTTGTCTCAGTGTATTGTATTGTCTTTGTGATGAGAATATGGAAGGGGTGAGAAGTAAATTACTAAGGGAAGAAGGCACCCCAGTGGAACCAAGAATAGTTAGGGCATGTGTTGATAAGAGCCCAGGAACTCTAGTCAGAAAGAAAAAGAAAGTTCAGAAGAAGAAGGATTATCAGGAAAAAAGTTGCAGCAAAAGGCTATTACTAAATACTTTTCATTACCGGACGGTGCGTGAAGCGGAGAGGCGGCTGCTGAGTGTGCAAGCCGGTCACAGCGCAGCAAGGATTTTCCAAGAGGCGGCGGCGACTGGCCCTTCCCCGCCTCCTGGCCGGGGAGCTGGCTCTTCCACTGCCGCGAGCCCAAATCTAGACCTGACCTGGAGGCACAGTCTCGCAGGCTCTTGCTCCCTGTGCCCAGTAGCAGTTTGAGTCCGGGACACTCCCCAGGGCCATCTGGGGCTGCCCAGGCACTACAGCCAGCAGAAGACGCTACTGGTGTCCCTGATGTTTGGTCATTTTCAATGCCAATAACTAAGCTACAATGGTTCTCCCACACCTGGAAGCTGATGAGTAATGAGCACTATTAATGCTTATTTCAAATGCAAAAAAACCTTGAGATAATGTACTAAATTGTTCAGAAGGTTGTTTTCTTAGTAGAATGCTACAGGATTTTCTTTAGCCATCCGGAGTTCCTGCCTTCGTCCCAGTGCCGGTAAAGACCAAGGTGGAAGAATTTCCAGTGTTGCTGAAAACCGGACAAGACTTTGGCTGAGAAACAGACGAGACTTCGGATTAAGCTAGCTGCCTGCAGAACTTACCTGGACTGTGATTTAAGCTAGCTGCCTGCAGAACTTACCTGAACTGTGAACTTAAGCTAGCTGCCTGCAGAACTTACCTGGACTGTGAGTTAATCTATTGATACACTGCTTTACCTGGACTGAGACAACAAACTGTAATCTACAACAAATTGTAACTCTGTATCTTTGCTAACGGTGTCATTGCTGGTATAATTTTTCCAAGGGCTTCTTGCATGGAGCCATCGATTGGCTTGGTATTGTGGCATTTTGTATCCTCCCTTTCTGTTTGTAGCAGGTTATTTATGGTGTTTCTGTAAAAACCACTATGGTTGTTATTTAAATTAAACAAAAGGGGGAAATGTTAGAGTCTGTAAACAAGTCAAAATAACACCTGGCATTTTGCCAGGGGAATGTTAGAGTTCGTAAACAAGTCTGGATGGTGCCTGGCAAAATGCCAGAGGGAGTGGTTTGAGAAGTAACAAAAGCGAGCCATTAAGTGTGGAGATTCCTGATTGGTTGACTGATGTATCTAGTTTATGCTAATTAGATAAGCTATGTGGAATGTATAAATACTGCTCCTGTCCTGCAATAAACAGCTCCTACTCCTGCTGTATCAACATTCACAAGTTGTTCGTCACCCCCCGGTTATTTTGCTGGAGAAGAGATGGTAAGCAGCTGACAACTTGGGGCGATGGTGTCAACCAACCGCAGCTTGCAAACCAGGCGGGATGAGCTCTCTGACCTGAGCATAACATGTATATCCCAAACACAGGGAATTATGTCCACTTGGAGGTCAGAGTCAACGATGCAGGTCCCTTTCAATTGAGAAATGAAGGAGGAGAGAAAGCCCGGATAAAACCTCTTGCCTGAGAGAAACACACACGAATTTGGACACTCAACCGATTTTTACTAACCATTTATTAAACTGCAGGCACTGAGGGGTACAAAGATGGACAGATCACCATAGCTCCTGACCTCAAGGAGCACATGGCCTATGCATATGAAATTCAATGAGTGAAAGAGGTTTCCAGGGTCAAACGGGAGAACTTTGAACAACATGCCTGGGAATCTCTCCACCTCCCTACAGAACCACTCGGGTGATAAGCAGCGTGGCCAAAGGGTCGTCACCCAGGGAGGCAACGCATTCCCAGTGACTCTGGGAAATGGGATTTCGTGATGGACATTCAGGGCCTCGCAAAGTATTCTTTTTCTTTTCAAAATACAAAAGGATGCAGATTCCACAGAACAAAACCGGGTGCTCTGAGTGACAGTGGAGACTAGCATTTTGTATTCAACGTTAGACAGACTGCTTTATCCAAAAAGCTTAGGACCAGAAATGTTTCAGATTTCAGACATTTTTCCAGATTCTGGAATATTTGCATATACATAATGAGATAGCTTGGGGATGGGACCCAAGTTTGACCAAAAATTTGATTCATGTTGCATAGACCTTTTATTCATATAGCCCGAAGCTAATTTTATTCAATATTTTTAATAATTTTGTACCTAAAACCGAGTTCGGTGGTGTGGAACTTTCCATTTGTGGCACTGTATCATTACTCAGAAACTTTGAGTTTGAATTTTGGAGCATTTTGGATTTTCAGGTGGGGGGTGCTCATTAGCAGTAAGACGGAGCAGCCTGCCGCCTTCCTGGGGACACTTCAGATGTTCGCCACCTGAGGTTCCCTTGGCCTGAGTGGTCTGGAGTTATTTTCTTCATCTCTCTCCCACCTCTGCAGCCACTTCACCTGACAAATGTGGACAATGATACCTTCCGCCTACGATTGCGGGGAGGTCCTTCCCCAGGGGGGCAAAAGGAAGCCACATTGCCCTGTAGGACCAAGCCTTGGGAGTCACATGGTCCCATTTCTGCCGTTTTCGTAGTCCTGCCCAAATGTAATGAGGAGGAACATAGACCCGCCATCTCCTGACCCAGAAGTGTCCACATCAGTTCAGGAAGGGAACCTGTGGAATCAGAGGTACGTTGGTGCAGGCAACTTTGGAAAAGATAATCTGCCCATGGAGAGAGGTGGACCGTCAGGCCAGGTTCTAGAGGACTGGACGGTGACCCTTGATGGGGGCGTGGGAGGGTTTAGGAAAAGCAAGCAGCCCTGGTCCAGTGGAAGCTGTTATCATCCTCAGGTGAGGGGAGGGAGTGGCCATCCTGTAAGAGCCACAGACTCCGTGAAGGGAGGTGGCCGACCACTGGCCCCAGCTGGAGAGCACTGAGGGAAGGGTACCTCACGTTACTCTTATCCTGCCTTCCAGCTCCTTCTAGATCACCCCAGTCTGAAACCAGAGGAGTTGGGTGGCCTGGTCATGCCCTTTGGCATGCAGCTGAGGACAGAGACGTGTAGAAAGAGGAGCCGGAGTGGCCACTGGACGTCATCAGGCACCAAGTTCACGTTGGCGTCTCTGGGGTTAGGAGGGATCGGGAAATGCTCACCCACCCTGCCTCCTGGGGAGGAGGGGTTCACTGGGAGGAGGAGGAGAGACCCCACCAGTCCCCTTTGCAACAAAGAGTGAACTGCCCAGAGAGAACAGTGGGCTGGATGACTCGCCCCACCACACTGAAGGCAGGAGTCGGGAAGGTGGGAAAGGGCCCTTGAGAGTCACCGTCAACAGGACTCAGTCACCTCTTCTTCCTGGCTGCCTGTCCCCGGTCTTCCGTGGAAGGGCTGAGCAAGTGGAGTGCCGAGAACAGACAGAGGTCTTTGCCTGTATTAAGCCAGCAGCCTGATCCATCACTTTCAGGCGCATCAAAGAGACCACTTTAAAACAAAAGACTTCTCATCGGATTTCTGCATTTGCCATGTACACAGATAATACAAGAGGAGCCAAGCCAAGCCTGGGCGTCTCAATCTCACTCCTTGCAGATCCTAACAGAACCTGACATTCTTCAGGGTAACTTTTCAAATAAACAGCCAGGAATGGACAGGAGGCGAATGCTCTGTGCAAACACCGATGATTCTCATTCCACCTCTTACACATTGACATGTGCTGGCTGTCATCTTTTTTTATTTTAATCCGTTCCCTTTTTGGAGAAGATGATGAGGCTCACAAAGCAATTTCAAGGACAGAGGAAGGAGGGTAGCCCGAAGATGCTGGCCTGGTGGTGGCCTCTTCCGGAGCCCGCCCAGCCCTCCCCTGCACGGTGACCACCTCCCCTTTGTGCACTCCCCAAAACCATGACCTCTACAACTCACGGATGGCATTTGTTTGTGTGCAAATATTCACTCCTCCACTATCCTTCGAGACAACACCTCATGCTCTCACCTCTGAAGAGCTTAATCCTGGCTCATTAAACCTGAGATGAAATAGCATGGAGTGAACCTATCAGCTATGGCCAGAGCTATGGAGATCCTTATATTTCTCTTCCTTTCCCCACTTTTAAGGCTCAAATAAATGACACGTGTGAAATGACTCTACAAATTGTAATGCCTGCACCCAACTAGTCTAAGTACCAAGGGGATGTGGCAGTCAAGACTTGGGGTCTCCATGACCAGACTAGTACAGATTAGTTCAATCCAGCCAGATGGCACAGGGAGTAAGAGAAACACTGCCTCACTTCAAATCCCAGCTCCACCTATTAATAACTGTGTGATTTTGATTGAGTTGCTTACCCTCTCTGTGCTGTAGTTTTATCATGTGTAAAACTGGAAGCATAATGGAATCTACCCCCAGAGAGTGGTTTGAGAATCAAAAGGGTCAAAAAATAAAGCTTTTTGAATAACACCTAGCATACAGCAGACACTGTTTTATAGTTAGCTACTATTAATAAGCATTATTGTTTTCATTTTAACATTAATAATTTGTATCTGGCTCCTGCATAGTCTCCTACAACCTTAGAAGTAGAACAAATCTTGGACATCCTGCATTCCAGCTTCCTGCCTCTGCACCCCTAATAGGCAAGTAGCCGGCCACAAAGGGAACTGACATTTCTCAAACACCTAATTGTTAGAGTCTGTAAACAAGTCTGGATGGCGCCTGGCAAAATGCCAGAGGGAGTGGTTTGAGAAGTAACAAAAGCGAGCCATTAAGTGTGGAGATTCCTTATCGGTTGACTGCTGTATCTAGTTTATGCTAATTAAGATAAGCTGTGTGGAACGTATAAATACTGCTCCTGTCCTGCAATAAACAGCTCCCACTCCTGCTGTATCAACGTACACAAGTTGTTTGTCACCCCCCGGTTATTTTGCCCAGCCAGCCGGCCTTCGGCACCTAATAGGTGCCAAGGCAAGTGCTAGGGTGCTTAGTACACATCCCCAGACTTTTGTCTCAATAAAATTCAGCGAGGTGCATGTTATTATACCCCTGCTCTCCAGATGAGGGAAGTAAAATATAAAGAGCAACTTGCCTCAGGCCACAAAGCCAGGCAATGTTGGAGTGCACACTCAGGCTGAGGTCTGCAAAGTATCATCCCTTAACCAGCGCGTCACCTGCGCCTGTGAGCTAGCTTCTCCTTTCAGTCACCTCTGGCTGCCCAATCCCCTTCACTCACCCTCACTTCCTAAGTCTAAAAATACTTCTCTGCTTCACTTATTCATAATTTTCTGAACACCCACCATGTACGCCAATCACTAGCTTGTGTGCTGAGGCTACCAAAATGAGTGTCACATCACCTCTGCCCACAGAGTCGGGGGAACTCTGTTTCTCTTGCCAGGTGAATGTCACTAAGCCACTTAATTGATTTAGATAGAGGAAAAGAGACCCACAGTAAATGTCTTGGACTGAGCTCCCCCAGGAAAGCAAAACCTGAGTCAAAGTCTTCTGTGCGGGTAGTTTGTTTTGCAAAGTGAACCCAGGAACAGGGTGTGGATAGGGACTCATGGAACAAGGGCATGAGGCAGGATATCGAGCTGGTGGCCACAGCGGACAGCTGGGCACAATTCCCCTGGACCTTCAGAGACCTTCAGGATGCATCTTAGAATTGTACACCAACATTGGATCACCAGCTCACATCCCTTGTGATTCTGGTTGTCATGCCTGGGGTATGTCCACTCCCAGGTAGCACATCTTTGAGCGCCAAGCGGGTTCCCTACAAGTATCCTAAACTGCAAATCCAGAGATGCCCCAGGACAAATATATAAACATGGCTCAGCCCACTTCCCCGGGGAAGGAAATGCTGCACTAATGAGGACCAGCAGGACCAGTATCACCAGAGAACTTGCTAGAAACACAAATTCCCATGATTCACCCCAGACCTCTGGTCCAGACATCCCGGAGGTGGGCTCCGCGAACTGCTTTCATGAGTCCTCTGGGTGATTCTGACCCAGACTCAAATGTGACAGCCCTGACCTAAAGAGCTTTAGGATGGGACAAAGGCAGTGTCTGAAACACTTAGCTCCTCTTTATCCACAATTCAAATGACAGAAAATTCTGAGAGCTTCAGAGCCTAAGCTAGAAATCTGAGAGTCACCCTCAATTCTCCCTTTTTCTTTAAGTCCCAAAGCCAACGCAGCCTCTCCATTCCTATTCTTCTGTCTATGGAAACTGTCACACAACAGAGACCCCCACGGCCCACACACCTAAAATATTACTACACAGCACTTCAAGAAAAACTTGGCCAACCCCTGTAATAATCCAGAAATTGACCCACAAATATATGGCCAATTACTTTTGACAACATTGCAAAAACAATTCAAAATGATAACATTTCAGCACATGGTGTTAGAATAGACAGCCACGTGTAAGAGTAAACATGGACCTACATCTTGCACCTTGGGAAAAATTAATTCAAAATAGAAGATACATATAAATGGAAAAAATAATCATATAAAACTTGGAAGAAGGGCTGGGGATATAGCTCAGTTGGTAGAATGCTTGCCTTGCACGCACAAGGCCCTGGGTTCAATCCCCAGCACCACAAAAAAAAAAAAAACAAAAACGAAAGAAAACATGAGAGAAATCCATGTTTGTGTTCTTTGGTTAGGTAAAAAGGTCTTGTATTTGACAGCAAATGCAGAGTCCACAAAATAATAAGCTGAAAATTTTCATTAAAATTAAAAAAAAATTCGCTCTGTAAAAAAAGCAATGTGAAGAGAATGGACAGATTAGCTGGAAACCAGCAGAAAACATTTAGAAACCATTCATCTAACAGAACATGTATTTAAAATACATCACAAAGTGGACCAAAGATTCGAAATAGCTTCTTCACCAAAGGAAAGAGATGGATGGCAAATAAGCCCAGGAAAAGATGTGCACCATTGTTAATCATCAAGAAAATGCAAATTAAAACCCCGAGGTGTCCAGAACCCCTGTCAGAATGTCTAAGTGGATATCCTTTTGAATCTGACAGTAGTAAGTGTTGGCGAGGACGCACAACATCTGGGTCATTTCTGGTGGGGATGTAAAATGAGACCGCTACTCCAGAAACAGCTAGGATCTTCTTATGACATTGTAAGTTACACAACAAAAGTAAAAAAATAAATAAAACTCCTTATATTTAAATGGAGGAATAAAAACATGTTTGCCCAAAATTCTGTACGTGGGTATTATTTAGTCAGCTTTTTCACTGCTGTGACTAAAGGATCCACTCAGAAAAATTGTAGAGAAGGAAAAGTTTATTTGGGGGCTCACGGTTTCAGAGGTCTTAGTCTATAGAGGGCCAGCTCCATTCCTCGGGCTCGAGGTGAGGCTGAACATCATGGCGGGAGAGTGTGGCAGAGGGATGCAGCTCACGTGGTGATCAGAAAGCAGAGAAAGAGGTCTCCACTTGCCAGATACAAATATGTACTCCATAGCCACACCTCCACTGACCCACCTCCTCCAGCCACACCCCACCCACCTCCAGCCACCACCCAGTTAATCCCATCAGGGACTAATTCACCGATTAGGTTAAGGCTGTAACCCAATCACTTCTCCTCCAGACCCTCACGCATTGTCTCCCATGTGAGATTTAGGGGGACACCACATCTAAACTATAACAGGTACTTGTAGATTTTATTAAAAATTCCCCCAGGTTGGAGACAACAAAAATGTTCTCCTTCAGCAGGTGAGTGAATACAGACCACGGTTCCATCCCAAGATAGAATACCAGTCGGCAGGGAAAAGGAGCCAACCCTTGAATGAACCTGGGAGGCCAATCTGGAAAGGTCACAGACAGTGTCACTGATCCCATTCACAAGGCATTCTGGAAAAGACCAACTGATAGTGGGGGCCAAGAGCTGGGCATCAGAGAGCAGCGGTTACAAAGGAGAGCATGAGAGATGGGGTACCTCTGTATTATCATTGTGAAAAGATTCACTCAAATCTGTGTGTGTGTATGTTGAAAACCATGGATCTGGACACCAAAACATTTTTACCCTATGTAAATTGAAAAGAAGGAGGAAGAGGAAGAGGAAGAGAGAGGAAAGGGGAAGAAAAGTAGAATGTAGACTCTGGGTCTTTGCCTGTATTTGGTTCCCAGCTGAAAGGCTGTGTGAATTGAGGATGTCACTTAGACATTTCCTTGCCTTAGTTTCCCAATTTATAAAATAGGAAGGCTTCCTACCTTGTAGACTTTTGTAAGGATTCATTGAGAATATCCAGTAAAACACCGAGATGGGGCTTGATATGCAACATAAATGTAATAATAATCACAAATGTTTATCCTCATTATTTAGTCCAGTTGTCAAATGGAATGGTTTTTATTTTGTTATTTAAAAACTCATCTCTTACTGGGAATGGAACTCTGTAGGAGAGTGCTTGCCAAGCATGCATAAGGCCCTAGGTTTTGTCATTTGCAAAAAACTCCTCCCTCAAAAAACCCTGTGGGTCCCTTTAGAAGGACCACGTGGCCATTTTCAATTAATTTAGAATAGCCCATTTCTCATAGTTCCTTTTTCATCTGAATTGGATTGAAAAGGACATCATGAATTTTGTAAATTGCCCTTGTATGACCATGAAATCACATGTGCATGTTGAGCTATCTCTCACATTTTAAAGATTTTTTTTAGATCTGAGAATTTAAAGGAGTTTATGGGATGATGTCAGAACCCCGAGTCAGAGCCTAGAGATGAAGTGGCACTGTCTGTCCTAACGCTGCACGGCCTGAACTCCCCCCATCTCTTCTTGAATACCATCACTTTGATGGAATGAACTGTAATTCTTGACACATCACAATGAATACCTCACGGGCTGTCTTCGACCATGGAATTTACCCAGTTATTCATTTCTTTCCTGCCCTGTGATTCTTGAAAAAATCTCTCTTTTATATTATTTCCATCCCCAAGGCCCTCCACCCTTTCCCACTAACCCTATACTCTAAGAGACGATGGCCTTCCATGTGCCATTTTGGTCTTCAAAGGACCATGTCTCTGCTCCCCTCCACCAATCATCATTAGCTTTCTTTAGCACATTTTCCACTGGAGATAATTGTTGTGACATGTCCTCATTTCTTTCTATGGAAAGTGGAGCGTAACCCAAGGCTTTTCAGAATTCGAACAAAAGGATTTCATTCTCAGTCACACATAACAGAGCTCTCGCCAGCTGTCAGTTCAATGGCTTAACAGATGTAGATTGGACATCATTTGTGTCATGTATGATAGGTACAAACATGACTAAGACACGGCCCTGCTGAGCCACAGGGATCCTCACACGCTGCCGGAGAGTGTAAATTGAAACAACACTTGAGAAAACAGCCCGCCGTCATCATTAAAGCTGAAGGTACACCCAGGCCCCAGCCACGCCACTCGTTTCCTGGAGAAAGTGGGGCTCATGTGCTCCAACGGAAATGCATAGAAATGTTACCCAAGCATTGTTCCTGACAGCCCCCAACTAGAACCAACCCCAAAGCCCATCAACATTTGAATGAATGAACATGCTGCTGGGTTTACACAATGAAGGAGAAATGAAAACTGATGAGTGGCATCTGCACCCAAGGTTGATAAATGTCAGCTGGAAACCGAGAGGCCAGGCCTAAATGAATGCATCAAGTGCGATTCAACTTATATGAAGTGCAAAAGGTGTAGCTCAACCACATCAAACGGTGGTGTGGGTGGAAAGAAAAAGAAAAGTCAGGAGACTGGTCACTTCCAACAGGGAGGAAGGGAGTTGTCACCGAGGCTGTGTGGAAGCCAGTCAGGTGGCCCTTCTAAGCCCGAGAGGTTGTTTCCCAGGTGTCCATTCATACGCTTCTACTACAGATTTACATCTTATGCACTTTTCTTATGTACACTTCATAATAAAAGTTTAAAAAATATCAGACAAAAAAAAAATGAAGATAACACACACCCCCTCCCTTCCCCACCTAATACAGACCTAATGCAGAATGTCGTCGGTGCAGCTAGTTAAGCATTTTTAAAAATTAAATCATGGCAAGTGGATTGGAGAAGAGTGGAATTCCAGCTACAAAACCAGCTAGTCCAGCATTGCCTTCTCCCCGTGTCCCCAGGCTGAAAGCAGTGTGCTTGAAAGTGAGAAGTGGGCATTGAAAAGAACAGAGAGCCATCCAGAACCCGCCTGCTGGTCCTGCTCCAGGCGAGGAGAGGAAAGTGCTCGCCCCCATTTTTCCCTCTTCTTTCTGTCCTCTCACACCCAGTCCCCAAGCAGTCCCACCGTGGTGTTGGCAGAGGTCCCTTTAGGAGGCCACCAGAGCCAAGCTTCTGAGAGAGAACACCTGGCTTTTGGATCCATGCACCTGTGACCCCAAGGAGAGGCAACAGCGTGTGTGTGTGTGTGTGTGTGTGTGTGTGTGTGTGTGTTTTAGAACAGTTTTACACTTACAGAAAAATTATGAAGATAGTGTAGAGTTCCCATATAGCCACCACCTGGTATTCTGCATCCCTTTCTCTGCCTCCCGCCCCTGTAGTAGGGCCCAGGATACAGGCACAGCAAGGTCACTTAAGCCCCAGCTTTCCAGCTAAAGGAGGAAAATGGGGAACCCCTTGCACATATACAGTGCCAGCAAGCTCCGGAAAGTGATTGCAGGCCAGGGAGGGGGACACTCCAGAATTACTGTGCTCACACCCACCCTGGTCTTGCACGGAACTGATCTGATCAGCATAACTAATATACTCAGCACTGAACTAACAGCCCACAGCCTGTGTCCTTACACTGACCACTGGGTGGAGCAAGCATCTGATCTATCTTAATAGCACTGTGAAGCTTTTTAGAACTGACCATTGGAACTAGAGTCCTCAGAAGGAGGTTTGGAACTTGCCATCTGAACCTAATGAGATTGATTGCCTGCTAAAACAAAAATACTAACATTTCTCATAGAAATTAAATGAGGCCCAGAGTCACAGAGCATACTATTTAAAAGGTGCAGAATTGAATTCAAAATCACCCAGCCTACCAACAACCAGTAAACTCTTAATTCCCATGAGGAAACACAATCAGCAGATGTCAAAGTACAGGTGACACAGATCTTGTCATTATCTGACAAAGACTTCAAAGCAGTCATTATAGAAATGTTCCAACTAACAACCATAAACAACCTTGTAACAAAAGGAAAAACAGAAGTCTCATGAAAGAACTAGAAGATATATAAAAGAATGAAATAGAAATTAAAAATTGCAATAACTGAAATATTTTTTTTAAAAAAATCTCCCTGCATGGGCTTAATTGCATATTGAAGATGACAGAGGAAATATTCGGTGGAATTATGCTGTATTGACCAATCTAAAGAACAGAAAGAAAAAATAACCCTAATAAATAAACAAAATAAACAGACCCCAGACGCTGCAGAACTATAACAAAACATCTCATATTCACGTCATTAGAGTCCAAAAGACAGAGGAGAAAGAGCACGAAGCTGAAAAAATATTTGAAGAAATAAAGGGTGAAAACTTCCTAAGTTTAACAAAAGCTATCAATCTAAAAATTAAAGATGCTCAGTAGACCTCAACAGGACCCACTTAAAGAAGTCCACATGCAAAGACAGATCATGCTCAAACTGCGAAACTCAAGACAAGGGGAAAAGAAATCTTGAAAGTAGACAGAGAAAAATATTACCAAAAGAGGAATAGATGAGAGTTCAAATGCCTGAGTTGCTCTTCAGAAATCACGAAGTCTAGAACTATATTGTCACAGTGTTAGTGCTATGATATTAAGCCCTGTGATTTTAGTAATAAACAAAAACAACAACATTATTATTATATTACTATAATGGTTTTAAATACAAAAGATAAATTTTATAATTTTATATTTTGTGATCTGTATCAGAAATGTACTTAAAATAAAAGCATTCTGGGATAAAGACAAAGAGAATTCTTTACAGCACAGCATGAAAACAAACTATGTAAAGGAATTTCCAAAAGAAGTTTCTAATCTTAGAATATTAAGAATAAAGGTGACAACTTGTTGAGATGATAGATATTTTAGATTGATTTAGTCTTTCTATACTATCTATATAGATCAAAATCCCACTGTACCTCATAAAAATATATAATTTTTCTTTGTCAATTAAAAAACAAATAAAAGAACAATAAAATAAATAGAAAATGTTAGGCTAATACAAATGATGATTCTTTCCTCTTGAGTTTTTAAGACAAAATTTCATAGTTGAAAATAAAAATAATATATCATTTTCTAGTGATATTTTTAATGAATTTGATGTAATATCTCAGACAAAATAAAAGTTGGAAGGGTAAAGGGGGCTGTATGGCAGTAATAGTCCTGCAATCCACTCAAGAGGATGAAGAATTGATAATCAATAGGTTAAATGCATATAATATAATCCCTCTTTGAATACTAAAATCACTATACATAGAGGTGTGGTCAAAATCTAAAGAGATAAAGTAAAATAGAATATTAAAAACATTCACATAATATAAAAGAAGGCAGAAAAGATGAAGTAGAGGAACAAAATCTAAAGAAACAAAAAACTAAAAATAAAAAGATACATCTAAATTAAAACATACGAATGATTACATTCAATGTAAATGATCTAAATACACTAAATAAAAGATAGAGAATTTCAGAATTAATGAATAAGATCACCTGGCCCCACTATATGCTACATATAAGAAACTCATTTTAAATATAATGGTTATAAGTTTTTTAAAAAATAGAAAATTGATATATTATGCAAACATTAATAAAGGGAGTCCTGGAGTGGCTATACTAAGTGGACTTCAGAGCAAAGACAGTTTTCAGGAGTAAAAGGGGACAATACATGAAAAAAAGGATCAATTTAACAAAAAGTAACAGTCCACACAAACTAGCAGTTTTCAAAATACATGAAGTAAAACTCAAAGAACTGAAAAGAGAAATAGACAAATCTACAACTGATGTTTGAGCTTTTAAACTCCTTTCCATAATAAATAGACATGATAGGCAAAAAAAATCAATAAAGACAGAACAACATCATCACCTACGGGTCTGATAGATATTTATAGAATATTTCACCTGAAAACACTAGAATGCACATGCTTTCAAGTGCAAATGAAATACTCACCAAGTTAGACCATGTTCTAACCTAAGACAAACTTTTCACAAGCTAAAAAAAATAAATTGAAATTATACATAGGTTATTTCTTGACTACCATGAAGTTAAACGATAATGAAAAGTCTGGGAAATCCCAATTCTCTTGCATATGATTAGCATTTCCAAGTAATCAATGGAACAAAGAGAAAGTCTCAAGAGACATTGTAAGATGCATTGAACTGAATAAAAACTTAACATACTAATTGTTTTGGTCAGCTTTCTCATTGCGGTGACCAAAGACCCCACAAGAACAATGGTAGAGCAGGAAAAGTTTGATGCTTGTCGTTTCAGCGGTCTCCGTCCATTGGCAGCTGGCTCCTTTGCTCTGGGCTGAAGGTGAGGCAGAACACTCAAGGTGGAGGGTGTGGCAGAGGAAGGCAGCTTAGGAGGTGGCACCAGGAAGTAGAGAGAGACTCAGCCTGGCCCCCCCAGGAACAAGATATATACCCCAAAGCCACACCCCCAATGACCAACCTCCTCCAGCCACACCCTCTCAGGGGATTGATGCACTGATTAGGTTAATGCTCTTCTAACCAATCATCCCACCCCAGAATCTTCTAGTATTGTCTCACACATGAGTTTTGGGGAGACATCATATCAAAATCACAGCCCCAAATTGATGAGCTGCACCTAAAACAACACTTAGAGGAAAAATCATAGTGCCGAATGTTTGTATTGAAAAATTAGAAAAGTCTCAAATCAATAATCTACATTTCCCCTTTAAGAAACTAGAAAAAATATATTTTTTAGGCAAAATAAACCCAAAGCAGACAGAAGAAATGAAGTTGAGAAGAGCAGAAATTGATAAGATTCAAAAGACAAAATCAATAAAACCAAAAAGTATTTTATTAAAAGGTAAAAAAAAAGATCTAGACACAAATTGCCAATATTATAAGTAAAAGAGAATGTCATGTGTACTCTATAGATGAAAGGATAAAATAGGAATATTATGAACCACTCTACTTGCATTACTGACCAATGTCAAGAAATGGATCAATTCCTTGCAAAATTCACTCAAAAAGAAATAGATAAACAAAACAGCCCCAAAACTATGAAAGATATTGAATTCAGAGTTTAAGTCTTCCAAAAAAAAAAAAAGGAATCTTCACACCCACGTGGTTTTACTCTCAAATTCTCCCAGGCACTGAAGGAATAAATACTGTCAATTCAACACAATCTCTTACAGAAAACATAGCCAGGTGGACTCGTTACCAATTTGCCCTGTGAGGTCAGCATTACCCTGACTTGAAGGAGCATTCGGGCAGGCAGCAAGGGTTGGGAGTTAGTCGTGCATTAACAGTAATGCATGTAAAATGCATGCAATTAGCTAAGATTGTCCAAGGAGAGTATGCCTAATAAAAAGGACTGTGGGCTGTAAGAGAATTCTAGTGTCTTGGCTTATTTGTGCCCATAACAAAAAAACACAAATGAAGTAATTTACAATGAATGGAAATTTAATCTGGCTTATGATTCCGAGGCAGGGAAGTCTAAGATCAAGAGTTTGCATCTGGCAAGACCTTCTTGCTGTGCCCCAACGTGGCAGCATGTACCACAAGTCAAGAGAGCATGACAGAGAAGGCAAGAGGGGCTCAACTCACTTTTAGAGCCAATCCATTCCTGCGATGGCAGCTCTAATCCATCCTTGGGGGCAGAGTCCTAAACATTTCCCATTAGGCCTCCTCTCCCAGCACTGTTGCCTTGGGGGGAACGTTTCAATGCATGAATTTTGGGGGACATAATTAAATCACAGTGACTTGGAAGCCACTAGGGGCTGGCAGCAAGAAGGGGACCCTTGAAAGGGATTAAGAAGTGGTCAGAGTTGACACCCAAAGCATCGGTAGCTTCAAGAAGAAATAAGAGGTCACTTGTGTCACGTGAAGGGAGTGGTTCCGTTCCAGACATGAAGAAAGGTGCCTGAAATCATTGATCCTCTCTGAGTGTCAACTAAGTCCATCTCAGCGGGCACAAGGGCTGGCTTCACTATCTCAGTTCACCTCCTGGTGCCTCAGTTTCCGCCTCTGGGGCTGATGACGTTCCCTACTCCAGTGGCTACTCTGAAAGAGAAATGAGCTAATGGAAGGAAAGTACTTGGCACAGTGACCTGGCACACAGAAAGTTTTCCATAAATATTAGCTGCAAATATTACAGTGCCCTTTCTGCCAACTTCCCTGGCTGGAATCAGACCTAAGATATGAAGGAGCAAAGAGAAGAAGTCAGCGACCATCCCCTGACCTCGCTCGGCTCATCTCATTGCTAACACATGATTCTTGCCCTCACAATGAAGTCTGCCAGATACGATTTAATAGCAGCATGGTGTTTGTAGAGAAGCGGTAATATAGACTTCCAAAGATGGTGCTTCTAGCCCTTGATTCTGCCACCAATGAGCTATGTGAACCCAGGCTCCTCATCTTGTCATCTCATAGAGTAGCTGTGACGGCTTCCTCAAGGAGGGTGTCACTGGACATTCCAAGAAGCGCAATGATGTGGCTCTGTCCAAAGGTGTCAGCTGGAGTCCTACCTGGGAGATTCTGGAAATCAGCCAGGTGTCCTGTCCCCACCCAGCTGTGCGAGGGCAGAGGGACGGGTTGCTGGGAGACCAAAGAAGACAGGGAGATGTCCTATGAGACAGAGGTTTATTGAAAATTGCTTTTGGAGAAGACCCAGTAGCAACAGGCTGGACAGTGCACCTCCACGCCCCATGGTGCCATGTCCGGATGGATGAACACCTGTCCTCCCCACGTGCTCTGCTTCCTATAGTTACTGCAGGGAGAGGGGCTTTATGGGTTAAACTACAGAAGCAGTGACATCACGAGCTTCCTTTGTACCTTTGCATACCCAGAGATCCAAGGAACAGTTGTCTTGGTCTATGAGCAAGAAGCCATTTCCACAGATGACACCCTTGCCCCAGGTCTCAGTGCATGAGACAGGGAGAATCAGTGTCCATTAAGATCATATTCATCTGGACATTCTGGTCTGGCTCGCTCTCATTGTGCTCCTGACTTTATTCAGTTCCTTGGGAAGGGAAATGGGTGTTTCAGGGACATGGTGGCGCACTCTCCTCCTTTCTTTCAAGGCTACTGTGGCAGGCCAGTTGTGGGTGACCAATAGGGTCATTGTTTTATTCCACAGAATTCCAAAAACCTCTTTAAAATGTCTTCCCAGTGACCCAGAGGCCATCCAGCCTCTGTCTCCACACTACTCACCAAGTCTAAAACCCCACCCCCACCCCACACTGGAACACCTCTCACCATCACAAAGTCCCATTCATTCTGTGCAAGCAGAAGAAGGGTCAGCCCCAGAGTCAGGGGACCTGGGGGCCAAGTCAGCTCTCCATACTCATCCACTGTGAGATCCTGAGCGAGATGCTCCCTGTGGGCCTCCGTTTTCCCATGTGTAAAAGGAGAGCATCAGCCTGGCTCATGGCAAGTTCACTTCAGTCTCCTGAGGTTTTCATCCTAAAATCAAAGGATGAAGTCGGTTGTCCTGAATGTCAGTGAGAGAAAGTTTTTGAATAGATCACCCAAGAATGAAAAGCACTACAATGCCAACCCACCAGTTTTCTAGAGTCTGTGGGAGTCACCCAGGACGCTAACTAAAAGCAAAAACATCTCCAACCAAAATTATTATTTCTTCTAAACAACAGACTTGTCTCTACCCCATCATGTCTCTTTGGTTGGATTTGAATGTGCGTGGGAACATAGATGTTAGGTTAACCATGGCACAGATGCCAGACGACAGAGATGCGATGACCTTCTCCTAGCTGCAACCTTCAGAGGCACAGAGCAAACCAACCCACTATCATAGCCCAATAATTTTTCTTCCAGAAATTCATGAAGACTTTCTCAATCATAATCGATACATTAAAATCCTTCTGTTTTATAAAACAATTCATCAATATTTTATGGGTTTAATAATTTATGTTTTATTACAGAAGCAGATGGAACCCAGCAGAGTCTCTGATCTCCAGAGCTGACAGTGAGTTGCAGATTCTGGACTTGAATAATAAGCGTGTCTGGGCTCCTGCCTCCCATCTGGATTCTTGAAGGGGTGCTGGTGGACTTGGGGACAAGCCACCTAATTATAAACTTCATGAGGGGAAGGAGCAGTTCTGATTATTTCTTGATGGTCTACCACGTATTGGGCCCTGGGTTCATCCACAGGCATCACCTAACTGAATTCCCTCAAAAACCACGGGAGAAGGGTTCGCTGTCCCCATAGCACAGACGAAGAAACGGACTCAGAGTTAAGGAGTCTGGTAGCCAAGGCCAGGAAATGGCGGCTCTGGGACTCAAGTTAGAAGATATCTCTCTCTAGCACCCTGACTATTAATAACTCTGCCCTCACCATGGGTGACATTCCTTCTTTTAGACATATTTATTTATCAAGCATCAGTTTTTCTAAGCACCATAAATGCAGAGGTGAACTACATGGGCAGGGACCCGACCTCACGAGGCTGACATCCAAATGGGGTCAGTCATAGGCAGGTAGGGGTTTCCTCAGATCAAGAGAGCTCAGAACTCCCACCACATTCTCCAATACCCCCTTGCAACAAGTCTCCTGCAGCCCAAAGTTCGGGACATTGCATGACTTGGCCATCTCGTTGGGTTTATGCAACCAAAACTGAAGACTTAGATAGGCGAGAGTCTTGGTGACTATTTCCCCTGAAGCACGGAAGAATGTTCTCCTGGGTGTTCAAGTGTGCCAGTGGCTCCTGGAGGAATTGTTTTATACTCTAGGCCCTAGGACAGAATCCCCTTTTATAAGCACTCGTAGGAACTTCAAGTAGCCTGTGTCTCAGCCTCCCTTGTGTTAAAGGAAGCATACAATAGCGTCCACCTCATAGAGCTCTTACAAGGAGTGAGCTAATGTGACACTTTTCACACGACACAGCACACACACAGAATAAACCTGGTTCCCTGGTTTTCACAGTAGGAATACAATCAAAGGCCATTTTCCTGATGAATACGGTTTTCCTGTGCATATTTTCCCAGTGGGTATTTATCCCACTTGGGATATTTTTCTGCAGAAGTTTTCATACTAGGTGTGATTTTTTCCCAGTAGGTGATTTTCCCTGTGCATTATTTCCCATATTTATTGGTATATCATAATTATACAGAACAGTGATTCATTGATACACATCCCTGGGCATATGTTGTGAGTGGTAGTTTAATCTCTTAGTGAAAATTTTCCTGGAAGACATTTTTCTTTGAAAAGTTCTTCAAAGGATCACACTCCTCTACCCCTTTCTTTTTGTAATTATTTCCCCCCCAATGGAAATTTCTGCTACATATTTTCATGGTGAGCATTTTATAATGGATATTTTTTTTCCAGAGGATTTTTTTCCTAGGGAGGATTTGTAGTGATAATTCTTCCTGATGTGTATTTTTCACAGTAAATTTTTGCTAAATATATTTCTATGGGATATTTTCTAGAATGAAATTGGTTTCCAGTAGCCCTTTTCCCAAGGATTCTTCCTGTAAGTTCCATGTGTTTCCTCCAAGGAACACCATTCCTAAAGTGAGCCAAATTGGGTCTCCCCAAAATCAAAATTGAAGTTTTGACCTATTATAATGTAACTACATTTGGAAATGGAGGCTTTGTAGATAATTAAGGTTACATGAGGTCCTGGGGATGGAACTGGGATCCAATATGGCTGGTGCTTTATGAGGAAAGACACCAGGAGGACCTGATCACAGAGAAAGGCTACATGTGGAGTCATTGAGAATGTGAAGGAGGCCTCAGGAGTACACAACCCTTGATCTTGGACTTCTAACCTCTAGAAAGTTGAGAAAATAAACAGCAGTTGCTTAAGCCAACCTGTCTGCCATTTTGTTACAGCAGCCTAAACAAACTAATACCTCGCCCCATACTACCTGCTGTGGTTGGAGCTGAAGCAGGGCTGCTCTCCATTAGGCCTCTTTCTGTTGGATGCCCACAGGTTTCCCTGGCTCTCCCACATTGGAGAACTCATGTCTAACTCAACAGAAGCAGAAACTCCACACTCACTTATGACTTCTTTTTTTGTGCTGATGAAAGAATACCTGTCCTTAATCCAATTTCATTTCCAGCCTGCAGCTCTCTATAACTCTAGCCTTGCAAAACCAGCTCAAATGTTTGTGCCATTTCCATTGATGCAGCCCTGAGGTTGTGCCCCAAAGGATGGCAGACACAACAAGATCCTGATGAGTCAGGAGACGTTGTCTGGGTCTCTTTGTTGGCTAATCATGTAATCATATGGAGGAGCGGGGCACCCTTAAGAGTCCTCTCCTGCCCATCCTTTCCAATCTGGAGATGGTTCCAGAGACACCATGTATGTTTGGAATTACTAGACCCTCTCCACTAGAGGGCTTCCAATGGGGACAGGCTTAGCAGTTGAGAAGAGACACTGTATGCATTCAGATGCTAGGCTCTGGATCAGTGTATATTAATTCTATGCAAGCACAGGGAGAAATGCTGGTGGAGACAGCCCAGAAAATCCAGGATTGACACCGGGCAGGTAGAGACCATATTTGAAGGAGATAATCATCTATAGGTCCCAGAACTACATTCTGAAAAGCTCCTTCTTCTAGCTACTGACCCCAACCAAACCCACCCCCACACTGATGGATTCTACTCCTTCCTGCACAGTAAAGCACCAAACATCTTTTTTTTTCCTACTTTCTTATCTTCATTAAATTTCTTCCTGATAACAAAAAATAAATAAAAATAAAAAACTTATTTATACCAAAGTCCAAATGAATATTAGTAACTAATAATGCAACTTCTTCCCCAGCTCCCCATTTCTTTCCCACATTCTTTAAAATAAAAAAAAAAAGACTTAAATTAAAGGAAATACGGATATTGCCATATAGAATTTCCAGGATTATCTAACTAGTAGAGGGATTATTGGCAGGTGGCCAGACATCAGCTGTGTACCTCTCTCTCCCTTCCTGCCCTAGGAAGCGAGAGGAACCAAGTTGTCTCTCATGGTGCTGAACTGATACCCAGTGGAAGTTCTGCAGATCCCAAACAAGGCACAAGATGTTCTTCCCCCTACCCAATTCACTGCAGGGCGTTTAACAGAGTCAGAGCTTCCTGATCAACAGATTCACCATGTGTAATAGAAAGAATAAAGGCCCCCAAGGTGGATGCACCCTAGTCCCCAGGTCTGTGAACATTACCCTACATGGCGAAAGGGACTTCACAGAGGTGAGACTGCCCTGGATGATGCAGGTGGGCCCATCGTGGGAGGGAGGCAGGAGGGCCAAGGTCAAAGCACTGCACTTCCATGCTGCTGGCTCTGAAGCTAGATCATAAACCGAGGGATCCTGGTGGTTCCCAGCAGCGGGACAGGGCAAAGGACAGGATTCCTCACTAGAGCGCCAAGGAAGGCAGCCTGCTGACGCTGAATGCCAGCCGGCGAAACCCAGTTCAGACTTCTGATCTCAGAAATTGAGAGAGAGAGTGTGTTGTTTAAGCCACTGTTTGCTACAACTGTGACAGCAGCCACAGCGAGCACCACAGCCAGGCCACTGCCCTGTAGTCCACAGAATGTTCAATTGGCCCATCCTGACCCTCAGATCTTCCATTACAGTGAAGAGCCACCTCACCAGCAGCCTTCTCCGCCTCTCTGGCAGGAAGTCCTCTTTCTCTCCTCTGGGCATCTCTTGACCAAAGAGGACCAACGTGCGTGGGGTACCAAAACATGCCACAGCAGCCTCTTCAGGAATACTTACACCCTCCCGCACCATCCCTGGAGGATCTCACTGACCCACGTTAAGGTGGGAATGAGCTCAGAGAGGCCAATCAGGCCCCGTCACATGGCTGGTGCAGGACACGGCTGGAATCCAACCATTCTCTCCGCTGCTGGCTCCCTGCTGCTGCCCAGGGAGCACTCTGGCCACACGTGTGGCAGGTATCCGTCCTCCCCATGTTCTAAGTCCTTCTCTTCTGCCTGTTTCACTTTTAAACTGTACCAACGGGCCCTCAGGGTCCATGTTTCCTTCAACTTGAGTCTCCCCACAACCCTGTCATCTGTAGATGGTCACCACACATCAGTGAAAGGAGAGAAGGGTGGACAGAAACAGAGGTGAGGGGGAGAGCCCGGTCAGCACGGCAGCACACGCACAGAGGCCTGTGGCATTGCCCCTGCTCTGTGTTGCTGCCTGACCCCACATCTGCATGACTGATGTCCATCAATGTCCATGTTTTTTTCTTCCAGGGCACACAGCTAGACAGTGTTGTCTAGTTGTGACCATGACACTGAGTGCTGTCCGGGGGGAATGTGAGAAATGATATGCACCACCTCTAGGTCCACCTTGTCAAAACCTCCTGGGCACCATCCTCAGAGTCTTTAAAGCAGCCATCTCCAAGGACCTGTGGGATGGAGGCACCAAAAAAAAAAAAAAATGGAAAGCACCTGGGTTCCTGAAGGACCCTGTGGACCAGAGCCACACCTACCTACTCTGGTCTGTGACATGAGAGAAAAGCCTCTCGAATTAGGGGACAAGTGTCCCCAATTAGTAATTAGCTGGCCATGGGCAATTCACTGGTCCTCCGTGAGCATCAGGTTTTGAGTTAGTCAAATGAGGTGATGGTGCAATATCTAAGACGACTTGTCATTTAAAATTCTACAGGTCTCTGATTTTCTCCAGAATTCAGTCCAGGTCTTAGCTATTTTTTTTCTTTAAATGCATTCATCCACCAAGTGGGCTGTTAAGGCTATATATGCTGCTCTCTGACAGATCCATTTCTTTTAATAATAGAACAGCAAACCCATCCCTAACCGGCTCATTCCTAAACAGGGAATTAATTGACTGTGTCTCAGACCATACAAGTCCCTTAGCATGAAACCAGTCAGCAATTGGCTAAATCAAACTCACGTCCACTTGGGGAAATCGTGAGATATTTCCTAATTTAAACACCCTTTCTTGCCCTCCCCACCAGTTGCACACCTAAGAAGGATGGATCTGCATCTTCCCCGTGAGCACACTCTCTGTGGGGAATCCACCTGCAAGGAGTAAGCACACATGGAGTGTCCTCTGGCTGCGAAGTTCAGGGCACACTAGAGGGCATGTGACCGTCTCCAGGGCCAACTCCATCCCAGTGACTGTAGGGAAGACCCACCAGGGCTAGAGAGGGTGATGACTAATGTCATTCTCCCTACACTTTATTCTCTCTAGGAGTCAGTGCGATCCTTTTGAAACACAAGTGGGATCATATCACTCCTCTGCTCATAGAATTCCAAAGAATTCTGTCTCCAAGTAAAAGCTAAAGTTCTTACAAAGGCCCAAGAGGTCATGCATTTTTTTGGTTGGAACAATTTCCAGCTCATCGTTCAGAGCTCCGTTACAGCCACAGCTACTTCCTATCCATGTCTTGCCAGCCTGCTACCTCAGGGCCTTTGAACTTGCCATTGCTCCTCCTGAGATATTCTTTCCCAGATATCTTTACATCCTCCCTCATTTCCTTAAACTCTTTATATCAGTGGGGAAGTCTTCCCTATAATTCCTTTTATAACCACAAACTCCCCATCTTCAAATGCTGCCTATTCTCTTTCCCTAACTTTACTTTTCTCTGTATCCTTGTTGCCTTACCATGAAGAGTTCAGCCAGCAGAACCAGTTTTATTGTATTGCCTGCCCAGCTTCTCGGCTCCTCCTAAATAGAAACTCCATGAAAACGTGCTCTTATTCTTAGCTGCCATAACCCCAGCTCCCAATAGGTTGGCTGGTATATTGTAAATGCTCAATGAATACTTTGTGAGTTGAACAGAAACTGTGTTCTGCCCTTGTGTTTATCGAGACATTATAGGGTCCTTGTATTTACCATAGACCTTATGTGCCTTCACAGGTGCAGAATCTCAAACCCTACCCCAGACCAACAGAAGCAGAACCAGCATTTATAAGATCTCCAGGGGTGTCTGTGCATTCAGGCTGCAATAACAAAAATGCCTTAGATCTGGGGCCTAAATAACATTTATTTCTCAGTTCTAGATGCTGGGGAATCTAAGACCAAGGTGCCATCAGATTTGGTGTCTGGCAAGGACTTGTTTCCTAATTCATGACCATGCCCTCACACAGTGGTAGGAACAAGCAAGCTTTTCAGAGCCTCTTTTAGGAGGGCACTAACCCACTCATGTGGGTTGTATGTCACCTACACCACCTCCTAAAGGACCCACCTCCTAATTCCATCCCATAAAGGGGTAAGAATGCAATGTAGGGAGCCAGGGCAAATATTCAGTCTGTTACACCTGGTGATTGTGTGCCTACTAAAGCTTCAGAAGAGCTGTTCTGACATTGACATGATCTAGGAAAAACCCTTATCAGAATAGGATTCAGGAAACCTGGATGCTTTATGTAGTTCGGCCACTAAATAGCTAGGCTAGATTGCCAGATATTTTCCCTTCTAATCTTCTGCTTTTAATTTTCTCACTTCTTGCAAAAATAAATAGAGAAGGAAAATTATGATCCAGTGTCTGTTCCCACCACGCTGCGTACCGATCCATATCCAAGCATGTGGCACAGAACATTGTAACCATTAAATGTTTATATCCCCCAGCATCCCGGAGGAGGGGACAGCTTTACTCACTCACAGAGAGATATCTGCTGAGTCCCTTCCGTGTGACAGTCACCATGCAATGTTCTGGGTTGATTACCTGTGTCTGCCCCAGCGCCGTACTAGTGTTTGGTAAATGTTTTCGAACAAATGATTTAATTCCAAGGTTCCTTCAGAGACTAATTAACACGTTGCATGTACACCGTAAGGTGATTTGAAATGATTATTATGAGGATTATCTCTTTAGAGATTCCTCTTTAGTTCTAACAGTCTATGAATCTGGGAGTGAGGCACTCATCTGAAGGGTTAGGACGGCCCGTGTCTTCTGAGACTCACAGGAGCTCACAGGATCTTCTCCCTGCAGAGAGGCTATGGCAGGTCATTCTGACCCTCCCCTAGAGACCTTCTTAGAGACAAGGGTCAGTAGATAATTCACCTGCCTGAAAAAAACAGGTACTAACTTCTACTTCATGGCTGGGGGGTGGGGGTGGGGGGACAGAAATAAAAGCATCTGTTTCCATAACAACAGAAATGCACAATTTAAAGAACATAGTGTCTTGCTTAAATCTATTTATAAAGAATGTGTAGGAAATACAATTAAGGAAACGAACAGCAGATGAAGTACTTGGGCTCCAGCTTAATTTTCTGTCTCCATCATTTAGCACTCAAGAAAACTTGGGTTGCGTGAGGGTCAAGGGTCAGCAGCAGAGGAGAATGTACAAAGAGGGACACGTGGTTTTCCCACCTCACTGCAGAAAGCTAAGTCCCCCAGAGTCCCTGCCTTCCCAGCCCCCCAGCCTAGCCCTGTGCAGACTTCAAGGCTGGCTGGCGATGTGACCATCACCTCAGAGACCTGATGGCAATGTCCCCTGGGGCTCCCTACTGAACTTTCCTTCCTGAAAGGCCAAAGCTGCATTTATAATCCCTGCTTCAGTATCGAAGCCCAACATCATCCTGGTACCCCACGGGAGCCCCGGCTCTACACATTGGCAGTCAGCTCCTCTTCCTGGCCAGATCCCTTCTGTCCCATCACCTTCTGGAGCCAAGATGGACACCTGTCACATCCCAAATCTTGTCCATTTGGTTTTTTTCTTTCCCTCCATTGTTTCTTGCAATTTTCAATCTTCAAGACCCAACGCAGCAGGGTTGGTCCAGAGGCGGTGCTCTGAGGGACAGTTCTGGGCTCCTTTCCTGGGCCACGTCACCTCTCCCACTACACACCCGGTCCTCACCTCGGGACCCTGGGGGCATCCAGCTGTCTAAGTCTGTTCTACTAAAGGCCAGACCTGGACCGCCTGCTTCCCAAACTGCTGGGCCACCTCTCGCCCCAGGTTTCCATGCTGGAGCAGCCCCGTGTTGATGGAGTGACCTGGACAGCATCACCTGGTGGGTTCCAGCGTGTGCTGATGGATCCTGCAGGAGCCCAGGTTCTGCACCCACCTGAGCAACCACATCTGCATCCTGCACCAGGCCTGCCCACAAGGGGCTCTCGGCGGTCAGCGGTGGCATCGCACCTCTGCCCTTCACTCTCTCATGCTCCACCGCAACACGGACACTTGCTCAACCTGGAGTAAGGAAAACGTCACCCCAGAATGTCCTTGCCTCTCTCTAATGAGGTATCCCTGTAGGACCACGGCAATCACGGAATGAAGCACGACTTCCCTGTCATGTGACGTTGTGGTTTGAAAGTCACCTCCAAAACGCATGTTGGGATTCCATGGCTGTGGGGATGGCAGTCAGAGCTGGGACCTTCATCGGGTCATGAAGGCTCTGCCCCCAGGAACGGGTTATGCTTTTATCCTGGGAGTGTGTTAGCTCTCGTGGGAGTGGACTCCCGATGAAAGGAATTCTCTCTCTCTCTCTCACTAGGTGATGCTTTCCACTATGTTACAAGGATGTAGCAAGAGGGTCCTCACCAGACATGGCCTCTGGATCTTAGATTCCCAGTCCCGAACCATGAACCAAACAAATGACTACTTTTTATAAATCAGCCAGTCTGGATCATTCTTTTATAGCCACAAAAAATAGACAAAGACCCATGGCCTGACCTTGACCCAACATTGAAAAATAAGTCAAGAATGAGCTTTCTTTCCTGCAATGTCAAACCTCGTGGCCACAGGTGGTCCTGGGGGAATGTCACCCTGAGGCCACCTTCCTCCACCTGTGCGAGCTCTCCCCCTGTTCTGGCCACAGCCCTCCTCTGCTTCCTCCTCAGACAAGCCAAGTACCTCCCCTCTGGACTCTTGCTGCTGCTCCCTGGGCCTCCTGGCCCCAAATCATTGCTTGCTTGGTTCTTCCCACTGACGGTGGCCCTCCTGGACACCTGTCCGTCATCTTCTACTTGTTCTATTGCTCCCTGGCCTACCCTCTGCCTGCACTCCTTATTTCACTTACGTTACCACTTGCTTAATTTCCCCCACCAGCATATAAATTGGAACTCCTCACCTGTCTGTATTGCTAGGCTTCAAACAAGGCCTGGCAGAGAGTGGAAGGTTGGTAAGGACACACGGCATGATGAAGACCGGCAGGAATGGATGGTTTGGTAACGCAGTCTAAAGGTTAAATCCACCGGCTTCGGAGATGGACATCATCCTTGAATATGGACCCTGGATTGAACATTCCGTAGTTACCAGGCCACCAGCACGTTGGTGGTTAACGGTCCCAGTCTCCTTTTCTTCTTTTGCAGAAGAGGGTAAAATACAGCATTTGTCTTACATTGTAAGACGATTGTGAGAAGTCAGTGAGATTACATAGGCCAAGCCCTGAGTACAATGTCTGGCACCTAACCTCAGCAAATGGAAATTATAATTATCTTTTTTATTTTCTCCTATTCCATAATACTCTTCCTGATACTGCCAATTAGTGGAATTTATGATTCTTTTTCTATCTTTCATAAAGAAAGTTGGGAAGACCCTGGGCTAGTGTGATCCACCTTGAAGTCCCATCTCCTGACAAATTGCTGTAAAGAAAGAACAGAATGGGTACTTAATGAGCATCTACTATGCTCAGGCATTTGACATAAATCATCTCTTTCATCCTTATGGGTGCAAAGGTGGGGACATAAATGATTTTGTAGCAATATCCATTCTACTTTCTTTTTTTAGTGATGGAACTCTAATTATTAAGGGAAAGGGAGCAATTGGCAGTGAGTTCTGGTCATGAGACTAAGCTGTGACCAATCAGTTAAAAACAGAAATTCATCAGGGACACAGACCTGTCTTTACCCACCTTCACTGCGCCCTCACATACACACACAATTCCTGAAGTCTTGAATGTTGAAATGACTTTGGGGGCTCCCTAAAGCTAGCTTGAGTGGAGGGAATTTCACAGGGACCGTGCCTCTTTATCACCTTGCTACATTTATAGAAGAAAATTTTAAAAAGTCTCCATTTCATTCAAGTCAGTGGTATCTGAACTTTTCTGTAATAATAGCAAAACCTAATCCTTACCTTTATAATAGGCATTATAAGCCCACACTATTAATAAAGAATATGAACCTCAGGGAGAGTGGGTAATATGTCCAGGATTATGGCTAGAAAGTCACCAATCCGGTATTTAAATGTCAATGGACTTAATTCCAATATACAAGCGTCCTCCATTAATCTGCAAGGTATTTCTTAGCTCAGGGCAGAAGAGGTCTCAGAAGGCTGACCCCAAGCCCTCAGTCAACAGGAAATCTTCCCTAGGGACACACCTGAAGGTGGGCCACCCACCCTCAATCCTGATCCCGCCAGGGGACAGCAAGCTTGTGACTCACTGTTCAAGCCTCTGTTTTTAAGAAGGTTCTTTGCTGCGATGGCTGAAATTCACCTTTTGTAACATCTGCATCTTACCCTCATGATCCTGCTTCCATACACGTCTCCCGCTTCAGATTTTCCCCTTCCCCCAACCCAAATCCCACACTCTGACCCCCAGTTTTAGCAAACAACTCACCTCCCAAGATTCCACCTGCTTTACCGACTCCACGTCCTTCCTCTTCTTTCCGGTCCCTCTTGGGTGAAATAAAACCTCCCCAGTCACATGTTCAGTCCGTGGGTTTCCATAGCTCAGTGTGAACTGTTGCTAAAACCTTGTAGTGTGGCCCTAGGTCACTCTGTGTGTGTCTTGTGTCTGTCCACTCAGGGAGGGCAGTGATCACGTCTCACCTCTGTGGGTGCATGACCTACGTGCATCCTGCACACAATAAAGAGGCAATCAGGGGTGATTAGCCATCAGTGAGCTCCCTAATGTGTCTGGTACAATCTGGGTGACTTCATATACTGTTCCCCTGACAACCATGAGAGACTCTTGAGGTCAGAAAGTGAAGCAAAATAACACGCTTAATGCATAGCACTTATTGAGCACTTACTATGTGACAGATGTCAAAGTAAAAACTTGCACTGAGTCACGTGAAGCAGCCGGGAAGCCTTCATTCAAGGTTATAACAATAGGAGAGAGAGGCTAGAACCCAGCCGGAGCTCAACTGCCCTGAAATGAAGGGTGAGGGAGCACTGGGGACTGACACAGCAAATTATGCTCCATGCATGTATGAGTGTGTCACAAGGAACCCTGCTGTTATGTTAACTATAGCACGCCAATAAAAACATCTGGGGGGACTGGGGATGAAACTGATGGGTCCTAGGCCACTAAGCCACATCCCCAGCCCTGATTTATTTAGAGACAGGGTCTCACTGGGTTGCTTAGCACCTTGCTGTTGCAGAGGCTGGCTTTGAACGTGCAATCCTCCTGCCTCAGCCTCCGAAGCTACTGGGATTACAGGCATGTGCCACTGCACCCAGCCTAATAAAAACATTTTTTGAGAAAAATAAATAAGACAAGGGGGTGGGGTGGTGGCTCAGTGGTAAAGTGCTTGCCTAGCATATGTGAGGCACTGGGTGCCATTCTCAGCACCACATAAAAATAAATAAATAAAAAGAGATATGTAAAAATATATATCTAAAAAATTTGAAAAAATAAAATAAATGCATAAGACGAAACATGGGAAAGCTTGTAAGACCTGGGAAGGGTGTTTTAGGCCACCTGTGCTTGCTAATTGGCCTTCCCCAAAGGGAACGCAAGGCTAACTGCATCTTCACCCGGGCAACTTCCCACCGCAGAGCAAGACTCACCCACCCACCCCCCGAACTCGGGCTCCCACCCTCCCACAGAGACTGAGAGACGACAGGGAGCCCTCTCCCATGACAGCTACACTTCCAAGGGCCAGCTCCCAGGCCCTTCGGAAAGACATTCTTGGGTTATAAACTGGCAGGAGGCTTTTTAAGAGATTTACATCTCAAAGGGGCAGGGAAAGAATTTGATATTACAAATTTTTTAAAGTAAATGGTTTTAAGAGGGAAGGGCAACCCAAGGTCAAGAAGAAGCCTGTGGAGTCTTCCGTCCAGCTTTGGGGGGAGCTCGGGCCATCTGGGTCACAGCATCGTGCCAAGCACTTTGTATGAACTTCTTATTTACTGATCCCCACCTGATCCCTCTGAGGAAGACGTTTCAGCAAAACCCCGGGACCGATTCTCATCCGCCTAAACTGGATCATTAATCTGATCTGAAACTATTCGCTTGATTCTGATGGATGGGATGTGAGCCTGGGCTGAGGTCACCTACAGAGCCTCATGGCTGGAGAGGAGGGGGATGAGTGGTTCCCCAAGGGAAATCAAGGATCTGTTGCCAATGGGAGGAGGAGCAGATGCAAAATTTGAGGGGTAAAAATTAGACTTCTGTATAAATCTCATTTCCCGTGCTGGTCCTGGTGGAGCCAATTTGAAATGGAATGGTTCTACGGTTTTGCAGTTCACTTCTAACATTTCCTAATATTTTAATATTTTCTAATATTCTAATATTTTCACAGTGGACTTTACCTTTTCCTTTTTTTAATAATTTTTTAATAATTGTTGTTCAGAACATATGAGGTGCTTCTGCTCATTATTTGAATTTTCTTACATTCTGATACTGTACTTTTGAATGTGACCTTTAAAAATCCTGAGCTCAATAGTGATCTTCCAAAGGGTTTTATATATTTATATTTCATATATATATAATATAATTATATTATATATATATTATATTATATATATATTTTTTTCATTGTTTTCCTTCCATTTTTTTTCCTATTGTAGAACTGAAAACATGCTAGGCAAGTCCTCCACAACCAAGTTACACTCTCGACCCTTTCTTCAATTTTTAAAAAGAATTTATAACACTTTCTTTCAGCCACTATCAACTGAGGATCTACTCATTAAACAACAGTGAGCAAAACACTATTCTAGACCGTGATACTACCCCAATTAACAGAAGAGATGCTATCACACCCCTCCCAGAATCTGTTTTTCCCTGGATTGGGGCTACATATTAGATATTTTTTAAATGCTGCCTTGACCCACTTTCAAAGCCCTGGCTAGGTTTGGAGAACATAATAGTCTACACTCCAACCAGCTCCTTCACCAGGCTCACTCTCTGAGCCACAGTCTATCTGTAAATCTATTGTCAGGTACCAGACAATCAAGGACAGCCTCTATAACAGGCCCCAGAACCCACTGGCCCTGTCTTGCCTGCTCCTCCCAGAAAAACACAACGGAGGCCCCTGCTCCATTGACCTTTCTCTCTCTGCCTATGACCACCCTGATGCTTCTCCCAGGGACCCAGGGAACTGTGACTAACAAAACCATAAAACATTTTCCAGTTTTCTCTCCCAATCTGTTTTTGGTCTCATCACATCTCACCCCAATCCTATATGGTTAAATAGCAAGGCTGTTGAATCCCTAGTTCTTGATGTGTAGATATGATTCCCTGAAATTCCACCTGTCATGGCCTAGAGAAGTCCCCAAATACCATGAAATTTCTGCTAATTCCTTGTGGTTTGGATTCCTGCATCCTCTCACGGTATCATTATTTCAAACCCAAATCTCCTTGGTAAACAGCCCACCTTCCTCTATTTGCAAAAGAAATCCACTCACAACTAGAATTTGCATTGAGGACTTAGTGAGGTGTTGGGCAGACATGAGAAGGTAGTGAATTCACAGGAAACCTAGAATGGCACAGAGCTCTAACATTTCCAGACAGAGAAAGATAAGGCAGGAAAGAAGACCCAGGCAGAGCCTCCAGGGAGGTGGGAGACAGCGGAGGAGAGCGTGCCCAAAAGCCATCAGTGCTGAAAACTACTGTGAGATAAAGCAACAGGAATGTTGAAAGGGATTGTAGGAGGCAGCGACGTGCAGATCTTTGGAGACCTTCTTGAGATATTTCAGTGGAGGGGTGAAGACGGTTAAGAGTTAGATCAGGGCTATGTGGGAGGCGAGAAATCAAATGCACGTATCTCCTTTGAGAAGTTTGGCGAAGACTGAAAGAGAAATGTGGTAGGAGATGCTTCAGCTGCTACACATTCCAGCCTTCAGCTCAGTGTCCTGTTCAAGTGGCATAGAGACAAAGGTGCCAATGTGGCTATGGGAGCGGATGGATGAGGAGAGGGAGGGAATGTGCTGGGCCCCCAAGGACTGCACCTGTGGCCAAGGGACCAGAAATACCCACATGCTCCAGTGAGGGGACACCAAGGTACCAAGGGAACCCGCAGAGCAGCAGAAGTCCATGCATGGAGTAGAGCAACCACGGAAACCAACAGCCAATGATAACCCATAAGGAACAGAGGACCCCAAAACTAGAGCAGAAGCCCAGTCCACATTGATGGGCGCATACCCAAAAGGATACAGCAGTCAACTGAAAGAGCTCCTAATGCCAAGGCTGGGGAAATATGAGCAATATCTATAAAGTAATGTCAGACTGTAGGCCAATGTAGAAAATAAATATCCTGAGTCCATACTGATATAATAAATAAATGAATGGATAAATTAATGGGGGAGGCATAAATCCTCAGTGCATAGATATTCTACCTTCAAGGTGAAGGATCACTCCCCACTGTGAATGTGAGTTATACAGAGTGCTTCCTTCCATAGAGAACAATATGGAAAGGGGGAATAACTCTTCAGTGGAGAAATCTGACAAACACCACCTCAAGCCGGGTCACCGAGACCCACCAAGACAAAAATCGAGGGACTGCTTTAGTCAACTTCTATGTCACTGTGACCAAAAGTGACCTCCTTAAGCTCACATAAGACTTACAAGAACAACTTAAGGAGAAAAAATTTACTCTGGCTCACAATTTCAGAGGTTCAGTCTATGGTCAACCAATTCCATAACTCTGAGCCCAAGATGGCAGACGGGCGTGGTGGAGGAAGCAGCTCAGGTTAGGACAGCCAGGAAACAGAGAGAGCTCTGCTCTTTAGGGACAAAAATATAGACCTTGGTGTCATGCCTCCAGTGATCCACCTCTTCCAGCCATACCCTACCTACCTAGTTACCACCCAGTTAATCCATATCAGTGGATTAACCCACTGATTAGGTAACAACTCTCATAATCTAATCATTTCACCTCTGAACATTTTGTACTTTTTCACACACACAAGCTTTGGTGGGATACCTCATATCTAAATCATAATAGGAACTTTCTCAAAAACAACTGCCCAGCACTCCAAACTGCTAAGTTCATCACAAACAGAAGAATTTGGGGAAAATGTCATAACCTAGAGGTATCTATGGACACCTGATGAATAAACGTAGTAGGGCATGCTGGGTGGGATCCTGAAACAGGAAATTTAGGGGAAAACTTAAGAAATCTAAATAAAGCATTGTTGTTGGTAATAATGTTATCAATATTGGTTCATTAATTGTGACAAATATACCATACTAGTAAGATATCAATAATGAAGGAAACTTGAGTGTTCTCTGTATGGGAACTTTGTGTATTATCTTTGCAATAATTCTGCAGAACAAAACTGTTCTAAAATGGAAAATGGAACATTCATTAAAAACACAAAGCAGATGGCATCTGATGAAGTCTGTTTCGGGTCTGCACATTTATGGAGATCCTTTGACCAGTCACTCTGTATCAGCTGACAGGAGCCCAAGGATTTGAGATGAATTCAAAGACCCTGTCTCCGTCTTCCCTACCACCTCCTTAGCTCACATAAGACACCCTCTCCCTTTCACTTAGATTCTAACTTGTAGGGAAACAGGAGAAAAGCCACTCTCTGAAAATTAATTAATGAGTTGTAAAAGCTAAAGGACAAACTGAAAGCCCTGGGAGGGAACACTGGATTGGGTCCACCAATGGAAAATTGCAACAGTATTGGAGAAAGAAAGAAGTGCCATTTGTGGTGCCCAACGCAGTACAGTGCGACTGCATGTGCACGTCCTTTGTCCTTGAGGCCATGGGGTCCAGAATGCTTAAAATGCCCCCACAGCCCAGGTACAACTCCCAAACCTGTAAGAAAGTCACATCATCCCCAGGGTGCTGTCACAATGCCAGGACACAAGTGACATGCAGAAGCCTCATGCAAGGGAGTCCACAGAAGGAATAGCGGGCCCCCGGAGGAAAGTCCTTATTGGGTGGAGTCCCCTGCCATGCATGGTTGTCTCCCTGCTGAAAGTCACGCTGGTCCTCAGGTGGATGGTCATACATGCCTGAGGCAGACTGCACTTCAGCACCTGGAAGTCACTGTCTTTTCTCTTTATTTTTCTGTGTTTAGGTGAAAACTAGACCGCACATTGTTCTCTTCTTGGAAAAAGACAGGGGGTGGGGGGTAAGGAGGTGCTGCAGGCTTGGAGCACATTACTTAACCTGTAGCTAATTTTAGAAAAAAAAAGATCTCCCAGGTCAACTAACCAGTGCTGCATGGCAATAATTAATGCTTGAAGAAGCAAGCGTATAATAGCAGACCATGGCAGCCGGGCCAGCAAGAAGGGGGCTAGGGATTGCCAGGGAATGCTGGGTAACAAAATACAGCCAGAGGCAGGAAAGCCACTCCACTGCTCGTGAAGTTTGACACTCTGCCTTAAGTTCCAAGTGCAGAGGGAAAGTGGACCAGGAGCGTCTCACAAATTCACCCAGAGCTCAAAGTCCATCCTTCTCTACCACGTAGCCCCTGACTCTGAATCACCAGATCTGGGGCAGGACCCATGAATCTGTATGTCTAACAAATTTCTAAGTGATGCTCAGTGCTGGGCTGTGGACCATAGTTTTTGAGCACTAGCATTAGAAAAAAACGTAACTGCCATTCTGTATTCTCCTTCCCAAGAGATTGTTTCCCCTGGTCCGAGTCGGGGTCCAGGTATAATGGTTCTCTGTAGGAGATCCCAGGTGACCCTAAAATATAAGAATCACAGGGTTGAAATTCACTGCTGTGGTCATGGAGAACTTGGTGGACACACAGTTAGAGATGTAAAGCAGAAGGTCCAGGGCTCTGAAGGAGGCTGACCAAACAAGAGTGAGAAACCATCCAAGGAGAAGCTGAGTACCACCACTCCTAGTTCCCTAGTAGACCAGGAGGATGACAAAGGCTCTTGGGAGTTGTGGGTTAGTGATGGGGCTGTGCCTTACATTGAGGGGTTCCAGAAGTTCAGCCCTTAAATGGCCCCTTTGAACCCTGTGGTGCAGAGAAAGTGCAGAGAGCACACCTGGAAGAATCCAGAAGAAAAGTAGGACCATGGGCTCTAATGTAGAATTGGGGGAGCAAGTAGTTAGCCCCAAGAAAGGAGGTGGACGTTCACTGGGGGTTTAGCTTCACATACTAACCACACTTACTGAAGGCCATCCACAATTTCCAGGCTGAAGAAATAGGGTTCAGCAGCAACCTTCCTGAATTAAAAAAAGAAAGAAAGAAAGGATTCAGCACGTTGATTAAAATGTCAGGGTATTACTAACAGATGTAAGACTATTTTCCTGCTCCTGTCCTTCCTAGGAGGTCAGTGAGCTGGCAAGCCCTAAAATATTTTTTAAATAATTTAAAAATTAAAAAAAAATGACTTTCATGGGATCTGGAGTATAAAGTGACATTCATGATCTGTTCTGGTAACAATCATGTAAGGAGTAGATAATCACCTTCATCTATTATGCATTTCTTCTAAAAATAATTGCTTGTCACTTTCTTCTGTTAAGTCACTTGCTGAACTTTTACTATAGACTCTATATATTGGAGTTAGAGACAAAGGACAAGCTCCACCCTCAAGTGGCTCCCAATCAAATAAGAAAGACAAATAAATCAGTGGCAGTGGCACCATTGACCTGGGCTACAACAGGAGGGATTTGCAGAGAGGAGGCTCACCCCATGATCAGGGAATTGGGAAAGGTAATGCAGTGGGCCAAATTGTGTGCTCCCAAAATTCATAGGTAGAGTCTCTAACTCCCAAAGTGATGGGAATCAGAGATGGGGCCTTGGGAGGTAATTAGAGTTAGAAGCAGCATAAGGGTGGGGCCCTTGCCAGGCAGGTTAGTAGTTTTGCATAAAGGATAAAGAGAGGTCAGTCTCCAGAAGGATGAGAAATAATGCCAATCTCAGAGCAGAACAATAGTCTAATAACCAAGGGAGGGAGAGGAATTCTCTGCAGCAGAAGCAGCAGAGCCGATGAAGGAGCATTCAGGCAGCAGGCGCAGCAGCAGAGCCCTGAGAGATGAGAAGGGCACCCTGTTCTGGGGGCTTGTGAGCACTGCTGCCCGTCTGAATAACAGGGTTCCCTTATCAAAGGTCCTACAAGGGAGGTGACAATGACCATGAGAATGAGAAGTTACAGACAACAGATATTCATGAGCTAAATCATGCACCAGCTAAATTATTTAACCTGTACATTCAAGGAAGGGCAAGTTCAGTGAGCACCCAGGACAAGGGCAGGGGACAGGGGGTTACCTCCAAGGAGGTGTGGCCGCAGAGGAGGCCCCTGGCCCAAGACCCAGGGCAGAATCCAGTCCATTCCCCCTGTGCCTTCCATTGTAAATTGAGGGTGGCCTGCTGCTCTCCTCTCATCGCCTCTGCAAAGTGTACTTTCCAGGAAGCTGTTTAGGGACAGGCATTGGCTGGAGGTGTCTTGGCGAGGTCGTGGCATGGTAAATGTGCACAGAGCTCATTCAAATAGGATGGGTCAAAGTCCGTTCTGGCAAGAGGACTTTCAAAAGCCTTTTCCAGGCGGGGTAGACAGAGGTGACTTAACCCATTAAGTGATGTGTGCCGGGCTGTACATCTACACTGACTTTTAGGGCACTCACCCAACATCAGAGGAAAAGCCGTGCCCCGATGATGTGAACAGACAAGGTGTGGAGAAACAACGGCCCCTCCATTAAATGACTTTGAACCCCAGCTTCCCGGCTACTCTGGTTCAGAGAGATGGTCTTTTCAAAGGGTAGTGTTTAAAAAACTTGTTCTAAGCATCTACAGAAATAGTCTTTTCTAACAATTAAGAAAAAATTTCAGATACTTTGCTGTGGTGGAGTATTTTAGACACATTTGTGTCTTTTAGCACCAGATTCTCCAGCCTACTTACTGCAGAGGTATTCAAAGGGACATTCTACTTGGAAAAAAATGAATTACGTCTAGACCCCTTTCTGCAGTGCCGGTGTTATGGGCCAGGCTATATGGGCAATGACCAAACAGACTCCATTTCACCCCGAGACTCCATATCATGTAAGAAGTGCTCCTCCCGTGGGAAAGCCCCGCCTCTGTACCCATTAATAGTTACCTAGCATAACATACTTGGCAACTCAAAATAGCAATTGTTATACCATGTAAAACTGTTCTCTTTGGTTTCCATTTTTCTTGGGCAATCACCTTGTCAGAGATTGTCTAGACATTAGTGACATTCCCTGACTGGTACTGAACTAGGGTCATTTTGACCACTTCCCTTCTGCTTGCTCGCTGCTGTGCCAACCTGGAAAGTCCCTTGGGAAATACCAATGTGCCCATTGCATTGTCTCGCTAACTGCCCAGTCCAGCTCCTGTCCCTGCTTGCTTGCAGCTACGTCAACCCAGATGTGGTTTTTGCCTTTAAATATCCTAAAATGCTCAGAGTGAGGGCTGTTCCTTGCAGAGACAGTTACGGGTCCTGTGGGGAGCAGTCTTCGGCTGGCCGGCTAAATAAAGACTCTTCAATTTGTATAAAACTGGGACTTGGTGGGTTTTCTGAGTGACCTGCCCCACAACAGTGGTTCAGCAGAGGGATTTTTTTCAAATTTCTTCACCTTTTTTTAAAATACCCATCCTGGAGGCCTTGGGGGCCCTTGAGGACCTAGAGGACTCGCTCCCCACCCACCTCTCTATTCTCTTCTCTTGAAGCTTGTTAGGTGACCTGCTGCTTTCAATAGCTGAAACTTTTTTTTTTTTTGGTACCAGGGATTGAGCCCAGGGGCACTTAATCACTGAGCAACATCATTCCCCCAGTCCTTTTTTATATTCTCTTTTACAGACAGGGTCTTGCTAAGTTGCTTAGGGCCTAAGTTGTTGAGTCTGGCTTTGAATTTGCAATCCTCCTGCCTCAGCCTCCTGAGCCACTGGAATTACAGGCTTGCTTTACTGCACCTGTTCGTTCAAATACTGTCAAAAGGTCAATAATTAACTGTGCATTCTGTGGTATTGGGCACCTTTGATTCTATGCTGTTCCCTCTGTCTAGAATGAATTTTCACTACTGCTCACCATGCAATCTGCTTTCTGCACCCCTGGAATAAACAGAGTTCCTCCAAGCACCACCCACTCCAAGGGGCTTTCATTCCTGCCTTCAGCCACACCACCTTGGGGTTTGGCCCCACCCTCGGCCATTTGGAAAGAATGATTGAGCTTCCACCCCTTTTCTCCACGTCTTACAAAGACAGTGAGAAACAACCTCAGAACATGACCTTTTGCTCCCCTCCCACCCAGACACCCACCTTCCCTGGCTGCCCTGTGCTCAGACTCAGCAGGTAGGTTCCCTATGTGGGAAGCCTTGATCCTGGGCATGGCCTCCTGATGGACACATAGGTTCAGCAAAGCCCAATGACACCTGTCAGCTTCCAAGCGCTTTGTGCAAGGAGCCTGTCTAAGTGCGTCTGGTGTCTTAACCAGTGGACTTTTCCGGCTCTCGATCTTTATATTCCTGGGTCTCCGGGGACAGGGCAAACCAAGGGAGCAGCCTCACATTGGGCAACTGGTCAAGAGTAAGGCTGGATCTCTAGACCTGCTGACGAGCAGTAATCAGAGTTTGCAATAAAGTCCTGTGTAAAACAGGATGGAGTTGCTGGTCCTGCCTGGGGACAAATGGCTTCACAAAGGAAGTACCCTGAGCAGTCTTTAGATCTATGGCAATGTAACCCACCAGTAGTGGGTTTATTTGCAATATTTGATAGTCCATGGATAAACATTCACATTTTTTTAAAAATGTGTCAGTTTAAAGATAATAGGTAGTATGGATGGACTGTGGACTTGGCAAACACTTAGAACGACTCAGGTTTATTACCTACCATTCTACTATGTTCTGGGTCTCACATCTACATAGCTTCAGATATTAATTCACCTGATCCTCAATAATGACTCTGTCAGGTAGGTAGGTGCTATACCACTTTTAGGCCCATAGGACAGAGAAATAAGGCAGAGAAATATTAAGTCACCTGCACAAATTATTGAGCTGCTAGCTAAGTAACTAGCAGTGGGAGGATTTGAACCCCTGCACTTAGACGCTATGACATGCTGCCTGGTAGGCAAGGGTGAGAGAAAACCATAAGCTTAAGGGAACTTGGCTCCCAGCTCAGCTCTCCCCTCCACTGTACCAGCCCTCGCCTTTCAGCATGGTGAATAATAAGCACTAAATATAAAACATTTTTGAATAAATGGATGACAGATAGCAAAAGAACATTTCTCTGGGCACATGGATCAAACTATCATATATAACTGTTCACATATCTGTCTTGCCTTCAGACTATGAGACTTTTTTTATTGGTGGGTGCATTATAATGATTCACAATAGTGGGCTTCATCATGGCATATTTGCACATGGACAGACATAATTTGATCAATCCTCACTTGATCTGCTTACTCTAGTCCACAGATCTCCCATCTATTGTTGCTACTTTAATTAGTGTGTTATAACCCTATGTATGATTTATTGTGGGATATGCATAGATGGATATAGCAAAATTTGGTCAATTTCACTCCCCAGTGCTTCCCCATGTTCTCCCCTCCCCCCTACCTCTCAATCTCCTTCCTTTATTGTTCTCTCTTGTATTTTTTGTGCGATCCTCCATTCCTTTCCCTCTCCCCCTGACCTGATTGTGCCCAGCCAGACTGCGGCATTTGGTGGCTCGCACGGGGAGCGACTGAGGGTAAGTGAACTGCTCGCCCCTGAGGGCAGGGCGAGAGGATGGGTAGCCATTTTAAGATTCTTCTTTTGTTATTTTGTTTCACTTTTGTTTTAAGTTGCCTGTCCCTGGAGATGTGTAAGATGGAAGAAAAACCGCTCACATCTGAGGAACAGATAGGGAGAAAGGACGGATGGACATTTCAGGAGGCTATTATAATGATTTTGTGTTGTTCCAATTTTGTTTCACTC